>NW_027458221.1:0-300000 GCF_050624435.1 Tenrec ecaudatus
CCCCCACATATCATGATCCGAATTCTTCCTTGCAAGTCTGGCATGACCAGAGGATGTACACTGGTACAGATAGGAACTGGAAGCACAAGGAATCCAGGGAGGATGATCCCTTCAGGACCAGTGGTATGAGTGGCGATACTGGGAGCATAGAGGGAGGGTGGGTTGGAAAGGGGGAATCGATTACAAAGATCTACATGTGACCTCCTCCCTGAGGGATGGACAACAGAAAAGTGGGTGAAGGGAGACATTGGACAGGGCAAGATATGACAAAATAATAATTTATAAATTATCAAGGGCTCATGAGGGAGGGGGTAGTGGGGTGGGAGGGGGCAAAATGAGGACCTGATGCCAGGGGCTTAAGTGGAGAGTAAATATTTTGAGAATGATGAGGGCAATGAATGTACAAATGTGTTTTATACAATTGATGTATGTACGGATTGTTATAAGAGTTGTATGAACCACTAATAAAGTGATTAAAAATAACAATAGATGTACCATTTCTGCGAAAAAGTTATCATTGATAACTAATCCCTTGTGACAAGATTATATTTGTTGTGAATATAGTAGCTAAGGAGTACAGTATAAGATGAACTTTGGACATTCTCTTAGAGATTATTTCCCAAGCTGCTTAAGGTTGTGTCACAGTGTAAATTCCATAGCTTGTCCAAGGAACTTCTCCTTAAGATATGAGATGTTGCCACAGGATGTTGGAGTGCCTCATTTATTGCCTGCAATTATTCTGTATTTCCCTTCCTGATATCCTGTATCTGTTGAGCTCTTTCCTCACAAAAAAAATATCCCACTACACCAAATGAGTATCCATTCTGGCCAGGCAAACATGTCCACCAAGACATTCCCAAACTTCAGGTCACAGGTCACATGGAACATAAGAATTTTGGTCAAGGAACCAAAAGTCACCCAAAAGGTCAAATAAGACACTTGGAACCAAGAAGTACAAGGAGCTGTGTCTTGCCCGGCTACTGAGAGATATAGCATCTGGGGACGTAAAGGCTTGAAAGCAAATAAGCAGGCATCTAGCCCAGAAGCAAGAAAGCCCACACAGAAGCAGCTCACCAACATAGGTGATCGTGAAGGGCAGAGGAGACCAGGTCCCAAACAACAAAGGTGGGGTGGTGGCGAGAATCACATCACCGTGAATGAGGGGGAGTGCAAGATGGGGACCCAATGCCCATCTGTAGACAGCTGGACATCCCTTCCAGAGGGGTAGTGTGGAGGAGATGAGTCACTCAGGGTTCACTGTAGCAACAATGAAACTCAAAACCTTCCTCTAGTTCCTGAACGCTTCCTCCCTTCCCAATTATCATGACCCCAATTCTACCTTGCGGACCTGGTTATACCAGAGGATGTACAGCGGTGAAGTAGGTATCTGGAAACACAGGGAATCTAGGACAGATGAACCCCTCAATACCCGCGGTAGGAGTGGCTACACCAGGATGGAAGGGGGTGCAGAAAGGGAGAGCCAATCTTGGAGATCTATGTGTAACCTCCTCTCTGGGAAATGGGCAATGGGGAGGTGGGTGAGGGGAGACACCGGGGAGTGTAAGATAAGATATAATAATTATTTATAAACTATCAAGGGACCAGGGGGAAGGGGGGAGCAGGGAGGGAGGGGAAGGGGGAAAAATGGGAAACCAGGCTGATTCCAGGAACCCAAGTGGAAGGTGAATTTTGAGAATGACGAGTGCAAAGAATGTATAAGGGTGCTTTGCTCAATTGATGTATGTACGGATTGTGATAAGAGTTGTATGAGCCCAATAAAAAGATTTATTAATTTAAAAAAGAATCTTAACCTCACCCTAATGCATATTCGTAACCATCCCTGTGAAATATGTTTCACATCCTTAATCCTATACATTTACTTGTTGGTATATATTTCCAAACCTTTAAGCCATGCCTACCATCTTTTTCAGAGGCTTTCTTTGGGGAATCTTCTGCCTCAGTCCTTGCTTGATCCAAGGAGAGCGGGTCCCTTTCACTGTCATGCAGCCCTGTGTTTGTTTCTAGCAGGAGTCATGTTGGTAACACAGTTCCTTTCGTCGAGTGTGCTTTTCAACATGATGGAATACACTGTCATATAGAGTCTCTATGAGTCGGAATCCACTGATGGCAGTGAGTGTGGTGTTGGTGTTAGCACAAAGAAGATGATGGGGTCAGACTTGCAGTTTCTGAGAAGATTGGGAACTTCTCTTCTTTATTCCTGGGCTTCTAATATGCAGAGCACTTCATCAATTTCCAGGTAAAGTCTCAAACCTAGTGAAAAACATTTCATCATAGACAGGGTTCTCTAGGATCCATAGACCTTTTCCATAGGACATCAATGTCCTGTGGAGATTCCTCTGCCTAGCTATTACTTCTCTCTAGCAGTGTCAAGATTCCAAAAATGGGCTGGATTACTGAGGCTTCCATTACTTGTCATCAGTGATTATTTTCCCTGTTCCTATTTGTCCAAGATTTGGGTCCAAGAGTGAGAAATCATCATAGATCCTCTGCATAGGCTTTGCTGTCTCTGATGCCTAGATGCTGCTGGAGCTGGAGCTGCCAAAACCTTCAGAAAAGGTTGCAGTAGTTGTGAGCAATATATTTCAATAGCAGAAAACAACATCTCATCTTTAAGGAACTGATGATGCTCAAGCTCCAGAAAAATATACAGACTCAAATCTGTTCTCCCTGCATCTGAGCTCAATGACACTGAGGACGTGGCTGTCCATTAATGTGTGAGGGAAACAGAGGACTCACTACCATCACAAACACAAACGTCCCTGTAATGATGGTATTGGTCTATGGGGATAACTTGGGTTGTGGAAAGGACAGGGGCAAGAATTCTGAGACCATAGAAATGGGGGAGGCATGGGAACAAGGAGCATCCTATTAGCATATAGAGTTTCAGTTCCCTCCAAAATGACCACTCTGTGAATATTTATTACAAAACCCCACAGATATTGCGCTGTTTATACATTTGTAGATTTTATGCTGTGGTAGTTACACAATTTCATGTTAACTTGATAAAAGACTGAAGGTGAAGGGGTGGATTCTAGCCCATCAATCAGATCAAAGCATGGTGATCCCTTCTTGTGCGTGTGGCCTTCTTATGAGTCTTCTCGGAAGTGTTTTCTTGAATCTCCCATTAGAAGAGGTAGATCTCTCTCTCTCTCTCTCTCTCTCTCTCTCTCTCTCTCTCTCT
Organism: Tenrec ecaudatus; assembly: GCF_050624435.1. NCBI lineage: Eukaryota > Metazoa > Chordata > Mammalia > Afrosoricida > Tenrecidae > Tenrec > Tenrec ecaudatus. The sequence goes on from NW_027458221.1 coordinate 3,203, forward strand.
CTCTCTCTCTCTCTCTCTCTCTGTCTGTCTGTCTCTCATTTTCATGTTGACAAGCCACGTGGAGCCACAGTGATGGCAACCAAAGCCCTGAAGATGCGTCCACTGCCATTAGATCCCCAGGACTTTCCACTTGCCTGCGATCATCCTGCATTCAGCATCATTGCATGTGCTATGTGACTTAAAAGAGGAATTCAGACATATGGGCTAATATCAGACCTATGAGCTAATATTGAACTTATAAATTTTATCTCTACTGGCTGGGATGTTTCATTGATGTGTAATTACTTCTTGATATAAAGTTATCTTTTACACATATATGAGTAGCAATGGACTTGTTTCGCTAGACAACCTGGTTTAACACATATGCAAATATGACATTGTATGTATTCATGAATACCTGTTTTATATACAAATGCTATTTGTATCACTGATAGCTAGTACATGTAGTTAATGATTTTCATAGCCTGAATGGCTGTGTTGGACTGAATTAATTAATGACTGCTGTTTCCATTTACTGGAACCAGAAAACGATGAGTATGCTATATCATAAGTTAGGAGGGCAGGGGGTGGGGGAGGAAACTAATAAATATAAGAACTCAAATGAAGTGGAAGGAACACATTAAGTAAGCCAATTAAAAGAAAAGTGACTTTTAGGAGATAATGTTAAATAATCAATATCGAGTTTTCCTGATCATGACAAAAGAAGTAGGACCAGGGAGGAGATTTCATTCTTCATGTTTTCTGTACACATTCTATGATCAACTTCAGGCCCAAAGTTAAAGAGTATCACTGAAATGTGGAAATTCCATGGAAAGCAAAAAACAAGACAAAACAAAACAAAAAACATCTAATAAGGTTCCCTTGTAATACAAGAAACAGATTAGAGAGTTACCCATCATAATCATGTGTACCCATCTCTTAAAAGGGATGGGAGAGGATGCAGTATGAGCTCTTATGTCACAAAGGTTGTTGTGTCTGTAATATAAGGTTTATAAATTAGAAAGTACTTTTCAAAAATATTGATAATATACAATGATTAAAGCAATGCTTGATAAAAATCCTAACTAAGAGTTCTGTTTTCCCTTGAGAGTGCTTGTGTTTCTTTGAGTCTGAGGGAGAACTCTGGCCCATGATCTCTACTCATCTGCTTCAAATTTCAGGGGACATGCAAATGTAGCTCTCTGCCTGCTGATAAGCCGGCCACAGTCCCTGATGTGGGAGATCTCAGAGGACAGCCCCAGTCTCTGGGGTCTCTGATATTTCCATTTGTGCCCAGGAGCTAGTCCATAGGACACACCATGAATTTTGGCCAGACTTTGGCATTCATTTTTGGCTATTTTACATGGCAATTGTGATAGACTTTGCTCTGTGTGTTTAAAATTGTGAGGGCAATTGTTTGTATGTGGGTTGTATAATCAGAGTGCCTCTGTGTTTGCAGGTGTCCAGGGTGAGGTGCAGCTAGCGGAGTCTGGAGGTGAACTAACAAAGCCTGGTGGCTCTCTGAGACTCTCCTGTGCAGACTCTGGATTCACTTTCAGTGACTCTTACATGCACTGAATCCGCCAGGCTCCAGGAAAGGGCCTGCAGTGGATCGCAGCCATTAGTGGTGATGGTACATATTCTACACCAACTCCGCGAAGGGTCCATTTACTATCTCCAGAGATAACTCCAAGAACACACTCTTATCTTCAAATGAATAATCTGAAAGTTGAGGACATGTCCATGTATTACTGTACAAGAGACACAGTGAGGGGAACTCAGTGAGAGCCCAGACACAAACTTCCCCTGTAGGGAGGAGACTGGTCTCCAGGGAGGTGCTCAGGACCCACAGAGCATAGGACTCAGCCCCAGAGCAGGAGCATCTGGAGTTTCAAGGCTTGTGGTCACATGTGGATTCTTCTAAATCTCACAGTTCCCTAGGGAATCTATCTCTAATTTAAAAATATTAATTATATGCCTACTCCTTATATCTTTGATTTCAAAAGTTATGTTGTAACACGAGAATATATTCTGTCTTACAGCAACAGTCTGTCCCTGAAGGACAAGAAATGACACTCTCAGGGGTCCCTGTTTCAGAATTCTCATGACGCTCAGATAAATACTTTTCAACTAGACTCAGGGGAAATGGAGGGATGGAGGTCTGGGTAAAGATAACCATTAAGTGTTTTTGTATTGGCTGGAAATTTAATAGTATATCCTTCCACCACACTTTGAGAAGTATTCTGACAATCATTTAGTTAATGATTTAGCTGAAATTTAAGCAGTTATCCTATGTTTTAAATTTAATCATTCAGAATATGCAGGGTTTTGTATTTGGTTTGGTTTGGTTATTTTTCCAAACCATGGTGGCCTAGTACTTTTTTCTTTCTTTTTTGATTTTCTGTTTTGCCTTTTTAACATGCATATGAGGCCATAGAAAATGTTTGGCATGGTTAAAGCACATCTTTTTGGTCACAGGACCACTTTATCTCCAGGAGTCATGGGGCAGGCTGCAGTTGACTTCCTACCAGTATCACAGTTTCCAGCACTCCACTCCTGTCCCTGCCTCCCCATTCACAACCCTGCTATCTCTCTGTTCTACTCCAAGAACAAGGGAATCCCCCTCATCCTGGATATCCATGTTCCCCCTTCCCTAAGTTTATTCCTACTCATTCTCACCACGATGTCTTTGCACATGAAAGGAACTGGAAGTTTCCATCACAGTAACATCTTCCCTGATGGTAGGTCCTAAGATGAATGATGCAGAAAATAACAAACTGCTCATTACTGCACTGTCCTGACAGCCTCCGTCTCCTCTAATTCACCAGCAACCATCTGACATAGCCTTGTCCCTGCCTTCTGCCACACCATAATGTGCCTTTTCTCTAGAGCCATGTTTTCCATGCAGATACACTGTGCAATTGCTTGTCCCAGCTCAGCCTTCTGTGACATGAAGGAATGACGTCCATAGAAAGTATCTACACCATTCAAGTGTTCCTTTGCAAATGCTCAGAAGCAAAGCCTGAGCTCCTCACAATTAAAAAACAAGCCAACGGACAAAGAACAAAGAAACATATTTGAAATGCTTCATTATATTGTTTGTACTTTTTCTGCCATTTCTCCTAGATAATAAATTTTAAACTGCCAGGTTTCCCCCTCAAAACTTATGAATAAATTTCTCCCTCATTTGTCCTTAATTATCTGTCCCCCAGACAGCTCAAGCATAGGATCTTGAGAACGGACGGTGCAGGACCAGACAGTGTTCTGTTCTGCTGTGCACAGGGTCCCTGTGGGTCAAAACTGACTCAATACCATCCATCCACAACAACCACATGACCCAGAACTCTAATCCTGCCTTCATTCAGAACACGATGCTTTAGTGGGAAGAAGACATGCTAACTGCCCAATAATTGGTCTATTGCCTGTAGGACCCCTGTCTTGTAGCAATTTTAAAAGGCTTCAGCATAATGACCAGGGCTCATATGAAAATGTTTTAAGAAAATGGAAAACTGCAATGATGAGAAAAAGGGCAAAGAATTTGTGCCACATTTCCTTTTTCCCTTTTAAACTCTTTAGGGCTTTGTACCTACTTATTCTTCAAGGGTAGCAAGAGCAGTCCTAAGAATTAATTTGGAAATTTTTGCTCATCCATCTTACAACACTGACCTTTTTTTAAAAAATCACTTTATTGGGAGCTTGTACAACTCTTATCAATCATAATAGATACATCCATCCATTATGTCAAGCACATCTGTACATTTGTTGTCATCATCATTCTCAAAACATTGTCTTTCTACTTGAGCCTTTGGTATCAGCTCATTTTCCTCTTCCCTCCCAACTCACCCCTCCCTCCTGAACCCTTGATAATTTATAAATTATTATTTTGTCATCTCTTACATTGTCTGATATCTACCTTCACCCACTTTTCTGTTTTATAACCAGGGAGTGGGTTACATGTAGATCATTGTGATCAGTTTCCCCCTTCCCCCCCAACTTCACCTTCCCCCCCACCTTCCCTTTGCCTTCCTTGTATGACAACTCTTATTATTAGTCCTGAGGACAACCTCAACCTTGCCTCTTCCAAAATCTCAAGGGACATTAAGAAGGAAATGCTGTGAATCCTTCATAGATATAAAAAACATTTTTACATCTCTGTATGTAGTATTATTCCTAAAAACCAGAAATCTATAAATATAATCTTATGTATTGTGTTAGTAGAAGAATAAAATGAATTATATATGATAACAATTTAGCATAGAACAGTAATATAATACATGTTACCAAGGATATTATCAGCATGCCCTTTCCAACACACTTAAAACACTCATATCTGTTCTAGGAACAGAACCCTCGGATCTCAGAAGTCATGCAACTTCATTTATTGCTATGTAGTAGGAGGGAATGCAAATCCACCCCTCCCTCTGCTGATGAAAGCCAACACAGCCCCAACCCTGCAGCTCTGGAAGTGCTCCTGGATTCTCAGGAGTCCCAACTCAGTGATCAGGACTGAGCACAACACAGAAAGCCTGGCCTCTTAGCTGAAAGGGGCTTGTCCTTGTTGCTATTTTAACAGGTGATTTTGTCATGAACCAGTTTGTGTGCTTGGGTGTGAGTGGGAGACACGGTGAACATGTCTGATGGTTTTCCTGCCATGGATATCTGTGTTTGCAGAAGTCCAGAGTGAGGTGCAGCTAGTGGAGTATGGGGTTCCTTGGGGGTCTCTGAGATTCTCCAGTGCAACCTCAAGATTGCCCTTCAATAGCTATGCATGATCTGTGTCCACCAGGCTCCAGGGAAGGACCTGCAGTGGGTGTCAAGTGGTGATGGTGCATACTACAAAGACTTCTCCAAGATGTTTTTGTATCTCCAAGAACTGCTGCATCTGCATATGAACAGCCTGGAATTCGAGGACATGCCTTTTTATTTCTGTGCTACCATCACAGTGAGGAGAATTCAGACTGAACCAGGACACAAACCTCTCCTTCAGGGAGGAAACAGGCCCCCAGGGGGCGCGCAAGACCCACAGAGTCAAGCCTCAGGTCCAGGAGCAGGTGCAGATGGGGACATTCAGGACTGTTTTTCTGTTGTGATATTGGTGTTCTTCTCCATCTTGCAGTTTCCCTCAGAGAATCTCTTAATGATTATACTACCAGCTTTGCCTATCCTGTTTATACTACCAGCTTTGCCTATCCCTGATATTTCATACACTTAAAGAGCTGTATCATAACAAAGAAAATATTCTTCAGATATATCAGCCTTTTTTCGTGTGGAGTAAAATGATTTTGCCAGGCAGTCCTCAAGATCAAGGTCCAGATGAAACTCATGGAAACTTGGTGATTTGGATCTAATGAAATTGAGGGAAGATGGGGCGACAGGGTACTGCCAGAGGTGAGCTATTTGAATTAAATCAGAAAGACTGGCTATTCAAACTTACCAAGTGATGCCTGAAGAGAAAGACTTGGTGATGTTACTTCTGAAGGGACAGACTGAGAGCAGAGGCTTCCATAGAATTTCCCGATTGTGACATTGATTTCCCGGCTATAGTTATGTAGGCAGCAAGTTAGGGAACAAACCATATGAAAACAGAATGTGGCTCCCATATGACTCTCATCTTTAGTAGGAAGTGTGCAGGTCGAACTCAGCACTGGTCCAAAGCCTCTTTGTGTCTTCTCTATTTTCTGTCTCTCTTGTTCAGCAAGATGCCATGATTCAGGAATGTTTATGCTTCCCAATGCAAGTCTGTTCACATTCGCAATATGCCATGTTCATGGATAAAGAGGCCCAATACCAAGGAAATGTTAAAACTACCCAGTACTGTCACTAAGTACAATGTAATCGTGATCCAAATGCCAATTTACCCCTTTAAAGAACTGGAAAATAATTACTCACTTTATATGGAGAATCCTAGGATAATCAAGGGACCCAAAAATATTTGGATCAAGTTAGGGGGACTCACACAAACTGACCTCAAAAGTATTACACCGCCACAGCAGTAAAAACAGCCTGGTACTCATACAATGATAGATATGTTGACCAATGAAATAGAATAGAAAACTAATAAATAATCCATCCACATACAGGCAACCCTTCAACAAAGGCCATAGGAACTGTATAAGGGAGAGCGACGTTATCTTCAACAATGGGGTTGGCACAATTGACTCGTCACCCTCAGAAGAATGAAAGACAACCCAAACCTCAGCCATGTACAAAAATGAATACAAGATGGGTCAAGGACCTAATGTAAATCCCAGAGGTATAGAGACCATCTATAAGGAGGCAGGGACACACGCAAGTGCCCCACTGCAGGGCATCCATATACTATCGAACACAGCAAAGGACATACACACAAAGAAGACAACAGAGATGAGAGTGTCCTCTGAAATCATATATGTGCATTATAAGAGTAAATAGGAAAGTCAAGCAACAAATGAAAAACAAAAAGATCTTGTGATTTTAAGCTACAAGGTTTCATGTCTGTTTAGTGTACAACAATAGACAACTGGAGAAAAAATCTATTGCATTTTCCTTGAGGCCATATTTTCTATCATTTCCATATTTCAGTATTTTGAAAGATGCAGTACACCTTGATTAAGCGACCGGTCAAGCCCAACCCGAGGAGATGGGGACTACAAACAAATCCAGAAATCTGAGTCTAAAAGACCTCAATGTTTCTTCTTCAGAGTGCAGGGATCACTCGGGAGCTGAGGTTGTTAGTTTATTGTGCCAACCTGGCTAATAAAAACATTAATTGAAATGCGGAGAGATAAATAGCTCGGAGAGCCTCGCCTCTCTTGTCTCTTGCTCTTTGATCATTGATCATCGGACCAGTGTGCAGCTACCTTACTTTTTCTTTGCCTCAATTTGCAAGCTACACTACCTGTGGGACACCTAATCCATGGACTGTGTCGCTGTAATTTGAGGTTCCTTCAAGACCTGATCCTCCACACCATTGTAATCTACATCTTTTGAGCTGGGGACTGTCGGACCCTGTCATCTGGCTGACTGTTGACCTGACTTGCTGTGTGCTGCCTGTAGCCAGGTAGCCTGAATTACTCTACAGAGGACTACCCAGCAGCCCTCAAGACTTGAAGGACTGCCAGTGTCTCACAACTCTCTCATAGGAGTGAATGGCGATGAGCCATATGTACTGCTTTATAATTTAATTAACTGTTTATTTCGTATGTTATCTATCTATCTATGTAAATATGTAAGATGACATTGCCTATTCCTGTAAATAATTATAGTCAGAAGAAGCTCAATGAGTTCTAATCAGTCTTATAGGGTTCCTATGAGTCAGAATAGATTTGGTTTTGAAAGAAGAGATTGTTCATTTCTAGCTCAGTTGCTTGGTTTTCTGATTTTCCCTCAGTCAGAAGAATATCTGGCGTGTTCATAACTCTCAGACCTCACAAAGAAAAATTAATTCATGAGTTAGTGGATGCATATGTTCAAATCAAACAACACTGCTACCTTGGAACTCTGATTTTGTAATTTCAAATATTGGAATTTGGAGAGCCTACTAATTCAAGGTATGCCTGTTGGTCACATCACTCCCATCTCTGTCATCCAACTTTATTCAAGAATCATCCCTGGAGACACTTTCTTGTGGAACTGAGGTGCCTGCACCTTAGTATACTATTCATAGCCCCAAACTCCTATAACAGCCAGGAACACTCCTAGACAAATGCCTGTTGTGGTTTCTTACTTAATGAGACCACCCCCATCACCGCCCTGCAATCAGGGGATTCCAAACCCTTCTGAGTCAGGGAGCCTTTGATACAGAAATGTCTGCCTCCTATCTCTTCCTCCTCCTGATGGTGCTGGGTCTCCCATCGGGTCAGTGGCAGGGAGATGCAGTGAATGACAGCACATTCAAAGACATATGGGGCCTTTAATGCTTATTTCATAAGACTCCAGGGGTCCTGCACCACATGCAGCTACAGGAGTCAAGCAATCAAGTGGTGAAGCCTTTACAGACTCTCCCTCTCACCTGTACCATCGCTAGGGACTCCATCTCCAGCAACAATGTTACTTGGGACTGGATCAGACAGAGCCCTGGGAGAAGCCTTAAGTGGATGGGAAGGAACTTCTATTGGTCAGAGTGGTTTAGCGAATACACACCATCCCTGAGACGATAGTCATTGACCAACACACATCCAAGATCCAGCTCTCCCTGCAGCTGAGCTCTGTGACCACTGACAAGCACTGTGCAAGGAGATAAGGAGAGGGAAAGTCGATGTGAGTCCCCACACAACCTACCATGCAGGACAGCTGGAGGCTGAACTAAGAGAGCTCTTATACCAGCAGGGGTAGCTCAGGCCCAGGAGCACAGATGAAATCTTCTGCAGTGTCTTGGGTTCATTTTGTTCCCACTGCTTAGGAGCAGATTGAGAAAAACTCCAGTAGAAACTGTTCGGGAGAGTATGGGGGTGGGGGTCATTTTGACATTGTATGCCAGGTTTTTTCTCTTTTTTTAATTTGAGTAATTTCTTTTAAAATTTGGTTAGTAATCTCCATGTCCTTAAATATAGACACTGGTATCTTGTTCAGAATTGCATTAAAGTGATAGATCGCTTAGAGTGTCTTATTTTCACAAAGTTAAGGCTTACTACTTACTCATGATTATGACCCATTATTTGAATGATGTGTATGTCTTTTGGTTTCTTGGAATAGTGTTTTCTTTCTATGAGATTTTTGTTTCTCTGCTTAGGCTTATTCCAATTTGTTTTATGCTTGAGGTGGCTATTGCAAATTGTATTATTTTCTGATTTTCTTTTAAGAGCTTTCTCTATTGGTATGTGGGAACCAAACTGATTTTCTATGTTTACCTTATAACTTGTGAAATGGCTCACCCTTCCAACTAGTTGCAATAATTTTCTTCTCAAGCTTTTGCGTTTTCTATGTTTAGAGAGTTTTACTTCTTTATTACCATTTGGATGCCTCTGTTTTTCATTTGTTGATTGATAGCTATAGTTAAGATTTGCAGCATGATATGAAATAAGATTCGTATTTAATGGTATCCTTAATCTGGTTCCAATTAGAAAGTTGAATGAGTTCACTTCCTCTCCATGGAGTGCAATGTTTGCCATTGGCATTGCATTTTGCTGTTTTAAGACCTATCAAATCAGTTTGAACTCACAGAAACACTAGAGAAAACAATTAAACACAGGTCTTGCCTCATCCTCACAATTTTCATGTATGAGGCCTTTGTTGTGGTTACTGTGGCAATGTATATTCTTAAAGGTCATCCTTTTAAAAATGACCTTATGCTTTATCAAGCAGGATGTCCTCTTCCAAGTTCTGATTTCCTTGACACATATTCAAAGTACTTGAGATGAAGTAATAACATGCTCACTTCTTTCTACTAATGATTACAAGTGTACATCATCTAATATATGATTGTTTGTTCTTCTGGCAGTCCATCACACCATGAAATTATTCACCAGTACCATAATTCAAATAAATTGTTTAAATTTAGATCTTTCTCATTCATTCTCCATCTTTCACGTGCATATGAGACAATTGAAAACTTCATAGCTTGGGCCAGGTGTATCTCAGTCCTCAAAGGGACATCCTTGCTCTTCAATCTTTGAAGAGTTCTGAGCAACAGGTTTGCTCAATGAAATGCATCATTGACTGGGGTTTCCATGAATATTAATTGTAGATCCATGCAAAATGAACTCCATCCCAACTTTAATCTTGTCTCTATTTCCCATATTTTCCATTGTCCCATAGATTCATTTTGTTTACATTGAATTGTGGTGTACAGAGAAGGCAGAAATTCCTGGACTTCATCAGTAAGTTTTCAAATCCTGCTATCATCTTAGAACATGTTTTCAAATCCTGCTATCTTAGAACATGTAGCTTTATGTCACCTGCATATCACAGATTATTAGCAGAGTTTCCTACAACCTTGATGTGTTTTCCATTTAGTACAGCTTCTCGTGTTATTTGTCCCATTTAGCATGTTATGCAGAGAAACTGCTGACATGTTCTATGATTCTGTATTTCTGTGATGCACAATGAACACCCATGGAAGCAACAAACCAAAAATCACACCACATTGAGCTTAGATATGAAAAATGACTTCATCAAAGTGCTTAAAATGCTTTCCAGATAATATGGCTATTCTATAACCACCCATTCCAAGAAAATATCTTCAAAAAAAAACCCAATGCCAATCAAACAAACAATAATAGCAGCAATGATTAATGTGAGTTAATATATTTGTATTTTTGCAACTTAAATGTCTCCTTCAGTCAAGTTCCATTTCATACCTTTGAGTCTCAAAACCCTACATGTTCCACTGTCATTACTGGCAGTAAGTGAGATGGCATGATAAAGAGAGAGAAGTTAACTCTCCAGCAAATATGCAGAGGAATGAGAAAACATGGTAAAATAAATGTCCACTCTTAACTGAGGTTTTTAAAATATCAGAATCTCTTAACATTCTCTGTGCTTTCTGTGTCCCAACAGTTTCTCTGATTTTCAGTCTAAGGAGATTGATTCCTCGATAGATGGAAGCAAATCTTAAGAAAGAGGAGGAACAATGCATGAATACTTTCTTTTATTAAATTGGCACTCTATGATGCTCACTCTCCCGACACAACTGCTGAAGCCAAAGTGGGTGAACAAGTAAATGTGGTGAAGAAAGCTGATGGTGCCCGGCTAACAAAAGAGATAGTGACTGGGGTCTTAAAGGCTTGAAGATACACAAGCGGCCATCTAGCTCAGAAGCAACAAATCCCACATGGAAGAACACACAAGCCTGTGTGATCGAGTGGTCCCAAAGGGATCAGTTAGGCATCAAAGAACAAAAAAATCATACCATTGACTGCACACCTCCATGATAGGATCGCTGAAGACAAATGCGTGCATAAGCAAATGTGGCGAAGAAAGCTGATGGTGCCCAGCTATCAAAAGAGATAGTGTCTGGGGTCTTAAAAGCTTGAAGGTGAACAAGCGGCCATCTAGCTCAGACGCAAAAAAGCACAAATGGAAGAAGCACACCAACCAGTGCGATCACGGGGTGCCAAAGGGACCAGTATAAGTATCATGCAAAAAAAAGACATATATGTGTGTGTATGTATGTATGTATATGTATGTATGTGTGTGTGTATATATGTATATATATATGTATATATACATATATATACATACCATATTGAATGAAGGGGGAAGTGCAGAGTGGAGACCCAGGGCCCAAGTGTCGGCCACTGGAGATCCCCTCATAGAGGGGTTTAGGAGAGGAGACGAGTCAGTCAGGGTGCGAGGTAGTACCGATGAAAAACACAGCTTTCCCCCAGATCCTGGATGCTTCCTCCCCCCAACTACCATGATCCGAATTCTACCTTGCAGGACTGGCTAGGGCAGAGGTTGTACAATGGTGCATATGGGGGCTGGAGGCACAGGGAATCCAGGGTGGATGATACCTTCAGGACCAAGGGTGTGAGGGGCGATGCTGGGAAAGTGGAGGGTGAGTGGGTTGGAAAGGGGGAACTGATTACAAGGACCCACATGTGACCTCCTCCCTGGGAGAGGGACAGCAGAGAAGGGGGGAAAGGGATACTCTGGATAGGGCAAGATATGACAAAATAACAATGTATAAATTACCAAGGGCACATGAGGGAGAGGGGAGCGGAGAGGGAGGGGGAAAAAAGAGGACCTGATGTAAAGGGCTTAAGTGGAGAGCAAATGCTTTGAGAATGATTGGGGCAGGGAACGTGCGGATGTGCTTTATACAATTGATGTATGTATATGTATGTTTGTGATAAGAGTTGTATGAGCCCCTAATAAAATGTAAAAAAAGAAAATGATTAGGGCAAAGAATGTACAGATGTGCTTTATACAATTGATGTATGTATATGTATGGATTGTGATAGGAGTTGTATGAGCCCCTACTAAAATGTTTTTTTAAAAAGAAATATAAAAAAAAGAAAGAGGAGGAGATTAGACTTTTTCTTTTCAGTTTCTGAGAAAAGATTGGAAGTTTCTCTACTTTTTTTCTTCTTTCTTCTGGGGTTTCTAACATTCAGATCACCTCTTCAATATCCAGGTTAAGTTTTAAAACTTAGTGAAAAACATCACGTTGTGGGAAGAGTTCTCAATGAACTGGAGCCGGGTTGCCACCAGGCACTAGGGATATCAGGCCTCTATTGACCTGTGAGACATGACGTTGCTGGAAGCATCTGTGTATAGAGGCATGGGAACCTCAAAGGAGTTTCTTCCGTGTGAAAATAACAACCAGGCTGAACTTCATAGCAGGGTTCCAGATTCCCAGGAATTCCACGGGCTGTATTGCTCAGAGATAGAACCTACTGCTTGGGGCACAATTAATCTGAAAAACTTGCTGGACTCACGGCTTTCCCAAAGACCCAAGATTCTCAAAGAGCGAGCATAAGTTTGACGGAAAAACAAACTGCCGGTGGCGCCTTTTGACCTTGAAACCGGCAAGAAGCAAGATTTCCCTTAAACCATGAATCTCAGAAACATTGTGACAGTGAAGGAAAACCAGTGAGAGCAGATGTACTTCCAATAATCCAACACTTAAATTAGACCTCATACCTAAATCCTATCCTAAAAACAACCCTAATCCTAAACCTAAACTAGGTGAAAAGCTAACCCTAGGTGTAAACCTAAACACAGATGTACCCTAAGCCTAGGTCTAACTGTATTCTCCTAACCTTAAACTTAACCCTAACCTAAGGCTCACCCTAAAGCAAACCCTAACCATAACCGTATGTCTACCCTAAGGCTAACCCTAATCCTAACCCCAAATCTGATGTGAACATGCAGCTCCCCCTACAACTAACCTTACTCCTAACCGTCATCCTTCGCCTGAACCTAACTTAACTCTATCCCTCACCTTCAATCGAAGCCTCCATAGCACCGTTAATGTTATCCAATCCCTTAAACTAGACAGAGAGCTAAACTTAACCATAACCAAAACGGACGGAACACACAAACCGTAAGCCTGAACCCAACTCTTAACCTCGCACACTGTCTAACCCTCACACAAATATTAACCCCAACCCATATCTAAACAGTCAAGTTTACCATACGCCTAAATGAGACAATAGGTTCACTCATCCTTAAGCACTAAACCCTACTCTTACCTTCCACTTCACACTGCCCCTACATTTGATCCTCAGACTTACCATAACCCGAATCCTCACACAGCCGTAACTCTAACGTGAACTCTAACTCTGTCCCTAAACATGCCCAAATGCCTGTACCTATGCCCGTCTAAAGTTAAACCTAAACCGAAATCTTCTGTGCCACCATTTTGCAGCAGTTTAAAGAAGTACACTGGGAAAGATTTTTCTGCATGCAAGAAAGAGCAGGCGGCGTGCCTGAACTGAGAATATCATGCTGCACGAGCTCTTTGGCCTCAGATGCTAGAAGTGCCATGAGTGGGAACTATAAAGAAACGGGACTTTACTTTCTCCATGATCATCAACCTTTGTGGATTCTCTTTGTTCTAGACGCCTGAAATAAAGACAGTTGTCCTGAGTCACCTAAACCTCCACCGAGTGGTCTTAGTGAGGCGCGGGAACATGCCGGTATCAGAGAATTCCGAAGAAGGCTGAACGTCCACAATTAAATGGTCATTGCCCAGAAATGAAGCGCCAGCCGGATCAGCCTGGGAAACAAGCTTCCATTAGACAATGAAGATGTGAGAATCTGGTACGGCCACAGTTCACGGTTTCCATAGATCCATGCAATTCCGTGTTGAATTTCAGTCCGAAAATGAAACCGCTGGAGCCTCTGTTCAGCAGGCCCTGGTGTAGCTCCCAGAGGCACAATGGTGCTCCTCTAGAATTTGGACGAAAAACGTTTTCACGGGAATAAGCAACCTTGATCAAGCCAGGTGGGTCTTGGAAAAACGAAATTGCTGCGTGTGCCTGGAATACTGACAAGCACACACGTGTGTCACTCCATGGGGCATTCAGCACAGGAATCTGCATCGATTGAGCCAAGACAAAGGAAAGTTCAGGGAGGCAGCACCCGTGTAGAAAAGCATTTGTTCTTCAAAGAGGCCAATATTGTGAAACGACATACCCATGGCAAATAGTTTTCATCGGCAGAGTTTCATGGAGCAATATTGCGGGGAGAGAAAAGGCACCACCTGAGGGAGGCACGCTCAAAAAAACTACGTAGGGCAGGAGACGGGTCGCCCCCGGCACTAGGGGTGTCGGGCCTCAACATTGTAAGCAGAGTTCACTGAAGTCCCTGAGTGAAGTTTTCTCCAGTATCCTACGTCTACGTTCCTAAAATTTACTCTGCGGTTTCTGATGACTCTGGGTTACGAACGGCCACCATTCACCGTTCTACTTACACTCGTGCGTCTCCATCAACCATAAAGGAAAGGGAGGACACGCAGATGCTGGCAGCTAAATTCAGCAGAGTTTGTCTCAACACAAAAGAGAGCTCTGTGGGGACCCGTCTTCCATGGTAAAACATTTCCTAACGAATAAGACATCTTCCCATCGCAATGACAATACGAGAGAATTGTCACCGGTGGATTTGCGATGTGCCTACAAACATCTTCAGGCCATGAAGTAGTGAAGCATGGGAACCCAGGCGCTTCACCCTTTTTCCTAGACCAGTGAAACTTAAAGAGCCACTATTGACCTGTGAGACATGACGTTGCTGGAAGCATCAGTGTACAGAGGCATGGGAATCTCAAAGGAGTTTCTTCCGTGTGAAAATAACAACCAGGCTGAACTTCATGGCAGGGTTCCAGATTCCCAGGAATTCCACGTGCTGTATTGCTCAGGGATAGAACCTACTGCTTGGGGCACACTTAATCTGAAAAGCTTGCTGGACTCACGGCTTTCCCAAAGACCCATGATTCTCAAAGAGCGAGCGTAAGTTTGACGGAAAAAAACAAACTGCCGTTGGTGCCTTTTTAACCTTGAAAACGGCAAGAAGCAAGATTTCTCTTAAACCTTGAATCTCAGAAACATTTTGATCGTGAAGGAAAACCAGTGAGAGCAGATGTACTTCCAATAATCCAACACTTAAATTAAACCTCAAACCTAAATCCTATCCTAAAACCAACCCTAATCCTAACCCTAACCTAGGTGAAAACCTAACCCTAGGTCTGAACCTAAACAGAGATGTAACCCTAAGCCTAGGTCTAACTCTGTAAACTCCTAAACTTAAACTTAACCCTAACCTAAGGCTCACCCGAAACCAAGCCCTAACGCTAACCGTATGTCTACCCTAAGGCTACGCCTAATCCTAACCCCAAATCTGATGTGAACATGCAGTTCCCCTTACAACTAACCTTACTCCTAACCTTCATCCTTCGCCTGAACCTAACTTAACTCTATCCCTCACCTTCAATCGATACCTCAGTTTCACCGTTAATGTAAACCAATCCCTTAAACTAGACAGAGAGCTAAACTTAACCTTAATGAAAACGGATGTAACACACAAACCGTAAGCCTGACCCCCAACTCAACCTCGCACACCGTCGAACCCTCACACAAATATTAACCCCAACCCATATCTAAACAGTCAAGTTTACCATAAGCCTAAATGAGACAATAGGTTCGCTCATCCTTAAGCACTAAACCCTACTCTTACCTTCCACCTCACACTGCCCCTACATTTGATCCTCAGACTTACCATAACCCGAATCCTCACACAGCCGTAACTCTAACGTGAACTGTAACTCTGTCCCTAAACATGCCCAGATGCCTGTACCTATGCCCGTCTAAAGTTAAACCTAAACCGAAATCTTCTGTGCCACCATTTTGCAGCAGTTTAAAAAAGTACACTGGGAAAGATTTTTCTGCAATAAAGAAACTGCAGGCGGCGTGCCTGAACTGAGAATATCATGCTGCACGAGCTCTTTGGCCTCAGATGCTAGAAGTGCCATGAGTGGGAAGTATAAAGAAACAGGACTTTACTTTCTCCGTGATCATCAACCTTTGTGGATTCTCTTTGTTCTAGACGCCTGAAATAAAGACAGTTGTCCTGAGTCACCTAAACCTCCACCGAGTGAGGCGCTGGAACTTGCCGGTATCAGAATTCCGAAGAAGGCTGAACGTCCACAATTAAATGGTCATTGCCCAGAAATGAAGCGCCAGCCGGATCAGCCTGGGAAACAAGCTTCCATTAGACAATGAAGATGTGAGAATCTGGTACGGCCACAGTTCACGGTTTCCATAGATCCATGCAATTCCGTGTTGAATTTCAGTCCGAAAATGAAACCGCTGGAGCCTCTGTTCAGCAGGCCCTGGTGTAGCTCCCAGAGGCACAATGGTGCTCCTCTAGAATTTGGACGAAAAACGTTTTCACGGGAATAAGCAACCTCGATCAAGCTAGGTGGGTCTTGGAAAAACGAAATTGCTGCGTGTGCCTGGAATACTGACAAGCACACGCGTGTGTCACTCCATGGCGCATTCAGCACAGGAATCTGCATCGATTGAGCCAAGACAAAGGAAAGTTCAGGGAGGCAGCACCCGTGTAGAAAAGCATTTGTTCTTCAAAGAGGAGGCCAATATTGTGAAACGACATACCCATGGCAAATAGTTTTCATCGGCAGAGTTTCATGGAGCAATATTGCGGGGAGAGAAAAGGCACCACCTGAGGGAGGCACGCTCAAAAAAACTACGTAGGGCAGGAGACGGGTCGCCCCCGAAACTAGGGGTGTCGGGCCTCAACATTGTAAGCAGAGTTCACTGAAGTCCCTGAGTGAAGTTTTCTCCGGTGTCCTTCGTCTACGTTCCTAAAATTTACTCTGCGGTTTCTGAGGACTCTGGGTTACGAACGGCCACCATTCACCGTTCTCCTTACACTCGTGCGTCTCCATCGACCTTAAAGGAAAGGGAGGACACGCAGATGCTGGCAGCTAAATTCAGCAGAGTTTGTCTCAACACAAAAGAGACAGCTCTGTGGGGACCCGTCTTCCATGGTAAAACATTCCTAACGAATAAGAAATCTTCCCATCGCAATGACAATATGAGAGAATTGCCACCGGTGGATTTGCCGGTGTGCCTATAAACATCTTCTTCAGGTCGTGAAGTAGTGAAGCACGGGAACCCAGGCGCTTCACCCTTTTCCCTAGACCAGTGAAACTTAAAGAGCCACTATTGACCTGTGAGACATGACGTTGCTGGAAGCATCAGTGTACAGAGGCATGGGAACCTCAAAGGAGTTTCTTCCGTGTGAAAATAACAACCAGGCTGAACTTCATGGCAGGATTCCAGATTCCCAGGAATTCCACGGGCTGTATTGCTCAGAGATAGAACCTACTGCTTGGGGCACACTTAATCTGAAAAACTTGCTGGACTCACGGCTTTCCCAAAGACCCAAGATTCTCAAAGAGCGAGCGTGAGTTTGACGGAAAAACAAACTGCCGGTAGCGCCTTTTGACCTTGAAACCGGCAAGAAGGAAGATTTCCCTTAAACCATGAATCTCAGAAACATTGTGACAGTGAAGGAAAACCAGTGAGAGCAGATGTACTTCCCATAAACCAACACTTAAATTAGACCTCATACCTAAATCCTATCCTAAAAACAACCCTAATCCTAACCCTAAACAAGGTGAAAACCTAACCCTAGGTGTAAACCTAAACAGAGATGTACCCTAAGCCTAGGTCTAACTGTATTCTCCTAACCTTAAAATTAACCCTAACCTAAGGCTCACCCTAAAGCAAGCCCTAACCATAACCGTATGTCTACCCTAAGGCTAACCCTAATCCTAACCCCAAATCTGATGTGAACATGCAGCTCCCCCTACAACTAACCTTACTCCTAACCGTCATCCTTCGCCTGAACCTAACTTAACTCTATCCCTCACCTTCAATCGAAGCCTCCATAGCACCGTTAATGTAATCCAATCCCTTAAACTAGACAGAGAGCTAAACTTAACCATAACCAAAACGGACGTAACACACAAACCGTAAGCCTGAACCCAACTCTTAACCTCGCACACTGTCTAACCCTCACACAAATATTAACCCCAACCCATATCTAAACAGTCAAGTTTACCATAGGCCTAAATGAGACAATAGGTTCGCTCATCCTTAAGCACTAAACCCTACTCTTACCTTCCACCTCACACTGCCCCTACATTTCATCCTCAGACTTACCATAACCCGAATCTTCACACAGCCGTAACTCTAACGTGAACTCTAACTCTGTCCCTAAACATGCCCAAATGCCTGTACCTATGCCCGTCTAAAGTTAAACCTAAACCGAAATCTTCTGTGCCACCATTTTGCAGCAGTTTAAAGAAGTACACTTGGAAAGATTTTTCTGCAAGAAAGAAACTGCAGGCGGCGTGCCTGAACTGAGAATATCATGCTGCACGAGCTCTTTGGCCTCAGATGCTAGAAGTGCCATGAGTGGGCACTATAAAGAAACGGGACTTTACTTTCTCCGTGATCATCAACCTTTGTGGATTCTCTTTGTTCTAGACGCCTGAAATAAAGACAGTTGTCCTGAGTCACCTAAACCTCCACCGAGTGGTCTTAGTGAGGCGCGGGATCTTGCCGGTATCAGAATTCCGAAGAAGGCTGAACGTCCACAATTAAATGGTCATTGCCCAGAAATGAAGCGCCAGCCGGATCAGCCTGGGAAACAAGCTTCTATTAGACAATGAAGATGTGAGAATCTCGTACGGCCACACTTCATGGTTTCCATAGATCCATGCAATTCCGTGTTGAATTTCAGTCCGAAAATGAAACCGCTGGAGCCTCTGTTCAGCAGCCCCGGGGGTAGCTCCCAGAGGCACAATGGTGCTCCTCTAGAACTTGGACGAAAAACGTTTTCACGGGAATAAGCAACCTTGATCAAGCCAGGTGGGTCTTGAAAAAACGAAATTGCTGCGTGTGCCTGGAATACTGACAAGCACTCACCTGTATCACTCTATGGCGCATTCAGCACAGGAATCTGCATCGATTGAGCCAAGACAAAGGAAAGTTCAGGGAGGCAGCACCCGTGTAGAAATGCATTTGTTCTTCAACGAGGAGGCCAATATTGTGAAACGACATACCCATGGCAAATAGTTTTCATCGGCAGTTTCATGGAGCAATATTGCGGGGAGAGAAAAGGCACCACCTGAGGGAGGCACGCTCAAAAAAATTTCGTAGGGCAGGAGACGGGTCGCCCCCAGGCACTAGGGGTGTCGGGCCTCAACATTGTAAGCAGAGTTCACTGAAGTCCCTGAGTGTCCTTCGTCTACGTTCCTAAAATTTACTCTGTGGTTTCTGATGACTCTGGGTTACGAACGGACATCATTCACCGTTCTCCTTACACTCGTGCGTCTCCATCGACCTTAAAGGAAAGGGAGGACATGCAGATGCTGGCAGCTAAATTCAGCAGAGTTTGTCTCAACACAAAAGAGACAGCTCTGTGGGGACCCGTCTTCCATGGTAAAACATTCCTAACGAATAAGAAATCTTCCCATCCCAATGACAATATGAGAGAATTGCCACCGGTGGATTTGCCGATGTGCCTATAAACATCTTCAGGCCGTGAAGTAGTGAAGCACGGGAACCCAGGCGCTTCACCCTTTTTCCTAGACCAGTGAAACTTAAAGAGCCACTATTGACCTGTGAGACATGACGTTGCTGGAAGCATCAGTGTACAGAGGCATGGGAACCTCAAAGGAGTTTCTTCCGTGTGAAAATAACAACCAGGCTGAACATCATGGCAGGGTTCCAGATTCCCAGGAATTCCACGGGCTGTATTGCTCAGAGATAGAACCTACTGCTTGGGGCACACTTAATCTGAAAAACTTGCTGGACTCACGGCTTTCCCAAAGACCCAAGATTCTCAAAGAGCGAGCGTAAGTTTGACAGAAAAACAAACTGCCGGTAGCGCCTTTTGACCTTGAAACCGGCAAGAAGGAAGATTTCCCTTAAACCATGAATCTCAGAAACATTGTGACAGTGAAGGAAAACCAGTGAGAGCAGATGTACTTCCAATAATCCAACACTTAAATTAGACCTCATACCTAAATCCTATCCTAAAAACAACCCTACTCCTAATCCTAAACAAGGTGAAAAGCTAACCCTAGGTGTAAACCTAAACAGAGATGTACCCTAAGCCTAGGTCTAACTGTATTCTCCTAACCTTAAAATTAACCCTAACCTAAGGCTCACCCTAAAGCAAGCCCTAACCATAACCGTATGTCTACCCTAAGGCTAACCCTAATCCTAACCCCAAATCTGATGTGAACATGCAGCTCCCCCTACAACTAACCTTACTCCTAACCGTCATCCTTCGCCTGAACCTAACTTAACTCTATCCCTCACCTTCAATCGATACCTCAGTTTCACCGTTAATGTAAACCAATCCCTTAAACTAGACAGAGAGCTAAACTTAACCTTAATGACAACGGATGTAACACACAAACCGTAAGCCTGACCCCAACTCAACCTCGCACACCGTCGAACCCTCACACAAATATTAACCCCAACCCATATCTAAACAGTCAAGTTTACCATAAGCCTAAATGAGACAATAGGTTCGCTCATCCTTAAGCACTAAACCCTACTCTTACCTTCCACCTCACACTGCCCCTACATTTGATCCTCAGACTTACCGTAACCCGAATCCTCACACAGCCGTAACTCTAACGTGAACTCTAACTCTGTCCCTAAACATGCCCAAATGCCTGTACCTATGCCCGTCTAAAGTTAAACCTAAACCGAAATCTTCTGTGCCACCATTTTGCAGCAGTTTAAAGAAGTACACTGGGAAAGATTTTTCTGCAAGAAAGAAACTGCAGGCGGCGTGCCTGAACTGAGAATATCATGCTGCACGAGCTCTTTGGCCTCAGATGCTAGAAGTGCCATGAGTGGGAAGTATAAAGAAACAGGACTTTACTTTCTCCGTGATCATCAACCTTTGTGGATTCTCTTTGTTCTAGACGCCTGAAATAAAGACAGTTGTCCTGAGTCACCTAAACCTCCACCGAGTGGTCTTAGTGAGGCGCGGGAACTTGCCGGTATCAGAATTCCGAAGAAGGCTGAACGTCCACAATTAAATGGTCATTGCCCAGAAATGAAGCGCCAGCCGGATCAGCCTGGGAAACAAGCTTCCATTAGACAATGAAGATGTGAGAATCTGGTACGGCCACAGTTCACGGTTTCCATAGATCCATGCAATTCCGTGTTGAATTTCAGTCCGAAAATGAAACCGCTGGAGCCTCTGTTCAGCAGGCCCTGGTGTAGCTCCCAGAGGCACAATGGTGCTCCTCTAGAATTTGGACGAAAAACGTTTTCACGGGAATAAGCAACCTCGATCAAGCCAGGTGGGTCTTGGAAAAACGAAATTGCTGCGTGTGCCTGGAATACTGACAAGCACACGCGTGTGTCACTCCAAGGCGCATTCAGTACAGGAATCTGCATCGATTGAGCCAAGACAAAAGAAAGTTCAGGGAGGCAGCACCCGTGTAGAAAAGCATTTGTTCTTCAAAGAGGAGGCCAATATTGTGAAACGACATACCCATGGCAAATAGTTTTCATCGGCAGTTTCATGGAGCAATATTGCGGGGAGAGAAAAGGCACCACCTGAGGGAGGCACGCTCAAAAAAATTACTTAGGGCAGGAGACGGGTCGCCCCCGAAACTAGGGGTGTCGGGCCTCAACATTGTAAGCAGAGTTCACTGAAGTCCCTGAGTGAAGTTTTCTCCGGTGTCCTTCGTCTACGTTCCTAAAATTTACTCTGCGGTTTCTGATGACTCTGGGTTACGAACGGCCACCATTCACCTTTCTCCTTACACTCGTGCGTCTCCATCGACCTTAAAGGAAAGGGAGAACACGCAGATGCTGGCAGCTAAATTCAGCAGAGTTTGTCTCAACACAAAAGAGACAGCTCTGTGGGGACCCGTCTTCCATGGTAAAACATTTCCTAACGAATAAGAAATCTTCCCATCGCAATGACAGTATGAGAATTGCCACCGGTGGATTTGCCGATGTGCCTATAAACATCTTCTTCAGGCCATGAAGTAGTGAAGCACGGGAACCCAGGCGCTTCACCCTTTTCCCTAGACCAGTGAAACTTAAAGAGCCACTATTGACCTGTGAGACATGACGTTGCTGGAAGCAACAGTGTACAGAGGCATGGGAACCTCAAAGGAGTTTCTTCCGTGTGAAAATAACAACCAGGCTGAACTTCATGGCAGGGTTCCAGATTCCCAGGAATTCCACGGGCTGTATTGCTCAGAGATAGAACCTACTGCTTGGGGCACACTTAATCTGAAAAACTTGCTGGACTCACGGCTTTCCCAAAGACCCAAGATTCTCAAAGAGCGAGCGTAAGTTTGACGGAAAAACAAACTGCCGGTAGCGCCTTTTGACCTTGAAACCGGCAAGAAGGAAGATTTCCCTTAAACCATGAATCTCAGAAACTTTGTGACAGTGAAGGAAAACCAGTGAGAGCAGATGTACTTCCAATAATCCAACACTTAAATTAGACCTCATACCTAAATCCTATCCTAAAAACAACCCTACTCCTAATCCTAAACAAGGTGAAAAGCTAACCCTAGGTGTAAACCTAAACAGAGATGTACCCTAAGCCT
The DNA here is from genome assembly GCF_050624435.1 of Tenrec ecaudatus. Classification (NCBI taxonomy): domain Eukaryota; kingdom Metazoa; phylum Chordata; class Mammalia; order Afrosoricida; family Tenrecidae; genus Tenrec; species Tenrec ecaudatus. The sequence goes on from NW_027458221.1 coordinate 25,728, forward strand.
AGGTCTAACTGTATTCTCCTAACCTTAAAATTAACCCTAACCTAAGGCTCACCCTAAAGCAAGCCCTAACCATAACCGTATGTCTACCCTAAGGCTAACCCTAATCCTAACCCCAAATCTGATGTGAACATGCAGCTCCCCCTACAACTAACCTTACTCCTAACCGTCATCCTTCGCCTGAACCTAACTTAACTCTATCCCTCACCTTCAATCGATACCTCAGTTTCACCGTTAATGTAAACCAATCCCTTAAACTAGACAGAGAGCTAAACTTAACCTTAATGACAACGGATGTAACACACAAACCGTAAGCCTGACCCCAACTCAACCTCGCACACCGTCGAACCCTCACACAAATATTAACCCCAACCCATATCTAAACAGTCAAGTTTACCATAAGCCTAAATGAGACAATAGGTTCGCTCATCCTTAAGCACTAAACCCTACTCTTACCTTCCACCTCACACTGCCCCTACATTTGATCCTCAGACTTACCGTAACCCGAATCCTCACACAGCCGTAACTCTAACGTGAACTCTAACTCTGTCCCTAAACATGCCCAAATGCCTGTACCTATGCCCGTCTAAAGTTAAACCTAAACCGAAATCTTCTGTGCCACCATTTTGCAGCAGTTTAAAGAAGTACACTGGGAAAGATTTTTCTGCAAGAAAGAAACTGCAGGCGGCGTGCCTGAACTGAGAATATCATGCTGCACGAGCTCTTTGGCCTCAGATGCTAGAAGTGCCATGAGTGGGCACTATAAAGAAACGGTACTTTACTTTCTCCGTGATCATCAACCTTTGTGGATTCTCTTTGTTCTAGACGCCTGAAATAAAGACAGTTGTCCTGAGTCACCTAAACCTCCACCGAGTGGTCTTAGTGAGGCGCGGGAACTTGCCGGTATCAGAATTCCGAAGAAGGCTGAACGTCCACAATTAAATGGTCATTGCCCAGAAATGAAGCGCCAGCCGGATCAGCCTGGGAAACAAGCTTCCATTAGACAATGAAGATGTGAGAATCTGGTACGGCCACAGTTCACGGTTTCCATAGATCCATGCAATTCCGTGTTGAATTTCAGTCCGAAAATGAAACCGCTGGAGCCTCTGTTCAGCAGGCCCTGGTGTAGCTCCCAGAGGCACAATGGTGCTCCTCTAGAATTTGGACGAAAAACGTTTTCACGGGAATAAGCAACCTCGATCAAGCCAGGTGGGTCTTGGAAAAACGAAATTGCTGCGTGTGCCTGGAATACTGACAAGCACACGCGTGTGTCACTCCAAGGCGCATTCAGCACAGGAATCTGCATCGATTGAGCCAAGACAAAGGAAAGTTCAGGGAGGCAGCACCCGTGTAGAAAAGCATTTGTTCTTCAAAGAGGAGGCCAATATTGTGAAACGACATACCCATGGCAAATAGTTTTCATCGGCAGTTTCATGGAGCAATATTGCGGGGAGAGAAAAGGCACCACCTGAGGGAGGCACGCTCAAAAAAATTACTTAGGGCAGGAGACGGGTCGCCCCCGAAACTAGGGGTGTCGGGCCTCAACATTGTAAGCAGAGTTCACTGAAGTCCCTGAGTGAAGTTTTCTCCGGTGTCCTTCGTCTACGTTCCTAAAATTTACTCTGCGGTTTCTGATGACTCTGGGTTACGAACGGCCACCATTCACCTTTCTCCTTACACTCGTGCGTCTCCATCGACCTTAAAGGAAAGGGAGAACACGCAGATGCTGGCAGCTAAATTCAGCAGAGTTTGTCTCAACACAAAAGAGACAGCTCTGTGGGGACCCGTCTTCCATGGTAAAACATTTCCTAACGAATAAGAAATCTTCCCATCGCAATGACAGTATGAGAATTGCCACCGGTGGATTTGCCGATGTGCCTATAAACATCTTCAGGCCGTGAAGTAGTGAAGCACGGGAACCCAGGCGCTTCACCCTTTTCCCTAGACCAGTGAAACTTAAAGAGCCACTATTGACCTGTGAGACATGACGTTGCTGGAAGCAACAGTGTACAGAGGCATGGGAACCTCAAAGGAGTTTCTTCCGTGTGAAAATAACAACCAGGCTGAACTTCATGGCAGGGTTCCAGATTCCCAGGAATTCCACGGGCTGTATTGCTCAGAGATAGAACCTACTGCTTGGGGCACACTTAATCTGAAAAACTTGCTGGATTCACGGCTTTCCCAAAGACCCAAGATTCTCAAAGAGCGAGCGTAAGTTTGACGGAAAAACAAACTGCCGGTAGCGCCTTTTGACCTTGAAACCGGCAAGAAGGAAGATTTCCCTTAAACCATGAATCTCAGAAACATTGTGACAGTGAAGGAAAACCAGTGAGAGCAGATGTACTTCCAATAATCCAACACTTAAATTAGACCTCATACCTAAATCCTATCCTAAAAACAACCCTACTCCTAATCCTTAACAAGGTGAAAAGCTAACCCTAGGTGTAAACCTAAACAGAGATGTACCCTAAGCCTAGGTCTAACTGTATTCTCCTAACCTTAAAATTAACCCTAACCTAAGGCTCACCCTAAAGCAAGCCCTAACCATAACCGTATGTCTACCCTAAGGCTAACCCTAATGCTAACCCCAAATCTGATGTGAACATGCAGCTCCCCCTACAACTAACCTTACTCCTAACCGTCATCCTTCGCCTGAACCTAACTTAACTCTATCCCTCACCTTCAATCGATACCTCAGTTTCACCGTTAATGTAAACCAATCCCTTAAACTAGACAGAGATCTAAACTTAACCTTAATGACAACGGATGTAACACACAAACCGTAAGCCTGACCCCAACTCAACCTCGCACACCGTCGAACCCTCACACAAATATTAACCCCAACCCATATCTAAACAGTCAAGTTTACCATAAGCCTAAATGAGACAATAGGTTCGCTCATCCTTAAGCACTAAACCCTACTCTTACCTTCCACCTCACACTGCCCCTACATTTGATCCTCAGACTTACCGTAACCCGAATCCTCACACAGCCGTAACTCTAACGTGAACTCTAACTCTGTCCCTAAACATGCCCAAATGCCTGTACCTATGCCCGTCTAAAGTTAAACCTAAACCGAAATCTTCTGTGCCACCATTTTGCAGCAGTTTAAAGAAGTACACTGGGAAAGATTTTTCTGCAAGAAAGAAACTGCAGGCGGCGTGCCTGAACTGAGAATATCATGCTGCACGAGCTCTTTGGCCTCAGATGCTAGAAGTGCCATGAGTGGGAAGTATAAAGAAACAGGACTTTACTTTCTCCGTGATCATCAACCTTTGTGGATTCTCTTTGTTCTAGACGCCTGAAATAAAGACAGTTTTCCTGAGTCACCTAAACCTCCACCGAGTGGTCTTAGTGAGGCGCGGGAACTTGCCGGTATCAGAATTCCGAAGAAGGCTGAACGTCCACAATTAAATGGTCATTGCCCAGAAATGAAGCGCCAGCCGGATCAGCCTGGGAAACAAGCTTCCATTAGACAATGAAGATGTGAGAATCTGGTACGGCCACAGTTCACGGTTTCCATAGATCCATGCAATTCCGTGTTGAATTTCAGTCCGAAAATGAAACCGCTGGAGCCTCTGTTCAGCAGGCCCTGGTGTAGCTCCCAGAGGCACAATGGTGCTCCTCTAGAATTTGGACGAAAAACGTTTTCACGGGAATAAGCAACCTCGATCAAGCCAGGTGGGTCTTGGAAAAACGAAATTGCTGCGTGTGCCTGGAATACTGACAAGCACACGCGTGTGTCACTCCAAGGCGCATTCAGCACAGGAATCTGCATCGATTGAGCCAAGACAAAGGAAAGTTCAGGGAGGCAGCACCCGTGTAGAAAAGCATTTGTTCTTCAAAGAGGAGGCCAATATTGTGAAACGACATACCCATGGCAAATAGTTTTCATCGGCAGTTTCATGGAGCAATATTGCGGGGAGAGAAAAGGCACCACCTGAGGGAGGCACGCTCAAAAAAATTACTTAGGGCAGGAGACGGGTCGCCCCCGAAACTAGGGGTGTCGGGCCTCAACATTGTAAGCAGAGTTCACTGAAGTCCCTGAGTGAAGTTTTCTCCGGTGTCCTTCGTCTACGTTCCTAAAATTTACTCTGCGGTTTCTGATGACTCTGGGTTACGAACGGCCACCATTCACCTTTCTCCTTACACTCGTGCGTCTCCATCGACCTTAAAGGAAAGGGAGAACACGCAGATGCTGGCAGCTAAATTCAGCAGAGTTTGTCTCAACACAAAAGAGACAGCTCTGTGGGGACCCGTCTTCCATGGTAAAACATTTCCTAACGAATAAGAAATCTTCCCATCGCAATGACAGTATGAGAATTGCCACCGGTGGATTTGCCGATGTGCCTATAAACATCTTCAGGCCGTGAAGTAGTGAAGCACGGGAACCCAGGCGCTTCACCCTTTTCCCTAGACCAGTGAAACTTAAAGAGCCACTATTGACCTGTGAGACATGACGTTGCTGGAAGCAACAGTGTACAGAGGCATGGGAACCTCAAAGGAGTTTCTTCCGTGTGAAAATAACAACCAGGCTGAACTTCATGGCAGGGTTCCAGATTCCCAGGAATTCCACGGGCTGTATTGCTCAGAGATAGAACCTACTGCTTGGGGCACACTTAATCTGAAAAACTTGCTGGATTCACGGCTTTCCCAAAGACCCAAGATTCTCAAAGAGCGAGCGTAAGTTTGACGGAAAAACAAACTGCCGGTAGCGCCTTTTGACCTTGAAACCGGCAAGAAGGAAGATTTCCCTTAAACCATGAATCTCAGAAACATTGTGACAGTGAAGGAAAACCAGTGAGAGCAGATGTACTTCCAATAATCCAACACTTAAATTAAACCTCAAACCTAAATCCTATCCTAAAACCAACCCTAATCCTAACCCTAACCTAGGTGAAAACCTAACCCTAGGTCTGAACCTAAACAGAGATGTAACCCTAAGCCTAGGTCTAACTCTGTAAACTCCTAAACTTAAACTTAACCCTAACCTAAGGCTCACCCGAAACCAAGCCCTAACGCTAACCGTATGTCTACCCTAAGGCTACGCCTAATCCTAACCCCAAATCTGATGTGAACATGCAGTTCCCCTTACAACTAACCTTACTCCTAACCTTCATCCTTCGCCTGAACCTAACTTAACTCTATCCCTCACCTTCAATCGATACCTCAATTTCACCGTTAATGTAAACCAATCCCTTAAACTAGACAGAGAGCTAAACTTAACCTTAATGAAAACGGATGTAACAAACAAACCGTAAGCCTGACCCCCAACTCAACCTCGCACACCGTCGAACCCTCACACAAATATTAACCCCAACCCATATCTAAACAGTCAAGTTTACCATAAGCCTAAATGAGACAATAGGTTCGCTCATCCTTAAGCACTAAACCCTACTCTTACCTTCCACCTCACACTGCCCCTACATTTGATCCTCAGACTTACCATAACCCGAATCCTCACACAGCCGTAACTCTAACGTGAACTGTAACTCTGTCCCTAAACATGCCCAGATGCCTGTACCTATGCCCGTCTAAAGTTAAACCTAAACCGAAATCTTCTGTGCCACCATTTTTCAGCAGTTTAAAGAAGTACACTGGGAAAGATTTTTCTGCAAGAAAGAAACTGCAGGCGGCGTGCCTGAACTGAGAATATCATGCTGCACGAGCTCTTTGGCCTCAGATGCTTGAAGTGCCATGAGTGGGAAGTATAAAGAAACAGGACTTTACTTTCTCCGTGATCATCAACCTTTGTGGATTCTCTTTGTTCTAGACGCCTGAAATAAAGACAGTTGTCCTGAGTCACCTAAACCTCCACCGAGTGAGGCGCTGGAACTTGCCGGTATCAGAATTCCGAAGAAGGCTGAACGTCCACAATTAAATGGTCATTGCCCAGAAATGAAGCGCCAGCCGGATCAGCCTGGGAAACAAGCTTCCATTAGACAATGAAGATGTGAGAATCTGGTACGGCCACAGTTCACGGTTTCCATAGATCCATGCAATTCCGTGTTGAATTTCAGTCCGAAAATGAAACCGCTGGAGCCTCTGTTCAGCAGGCCCTGGTGTAGCTCCCAGAGGCACAATGGTGCTCCTCTAGAATTTGGACGAAAAACGTTTTCACGGGAATAAGCAACCTCGATCAAGCCAGGTGGGTCTTGGAAAAACGAAATTGCTGCGTGTGCCTGGAATACTGACAAGCACACGCGTGTGTCACTCCAAGGCGCATTCAGCACAGGAATCTGCATCGATTGAGCCAAGACAAAGGAAAGTTCAGGGAGGCAGCACCCGTGTAGAAAAGCATTTGTTCTTCAAAGAGGAGGCCAATATTGTGAAACGACATACCCATGGCAAATAGTTTTCATCGGCAGTTTCATGGAGCAATATTGCGGGGAGAGAAAAGGCACCACCTGAGGGAGGCACGCTCAAAAAAATTACTTAGGGCAGGAGACGGGTCGCCCCCGAAACTAGGGGTGTCGGGCCTCAACATTGTAAGCAGAGTTCACTGAAGTCCCTGAGTGAAGTTTTCTCCGGTGTCCTTCGTCTACGTTCCTAAAATTTACTCTGCGGTTTCTGATGACTCTGGGTTACGAACGGCCACCCTTCACCTTTCTCCTTACACTCGTGCGTCTCCATCGACCTTAAAGGAAAGGGAGAACACGCAGATGCTGGCAGCTAAATTCAGCAGAGTTTGTCTCAACACAAAAGAGACAGCTCTGTGGGGACCCGTCTTCCATGGTAAAACATTTCCTAACGAATAAGAAATCTTCCCATCGCAATGACAGTATGAGAATTGCCACCGGTGGATTTGCCGATGTGCCTATAAACATCTTCTTCAGGCCATGAAGTAGTGAAGCACGGGAACCCAGGCGCTTCACCCTTTTCCCTAGACCAGTGAAACTTAAAGAGCCACTATTGACCTGTGAGACATGACGTTGCTGGAAGCATCAGTGTATAGAGGCATGGGAACCTCAAAGGAGTTTCTTCCGTGTGAAAATAACAACCAGGCTGAACTTCATGGCAGGGTTCCAGATTCCCAGGAATTCCACGGGCTGTATTGCTCAGAGATAGAACCTACTGCTTGGGGCACACTTAATCTGAAAAACTTGCTGGACTCACGGTTTCCCAAAGACCCAAGATTCTCAAAGAGCGAGCGTAAGTTTGACGGAAAAACAAACTGCCGGTAGTGCCTTTTGACCTTGAAACCGGCAAGAAGGAAGATTTCCCTTAAACCATGAATCTCAGAAACTTTGTGACAGTGAAGGAAAACCAGTGAGAGCAGATGTACTTCCAATAATCCAACACTTAAATTAGACCTCATACCTAAATCCTATCCTAAAAACAACCCTAATCCTAACCCTAAACAAGGTGAAAAGCTAACCCTAGGTGTAAACCTAAACAGAGATGTACCCTAAGCCTAGGTCTAACTGTATTCTCCTAACCTTAAAATTAACCCTAACCTAAGGCTCACCCTAAAGCAAGCCCTAACCATAACCGTATGTCTACCCTAAGGCTAACCCTAATCCTAACCCCAAATCTGATGTGAACATGCAGCTCCCCCTACAACTAACCTTACTCCTAACCGTCATCCTTCGCCTGAACCTAACTTAACTCTATCCCTCACCTTCAATCGAAGCCTCCATAGCACCGTTAATGTAATCCAATCCCTTAAACTAGACAGAGAGCTAAACTTAACCATAACCAAAACGGACGTAACACACAAACCGTAAGCCTGAACCCAACTCTTAACCTCGCACACTGTCTAACCCTCACACAAAAATTAACCCCAACCCATATCTAAACAGTCAAGTTTACCATAGGCCTAAATGAGACAATAGGTTCGCTCATCCTTAAGCACTAAACCCTACTCTTACCTTCCACCTCACACTGCCCCTACATTTGATCCTCAGACTTACCATAACCCGAATCCTCAAACAGCCGTAACTCTAACGTGAACTCTAACTCTGTCCCTAAACATGCCCAAATGCCTGTACCTATGCCCGTCTAAAGTTAAACCTAAACCGAAATCTTCTGTGCCACAATTTTGCAGCAGTTTAAAGTACACTGGGAAAGATTTTTCTGCAAGAAAGAAACTGCAGGCGGCGTGCCTGAACTGAGAATATCATGCTGCACGAGCTCTTTGGCCTCAGATGCTAGAAGTGCCATGAGTGGGCACTATAAAGAAACGGGACTTTACTTTCTCCGTGATCATCAACCTTTGTGGATTCTTTGTTCTAGACGCCTGAAATAAAGACAGTTGTCCTGAGTCACCTAAACCTCCACCGAGGGGTCTTAGTGAGGCGCGGGAACTTGCCGGTATCAGAATTCCGAAGAAGGCTGAACGTCCACAATTAAATGGTCATTGCCCAGAAATGAAGCGCCAGCCGGATCAGCCTGGGAAACAAGCTTCCATTAGACAATGAAGATGTGAGAATCTGGTACGGCCACACTTCATGGTTTCCATAGATCCATGCAATTCCGTGTTGAATTTCAGTCCGAAAATGAAACCGCTGGAGCCTCTGTTCAGCAGGCCCTGGTGTAGCTCCCAGAGGCACAATGGTGCTCCTCTAGAATTTGGACGAAAAACGTTTTCACGGGAATAAGCAACCTTGATCAAGCCAGGTGGGTCTTGGAAAAACGAAATTGCTGCGTGTGCCTGGAATACTGACAAGCACTCACCTGTGTCACTCTATGGCGCATTCAGCACAGGAATCTGCATCGATTGAGCCAAGACAAAGGAAAGTTCAGGGAGGCAGCACCCGTGTAGAAAAGCATTTGTTCTTCAAAGAGGAGGCCAATATTGTGAAACGACATACCCATGGCAAATAGTTTTCATCGGCAGAGTTTCATGGAGCAATATTGCGGGGAGAGAAAAGGCACTACCTGAGGGAGGCACGCTCAAAAAAACTACGTAGGGCAGGAGACGGGTCGCCCCCGAAACTAGGGGTGTCGGGCCTCAACATTGTAAGCAGAGTTCACTGAAGTCCCTGAGTGAAGTTTTCTCCGGTGTCCTTCGTCTACGTTCCTAAAATTTACTCTGCGGTTTCTGATGACTCTGGGTTACGAACGGCCACCATTCACCGTTCTCCTTACACTCGTGCGTCTCCATCGACCTTAAAGGAAAGGGAGGACACGCAGATGCTGGCAGCTAAATTCAGCAGAGTTTGTCTCAACACAAAAGAGACAGCTCTGTGGGGACCCGTCTTCCATGGTAAAACATTTCCTAACGAATAAGAAATCTTCCCATCGCAATGACAGTATGAGAATTGCCACCGGTGGATTTGCCGATGTGCCTATAAACATCTTCTTCAGGCCATGAAGTAGTGAAGCACGGGAACCCAGGCGCTTCACCCTTTTCCCTAGACCAGTGAAACTTAAAGAGCCACTATTGACCTGTGAGACATGACGTTGCTGGAAGCATCAGTGTATAGAGGCATGGGAACCTCAAAGGAGTTTCTTCCGTGTGAAAATAACAACCAGGCTGAACTTCATGGCAGGGTTCCAGATTCCCAGGAATTCCACGGGCTGTATTGCTCAGAGATAGAACCTACTGCTTGGGGCACACTTAATCTGAAAAACTTGCTGGACTCACGGCTTTCCCAAAGACCCAAGATTCTCAAAGAGCGAGCGTAAGTTTGACGGAAAAACAAACTGCCGGTAGCGCCTTTTGACCTTGAAACCGGCAAGAAGGAAGATTTCCCTTAAACCATGAATCTCAGAAACTTTGTGACAGTGAAGGAAAACCAGTGAGAGCAGATGTACTTCCAATAATCCAACACTTAAATTAGACCTCATACCTAAATCCTATCCTAAAAACAACCCTAATCCTAACCCTAAACAAGGTGAAAAGCTAACCCTAGGTGTAAACCTAAACAGAGATGTACCCTAAGCCTAGGTCTAACTGTATTCTCCTAACCTTAAAATTAACCCTAACCTAAGGCTCACCCTAAAGCAAGCCCTAACCATAACCGTATGTCTACCCTAAGGCTAACCCTAATCCTAACCCCAAATCTGATGTGAACATGCAGCTCCCCCTACAACTAACCTTACTCCTAACCGTCATCCTTCGCCTGAACCTAACTTACCTCTATCCCTCACCTTCAATCGAAACCTCCATAGCACCGTTAATGTAATCCAATCCCTTAAACTAGACAGAGAGCTAAACTTAACCATAACCAAAACGGACGTAACACACAAACCGTAAGCCTGAACCCAACTCTTAACCTCGCACACTGTCTAACCCTCACACAAATATTAACCCCAACCCATATCTAAACAGTCAAGTTTACCATAGGCCTAAATGAGACAATAGGTTCGCTCATCCTTAAGCACTAAACCCTACTCTTACCTTCCACCTCACACTGCCCCTACATTTGATCCTCAGACTTACCATAACCCGAATCCTCAAACAGCCGTAACTCTAACGTGAACTCTAACTCTGTCCCTAAACATGCCCAAATGCCTGTACCTATGCCCGTCTAAAGTTAAACCTAAACCGAAATCTTCTGTGCCACAATTTTGCAGCAGTTTAAAGTACACTGGGAAAGATTTTTCTGCAAGAAAGAAACTGCAGGCGGCGTGCCTGAACTGAGAATATCATGCTGCACGAGCTCTTTGGCCTCAGATGCTAGAAGTGCCATGAGTGGGCACTATAAAGAAACGGGACTTTACTTTCTCCGTGATCATCAACCTTTGTGGATTCTTTGTTCTAGACGCCTGAAATAAAGACAGTTGTCCTGAGTCACCTAAACCTCCACCGAGGGGTCTTAGTGAGGCGCGGGAACTTGCCGGTATCAGAATTCCGAAGAAGGCTGAACGTCCACAATTAAATGGTCATTGCCCAGAAATGAAGCGCCAGCCGGATCAGCCTGGGAAACAAGCTTCCATTAGACAATGAAGATGTGAGAATCTGGTACGGCCACACTTCATGGTTTCCATAGATCCATGCAATTCCGTGTTGAATTTCAGTCCGAAAATGAAACCGCTGGAGCCTCTGTTCAGCAGGCCCTGGTGTAGCTCCCAGAGGCACAATGGTGCTCCTCTAGAATTTGGACGAAAAACGTTTTCACGGGAATAAGCAACCTTGATCAAGCCAGGTGGGTCTTGGAAAAACGAAATTGCTGCGTGTGCCTGGAATACTGACAAGCACTCACCTGTGTCACTCTATGGCGCATTCAGCACAGGAATCTGCATCGATTGAGCCAAGACAAAGGAAAGTTCAGGGAGGCAGCACCCGTGTAGAAAAGCATTTGTTCTTCAAAGAGGAGGCCAATATTGTGAAACGACATACCCATGGCAAATAGTTTTCATCGGCAGAGTTTCATGGAGCAATATTGCGGGGAGAGAAAAGGCACTACCTGAGGGAGGCACGCTCAAAAAAACTACGTAGGGCAGGAGACGGGTCGCCCCCGAAACTAGGGGTGTCGGGCCTCAACATTGTAAGCAGAGTTCACTGAAGTCCCTGAGTGAAGTTTTCTCCGGTGTCCTTCGTCTACGTTCCTAAAATTTACTCTGCGGTTTCTGATGACTCTGGGTTACGAACGGCCACCATTCACCGTTCTCCTTACACTCGTGCGTCTCCATCGACCTTAAAGGAAAGGGAGGACACGCAGATGCTGGCAGCTAAATTCAGCAGAGTTTGTCTCAACACAAAAGAGACAGCTCTGTGGGGACCCGTCTTCCATGGTAAAACATTTCCTAACGAATAAGAAATCTTCCCATCGCAATGACAGTATGAGAATTGCCACCGGTGGATTTGCCGATGTGCCTATAAACATCTTCTTCAGGCCATGAAGTAGTGAAGCACGGGAACCCAGGCGCTTCACCCTTTTCCCTAGACCAGTGAAACTTAAAGAGCCACTATTGACCTGTGAGACATGACGTTGCTGGAAGCATCAGTGTATAGAGGCATGGGAACCTCAAAGGAGTTTCTTCCGTGTGAAAATAACAACCAGGCTGAACTTCATGGCAGGGTTCCAGATTCCCAGGAATTCCACGGGCTGTATTGCTCAGAGATAGAACCTACTGCTTGGGGCACACTTAATCTGAAAAACTTGCTGGACTCACGGCTTTCCCAAAGACCCAAGATTCTCAAAGAGCGAGCGTAAGTTTGACGGAAAAACAAACTGCCGGTAGCGCCTTTTGACCTTGAAACCGGCAAGAAGGAAGATTTCCCTTAAACCATGAATCTCAGAAACATTGTGACAGTGAAGGAAAACCAGTGAGAGCAGATGTACTTCCAATAATCCAACACTTAAATTAGACCTCATACCTAAATCCTATCCTAAAAACAACCCTAATCCTAACCCTAAACAAGGTGAAAAGCTAACCCTAGGTGTAAACCTAAACAGAGATGTACCCTAAGCCTAGGTCTAACTGTATTCTCCTAACCTTAAAATTAACCCTAACCTAAGGCTCACCCTAAAGCAAGCCCTAACCATAACCGTATGTCTACCCTAAGGCTAACCCTAATCCTAACCCCAAATCTGATGTGAACATGCAGCTCCCCCTACAACTAACCTTACTCCTAACCGTCATCCTTCGCCTGAACCTAACTTAACTCTATCCCTCACCTTCAATCGAAGCCTCCATAGCACCGTTAATGTAATCCAATCCCTTAAACTAGACAGAGAGCTAAACTTAACCATAACCAAAACGGACGTAACACACAAACCGTAAGCCTGAACCCAACTCTTAACCTCGCACACTGTCTAACCGTCACACAAATATTAACCCCAACCCATATCTAAACAGTCAAGTTTACCATAGGCCTAAATGAGACAATAGGTTCGCTCATCCTTAAGCACTAAACCCTACTCTTCCACCTTACACTGCCCCTACATTTGATCCTCAGACTTACCATAACCCGAATCCTCACACAGCCGTAACTCTAACGTGAACTCTGTCCCTAAACATGCCCAAATGCCTGTACCTATGCCCGTCTAAAGTTAAACCTAAACCGAACTCTTCTTTGCCACCATTTTTCAGCAGTTTAAAGAAGTACACTGGGAAAGATTTTTCTGCAAGAAAGAAACTGCAGGCGGCGTGCCTGACTGAGAATATCATGCTGCACGAGCTCTTTGGCCTCAGATGCTAGAAGTGCCATGAGTGGGCACTATAAAGAAACGGGACTTTACTTTCTCCGTGATCATCAACCTTTGTGGATTCTCTTTGTTCTAGACGCCTGAAATAAAGACAGTTGTCCTGAGTCACCTAAACCACCACCGAGTGGTCTTAGTGAGGCGCGGGAACTTGCCGGTATCAGAATTCCGAAGAAGGCTGAACGTCCACAATTAAATGGTCATTGCCCAGAAATGAAGCGCCAGCCGGATCAGCCTGGGAAACAAGCTTCCATTAGACAATGAAGATGTGAGAATCTGGTACGGCCACAGTTCACGGTTTCCATAGATCCATGCAAATTCCGTGTTGAATTTCAGTCCGAAAATGAAACCGCTGGAGCCTCTGTTCAGCAGGCCCTGGTGTAGCTCCCAGAGGCACAATGGTGCTCCTCTAGAATTTGGACGAAAAACGTTTTCACGGGAATAAGCAACCTCGATCAAGCCAGGTGGGTCTTGGAAAAACGAAATTGCTGCGTGTGCCTGGAATACTGACAAGCACACGCGTGTGTCACTCCAAGGCGCATTCAGCACAGGAATCTGCATCGATTGAGCCAAGACAAAGGAAAGTTCAGGGAGGCAGCACCCGTGTAGAAAAGCATTTGTTCTTCAAAGAGGAGGCCAATATTGTGAAACGACATACCCATGGCAAATAGTTTTCATCGGCAGTTTCATGGAGCAATATTGCGGGGAGAGAAAAGGCACCACCTGAGGGAGGCACGCTCAAAAAAATTACTTAGGGCAGGAGACGGGTCGCCCCCGAAACTAGGGGTGTCGGGCCTCAACATTGTAAGCAGAGTTCACTGAAGTCCCTGAGTGAAGTTTTCTCCGGTGTCCTTCGTCTACGTTCCTAAAATTTACTCTGCGGTTTCTGATGACTCTGGGTTACGAACGGCCACCATTCACCTTTCTCCTTACACTCGTGCGTCTCCATCGACCTTAAAGGAAAGGGAGAACACGCAGATGCTGGCAGCTAAATTCAGCAGAGTTTGTCTCAACACAAAAGAGACAGCTCTGTGGGGACCCGTCTTCCATGGTAAAACATTTCCTAACGAATAAGAAATCTTCCCATCGCAATGACTGTATGAGAATTGCCACCGGTGGATTTGCCGATGTGCCTATAAACATCTTCTTCAGGCCATGAAGTAGTGAAGCACGGGAACCCAGGCGCTTCACCCTTTTCCCTAGACCAGTGAAACTTAAAGAGCCACTATTGACCTGTGAGACATGACGTTGCTGGAAGCATCAGTGTACAGAGGCATGGGAACCTCAAAGGAGTTTCTTCCGTGTGAAAATAACAACCAGGCTGAACTTCATGGCAGGGTTCCAGATTCCCAGGAATTCCACGGGCTGTATTGCTCAGAGATAGAACCTACTGCTTGGGGCACACTTAATCTGAAAAACTTGCTGGACTCACGGCTTTCCCAAAGACCCAAGATTCTCAAAGAGCGAGCGTAAGTTTGACGGAAAAACAAACTGCCGGTAGCGCCTTTTGACCTTGAAACCGGCAAGAAGGAAGATTTCCCTTAAACCATGAATCTCAGAAACATCGTGACAGTGAAGGAAAACCAGTGAGAGCAGATGTACTTCCAATAATCCAACACTTAAATTAGACCTCATACCTAAATCCTATCCTAAAAACAACCCTAATCCTAACCCTAAACAAGGTGAAAAGCTAACCCTAGGTGTAAACCTAAACAGAGATGTACCCTAAGCCTAGGTCTAACTGTATTCTCCTAACCTTAAAATTAACCCTAACCTAAGGCTCACCCTAAAGCAAGCCCTAACCATAACCGTATGTCTACCCTAAGGCTAACCCTAATCCTAACCCCAAATCTGATGTGAACATGCAGCTCCCCCTACAACTAACCTTACTCCTAACCGTCATCCTTCGCCTGAACCTAACTTAACTCTATCCCTCACCTTCAATCGAAGCCTCCATAGCACCGTTAATGTAATCCAATCCCTTAAACTAGACAGAGAGCTAAACTTAACCATAACCAAAACGGACGTAACACACAAACCGTAAGCCTGAACCCAACTCTTAACCTCGCACACTGTCTAACCGTCACACAAATATTAACCCCAACCCATATCTAAACAGTCAAGTTTACCATAGGCCTAAATGAGACAATAGGTTCGCTCATCCTTAAGCACTAAACCCTACTCTTCCACCTTACACTGCCCCTACATTTGATCCTCAGACTTACCATAACCCGAATCCTCACACAGCCGTAACTCTAACGTGAACTCTGTCCCTAAACATGCCCAAATGCCTGTACCTATGCCCGTCTAAAGTTAAACCTAAACCGAACTCTTCTTTGCCACCATTTTTCAGCAGTTTAAAGAAGTACACTGGGAAAGATTTTTCTGCAAGAAAGAAACTGCAGGCGGCGTGCCTGACTGAGAATATCATGCTGCACGAGCTCTTTGGCCTCAGATGCTAGAAGTGCCATGAGTGGGCACTATAAAGAAACGGGACTTTACTTTCTCCGTGATCATCAACCTTTGTGGATTCTCTTTGTTCTAGACGCCTGAAATAAAGACAGTTGTCCTGAGTCACCTAAACCACCACCGAGTGGTCTTAGTGAGGCGCGGGAACTTGCCGGTATCAGAATTCCGAAGAAGGCTGAACGTCCACAATTAAATGGTCATTGCCCAGAAATGAAGCGCCAGCCGGATCAGCCTGGGAAACAAGCTTCCATTAGACAATGAAGATGTGAGAATCTGGTACGGCCACAGTTCACGGTTTCCATAGATCCATGCAATTCCGTGTTGAATTTCAGTCCGAAAATGAAACCGCTGGAGCCTCTGTTCAGCAGGCCCTGGTGTAGCTCCCAGAGGCACAATGGTGCTCCTCTAGAATTTGGACGAAAAACGTTTTCACGGGAATAAGCAACCTCGATCAAGCCAGGTGGGTCTTGGAAAAACGAAATTGCTGCGTGTGCCTGGAATACTGACAAGCACACGCGTGTGTCACTCCAAGGCGCATTCAGCACAGGAATCTGCATCGATTGAGCCAAGACAAAGGAAAGTTCAGGGAGGCAGCACCCGTGTAGAAAAGCATTTGTTCTTCAAAGAGGAGGCCAATATTGTGAAACGACATACCCATGGCAAATAGTTTTCATCGGCAGTTTCATGGAGCAATATTGCGGGGAGAGAAAAGGCACCACCTGAGGGAGGCACGCTCAAAAAAATTACTTAGGGCAGGAGACGGGTCGCCCCCGAAACTAGGGGTGTCGGGCCTCAACATTGTAAGCAGAGTTCACTGAAGTCCCTGAGTGAAGTTTTCTCCGGTGTCCTTCGTCTACGTTCCTAAAATTTACTCTGCGGTTTCTGATGACTCTGGGTTACGAACGGCCACCATTCACCTTTCTCCTTACACTCGTGCGTCTCCATCGACCTTAAAGGAAAGGGAGAACACGCAGATGCTGGCAGCTAAATTCAGCAGAGTTTGTCTCAACACAAAAGAGACAGCTCTGTGGGGACCCGTCTTCCATGGTAAAACATTTCCTAACGAATAAGAAATCTTCCCATCGCAATGACTGTATGAGAATTGCCACCGGTGGATTTGCCGATGTGCCTATAAACATCTTCTTCAGGCCATGAAGTAGTGAAGCACGGGAACCCAGGCGCTTCACCCTTTTCCCTAGACCAGTGAAACTTAAAGAGCCACTATTGACCTGTGAGACATGACGTTGCTGGAAGCATCAGTGTACAGAGGCATGGGAACCTCAAAGGAGTTTCTTCCGTGTGAAAATAACAACCAGGCTGAACTTCATGGCAGGGTTCCAGATTCCCAGGAATTCCACGGGCTGTATTGCTCAGAGATAGAACCTACTGCTTGGGGCACACTTAATCTGAAAAACTTGCTGGACTCACGGCTTTCCCAAAGACCCAAGATTCTCAAAGAGCGAGCGTAAGTTTGACGGAAAAACAAACTGCCGGTAGCGCCTTTTGACCTTGAAACCGGCAAGAAGGAAGATTTCCCTTAAACCATGAATCTCAGAAACATTGTGACAGTGAAGGAAAACCAGTGAGAGCAGATGTACTTCCAATAATCCAACACTTAAATTAGACCTCATACCTAAATCCTATCCTAAAAACAACCCTAATCCTAACCCTAAACAAGGTGAAAAGCTAACCCTAGGTGTAAACCTAAACAGAGATGTACCCTAAGCCTAGGTCTAACTGTATTCTCCTAACCTTAAAATTAACCCTAACCTAAGGCTCACCCTAAAGCAAGCCCTAACCATAACCGTATGTCTACCCTAAGGCTAACCCTAATCCTAACCCCAAATCTGATGTGAACATGCAGCTCCCCCTACAACTAACCTTACTCCTAACCGTCATCCTTCGCCTGAACCTAACTTAACTCTATCCCTCACCTTCAATCGAAGCCTCCATAGCACCGTTAATGTAATCCAATCCCTTAAACTAGACAGAGAGCTAAACTTAACCATAACCAAAACGGACGTAACACACAAACCGTAAGCCTGAACCCAACTCTTAACCTCGCACACTGTCTAACCGTCACACAAATATTAACCCCAACCCATATCTAAACAGTCAAGTTTACCATAGGCCTAAATGAGACAATAGGTTCGCTCATCCTTAAGCACTAAACCCTACTCTTCCACCTTACACTGCCCCTACATTTGATCCTCAGACTTACCATAACCCGAATCCTCACACAGCCGTAACTCTAACGTGAACTCTGTCCCTACACATGCCCAAATGCCTGTACCTATGCCCTTCTAAAGTTAAACCTAAACCGAACTCTTCTTTGCCACCATTTTTCAGCAGTTTAAAGAAGTACACTGGGAAAGATTTTTCTGCAAGAAAGAAACTGCAGGCGGCGTGCCTGACTGAGAATATCATGCTGCACGAGCTCTTTGGCCTCAGATGCTAGAAGTGCCATGAGTGGGCACTATAAAGAAACGGGACTTTACTTTCTCCGTGATCATCAACCTTTGTGGATTCTCTTTGTTCTAGACGCCTGAAATAAAGACAGTTGTCCTGAGTCACCTAAACCACCACCGAGTGGTCTTAGTGAGGCGCGGGAACTTGCCGGTATCAGAATTCCGAAGAAGGCTGAACGTCCACAATTAAATGGTCATTGCCCAGAAATGAAGCGCCAGCCGGATCAGCCTGGGAAACAA
This sequence comes from Tenrec ecaudatus, assembly GCF_050624435.1. Classification (NCBI taxonomy): domain Eukaryota; kingdom Metazoa; phylum Chordata; class Mammalia; order Afrosoricida; family Tenrecidae; genus Tenrec; species Tenrec ecaudatus. The sequence goes on from NW_027458221.1 coordinate 43,999, forward strand.
GCTTCCATTAGACAATGAAGATGTGAGAATCTGGTACGGCCACAGTTCACGGTTTCCATAGATCCATGCAATTCCGTGTTGAATTTCAGTCCGAAAATGAAACCGCTGGAGCCTCTGTTCAGCAGGCCCTGGTGTAGCTCCCAGAGGCACAATGGTGCTCCTCTAGAATTTGGACGAAAAACGTTTTCACGGGAATAAGCAACCTCGATCAAGCCAGGTGGGTCTTGGAAAAACGAAATTGCTGCGTGTGCCTGGAATACTGACAAGCACACGCGTGTGTCACTCCAAGGCGCATTCAGCACAGGAATCTGCATCGATTGAGCCAAGACAAAGGAAAGTTCAGGGAGGCAGCACCCGTGTAGAAAAGCATTTGTTCTTCAAAGAGGAGGCCAATATTGTGAAACGACATACCCATGGCAAATAGTTTTCATCGGCAGTTTCATGGAGCAATATTGCGGGGAGAGAAAAGGCACCACCTGAGGGAGGCACGCTCAAAAAAATTACTTAGGGCAGGAGACGGGTCGCCCCCGAAACTAGGGGTGTCGGGCCTCAACATTGTAAGCAGAGTTCACTGAAGTCCCTGAGTGAAGTTTTCTCCGGTGTCCTTCGTCTACGTTCCTAAAATTTACTCTGCGGTTTCTGATGACTCTGGGTTACGAACGGCCACCATTCACCTTTCTCCTTACACTCGTGCGTCTCCATCGACCTTAAAGGAAAGGGAGAACACGCAGATGCTGGCAGCTAAATTCAGCAGAGTTTGTCTCAACACAAAAGAGACAGCTCTGTGGGGACCCGTCTTCCATGGTAAAACATTTCCTAACGAATAAGAAATCTTCCCATCGCAATGACTGTATGAGAATTGCCACCGGTGGATTTGCCGATGTGCCTATAAACATCTTCTTCAGGCCATGAAGTAGTGAAGCACGGGAACCCAGGCGCTTCACCCTTTTCCCTAGACCAGTGAAACTTAAAGAGCCACTATTGACCTGTGAGACATGACGTTGCTGGAAGCATCAGTGTATAGAGGCATGGGAACCTCAAAGGAGTTTCTTCCGTGTGAAAATAACAACCAGGCTGAACTTCATGGCAGGGTTCCAGATTCCCAGGAATTCCACGGGCTGTATTGCTCAGAGATAGAACCTACTGCTTGGGGCACACTTAATCTGAAAAACTTGCTGGACTCACGGCTTTCCCAAAGACCCAAGATTCTCAAAGAGCGAGCGTAAGTTTGACGGAAAAACAAACTGCCGGTAGCGCCTTTTGACCTTGAAACCGGCAAGAAGGAAGATTTCCCTTAAACCATGAATCTCAGAAACATCGTGACAGTGAAGGAAAACCAGTGAGAGCAGATGTACTTCCAATAATCCAACACTTAAATTAGACCTCATACCTAAATCCTATCCTAAAAACAACCCTAATCCTAACCCTAAACAAGGTGAAAAGCTAACCCTAGGTGTAAACCTAAACAGAGATGTACCCTACGCCTAGGTCCAACTGTATTCTCCTAACCTTAAAATTAACCCTAACCTAAGGCTCACCCTAAAGCAAGCCCTAACCATAACCGTATGTCTACCCTAAGGCTAACCCTAATCCTAACCCCAAATCTGATGTGAACATGCAGCTCCCCCTACAACTAACCTTACTCCTAACCGTCATCCTTCGCCTGAACCTAACTTAACTCTATCCCTCACCTTCAATCGAAGCCTCCATAGCACCGTTAATGTAATCCAATCCCTTAAACTAGACAGAGAGCTAAACTTAACCATAACCAAAACGGACGTAACACACAAACCGTAAGCCTGAACCCAACTCTTAACCTCGCACACTGTCTAACCGTCACACAAATATTAACCCCAACCCATATCTAAACAGTCAAGTTTACCATAAGCCTAAATGAGACAATAGGTTCGCTCATCCTTAAGCACTAAACCCTACTCTTACCTTCCACCTCACACTGCCCCTACATTTGATCCTCAGACTTACCATAACCCGAATCCTCACACAGCCGTAACTCTAACGTGAACTCTCTGTCCCTAAACATGCCCAAATGCCTGTACCTATGCCCGTCTAAAGTTAAACCTAAACCGAACTCTTCTGTGCCACCATTTTTCAGCAGTTTAAAGAAGTACACTGGGAAAGATTTTTCTGCAAGAAAGAAACTGCAGGCGGCGTGCCTGACTGAGAATATCATGCTGCACGAGCTCTTTGGCCTCAGATGCTAGAAGTGCCATGAGTGGGCACTATAAAGAAACGGGACTTTACTTTCTCCGTGATCATCAACCTTTGTGGATTCTCTTTGTTCTAGACGCCTGAAATAGACAGTTGTCCTGAGTCACCTAAACCTCCACCGAGTGGTCTTAGTGAGGCGCGGGAACTTGCCGGTATCAGAATTCCGAAGAAGGCTGAACGTCCACAATTAAATGGTCATTGCCCAGAAATGAAGCGCCAGCCGGATCAGCCTGGGAAACAAGCTTCCATTAGACAATGAAGATGTGAGAATCTGGTACGGCCACACTTCATGGTTTCCATAGATCCATGCAATTCCGTCTTGAATTTCAGTCCGAAAATGAAACCGCTGGAGCCTCTGTTCAGCAGGCCCTGGTGTAGCTCCCAGAGGCACAATGGTGCTCCTCTAGATTTTGGACGAAAAACGTTTTCACGGGAATAAGCAACCTTGATCAAGCCAGGTGGGTCTTGGAAAAACGAAATTGCTGCGTGTGCCTGGAATACTGACAAGCACTCACCTGTGTCACTCTATGGCGCATTCAGCACAGGAATCTGCATCGATTGAGCCAAGACAAAGGAAAGTTCAGGGAGGCAGCACCCGTGCAGAAAAGCATTTGTTCTTCAAAGAGGAGGCCAATATTGTGAAACGACATACCCATGGCAAATAGTTTTCTTCGGCAGTTTCATGGAGCAATATTGCGGGGAGAGAAAAGGCACCACCTGAGGGAGGCACGCTCAAAAAAATTACGTAGGGCAGGAGACGGGTCGCCCCCAGGCACTAGGGGTGTCGGGCCTCAACATTCTTAGCAGAGTTCACTGAAGTCCCTGAGTGAAGTTTTCTCCGGTGTCCTTCGTCTACGTTCCTAAAATTTACTCTGCGGTTTCTGATGACTCTGGGTTACGAACGGCCACCATTCACCTTTCTCCTTACACTCGTGCGTCTCCATCGACCTTAAAGGAAAGGGAGAACACGCAGATGCTGGCAGCTAAATTCAGCAGTTTGTCTCAACATGGTAAAACATTTCCTAACGAATAAGAAATCTTCCCATCGCAATGACAGTAGAATTGCCACCGGTGGATTTGCCGATGTGCCTATAAACATCTTCTTCGGGCCATGAAGTAGTGAAGCACGGGAACCCAGGCGCTTCACCCTTTTCCCTAGACCAGTGAAACTTAAAGAGCCACTATTGACCTGTGAGACATGACGTTGCTGGAAGCATCAGTGTACAGAGGCATGGGAACCTCAAAGGAGTTTCTTCCGTGTGAAAATAACAACCAGGCTGAACTTCATGGCAGGGTTCCAGATTCCCAGGAATTCCACGGGCTGTATTGCTCAGAGATAGAACCTACTGCTTGGGGCACACTTAATCTGAAAAACTTGCTGGACTCACGGCTTTCCCAAAGACCCAAGATTCTCAAAGAGCGAGCGTAAGTTTGACGGAAAAACAAACTGCCGGTAGCGCCTTTTGACCTTGAAACCGGCAAGAAGGAAGATTTCCCTTAAACCATGAATCTCAGAAACATTGTGACAGTGAAGGAAAACCAGTGAGAGCAGATGTACTTCCAATAATCCAACACTTAAATTAGACCTCATACCTAAATCCTATCCTAAAAACAACCCTAATCCTAACCCTAAACAAGGTGAAAAGCTAACCCTAGGTGTAAACCTAAACAGAGATGTACCCTAAGCCTAGGTCTAACTGTATTCTCCTAACCTTAAAATTAACCCTAACCTAAGGCTCACCCTAAAGCAAGCCCTAACCATAACCGTATGTCTACCCTAAGGCTAACCCTAATCCTAACCCCAAATCTGATGTGAACATGCAGCTCCCCCTACAACTAACCTTACTCCTAACCGTCATCCTTCGCCTGAACCTAACTTAACTCTATCCCTCACCTTCAATCGATACCTCAGTTTCACCGTTAATGTAAACCAATCCCTTAAACTAGACAGAGATCTAAACTTAACCTTAATGACAACGGATGTAACACACAAACCGTAAGCCTGACCCCAACTCAACCTCGCACACCGTCGAACCCTCACACAAATATTAACCCCAACCCATATCTAAACAGTCAAGTTTACCATAAGCCTAAATGAGACAATAGGTTCGCTCATCCTTAAGCACTAAACCCTACTCTTACCTTCCACCTCACACTGCCCCTACATTTGATCCTCAGACTTACCATAACCCGAATCCTCACACAGCCGTAACTCTAACGTGAACTCTAACTCTGTCCCTAAACATGCCCAAATGCCTGTACCTATGCCCGTCTAAAGTTAAACCTAAACCGAAATCTTCTGTGCCACCATTTTGCAGCAGTTTAAAGAAGTACACTGGGAAAGATTTTTCTGCAAGAAAGAAACTGCAGGCGGCGTGCCTGACTGAGAATATCATGCTGCACGAGCTCTTTGGCCTCAGATGCTAGAAGTGCCATGAGTGGGAAGTATAAAGAAACAGGACTTTACTTTCTCCGTGATCATCAACCTTTGTGGATTCTCTTTGTTCTAGACGCCTGAAATAAAGACAGTTGTCCTGAGTCACCTAAACCTCCACCGAGTGGTCTTAGTGAGGCGCGGGAACTTGCCGGTATCAGAATTCCGAAGAAGGCTGAACGTCCACAATTAAATGGTCATTGCCCAGAAATGAAGCGCCAGCCGGATCAGCCTGGGAAACAAGCTTCCATTAGACAATGAAGATGTGAGAATCTGGTACGGCCACAGTTCACGGTTTCCATAGATCCATGCAATTCCGTGTTGAATTTCAGTCCGAAAATGAAACCGCTGGAGCCTCTGTTCAGCAGGCCCTGGTGTAGCTCCCAGAGGCACAATGGTGCTCCTCTAGAATTTGGACGAAAAACGTTTTCACGGGAATAAGCAACCTCGATCAAGCCAGGTGGGTCTTGGAAAAACGAAATTGCTGCGTGTGCCTGGAATACTGACAAGCACACGCGTGTGTCACTCCAAGGCGCATTCAGCACAGGAATCTGCATCGATTGAGCCAAGACAAAGGAAAGTTCAGGGAGGCAGCACCCGTGTAGAAAAGCATTTGTTCTTCAAAGAGGAGGCCAATATTGTGAAACGACATACCCATGGCAAATAGTTTTCATCGGCAGTTTCATGGAGCAATATTGCGGGGAGAGAAAAGGCACCACCTGAGGGAGGCACGCTCAAAAAAATTACTTAGGGCAGGAGACGGGTCGCCCCCGAAACTAGGGGTGTCGGGCCTCAACATTGTAAGCAGAGTTCACTGAAGTCCCTGAGTGAAGTTTTCTCCGGTGTCCTTCGTCTACGTTCCTAAAATTTACTCTGCGGTTTCTGATGACTCTGGGTTACGAACGGCCACCATTCACCTTTCTCCTTACACTCGTGCGTCTCCATCGACCTTAAAGGAAAGGGAGAACACGCAGATGCTGGCAGCTAAATTCAGCAGAGTTTGTCTCAACACAAAAGAGACAGCTCTGTGGGGACCCGTCTTCCATGGTAAAACATTTCCTAACGAATAAGAAATCTTCCCATCGCAATGACTGTATGAGAATTGCCACCGGTGGATTTGCCGATGTGCCTATAAACATCTTCTTCAGGCCATGAAGTAGTGAAGCACGGGAACCCAGGCGCTTCACCCTTTTCCCTAGACCAGTGAAACTTAAAGAGCCACTATTGACCTGTGAGACATGACGTTGCTGGAAGCATCAGTGTATAGAGGCATGGGAACCTCAAAGGAGTTTCTTCCGTGTGAAAATAACAACCAGGCTGAACTTCATGGCAGGGTTCCAGATTCCCAGGAATTCCACGGGCTGTATTGCTCAGAGATAGAACCTACTGCTTGGGGCACACTTAATCTGAAAAACTTGCTGGACTCACGGCTTTCCCAAAGACCCAAGATTCTCAAAGAGCGAGCGTAAGTTTGACGGAAAAACAAACTGCCGGTAGCGCCTTTTGACCTTGAAACCGGCAAGAAGGAAGATTTCCCTTAAACCATGAATCTCAGAAACATCGTGACAGTGAAGGAAAACCAGTGAGAGCAGATGTACTTCCAATAATCCAACACTTAAATTAGACCTCATACCTAAATCCTATCCTAAAAACAACCCTAATCCTAACCCTAAACAAGGTGAAAAGCTAACCCTAGGTGTAAACCTAAACAGAGATGTACCCTACGCCTAGGTCCAACTGTATTCTCCTAACCTTAAAATTAACCCTAACCTAAGGCTCACCCTAAAGCAAGCCCTAACCATAACCGTATGTCTACCCTAAGGCTAACCCTAATCCTAACCCCAAATCTGATGTGAACATGCAGCTCCCCCTACAACTAACCTTACTCCTAACCGTCATCCTTCGCCTGAACCTAACTTAACTCTATCCCTCACCTTCAATCGAAGCCTCCATAGCACCGTTAATGTAATCCAATCCCTTAAACTAGACAGAGAGCTAAACTTAACCATAACCAAAACGGACGTAACACACAAACCGTAAGCCTGAACCCAACTCTTAACCTCGCACACTGTCTAACCGTCACACAAATATTAACCCCAACCCATATCTAAACAGTCAAGTTTACCATAAGCCTAAATGAGACAATAGGTTCGCTCATCCTTAAGCACTAAACCCTACTCTTACCTTCCACCTCACACTGCCCCTACATTTGATCCTCAGACTTACCATAACCCGAATCCTCACACAGCCGTAACTCTAACGTGAACTCTCTGTCCCTAAACATGCCCAAATGCCTGTACCTATGCCCGTCTAAAGTTAAACCTAAACCGAACTCTTCTGTGCCACCATTTTTCAGCAGTTTAAAGAAGTACACTGGGAAAGATTTTTCTGCAAGAAAGAAACTGCAGGCGGCGTGCCTGACTGAGAATATCATGCTGCACGAGCTCTTTGGCCTCAGATGCTAGAAGTGCCATGAGTGGGCACTATAAAGAAACGGGACTTTACTTTCTCCGTGATCATCAACCTTTGTGGATTCTCTTTGTTCTAGACGCCTGAAATAGACAGTTGTCCTGAGTCACCTAAACCTCCACCGAGTGGTCTTAGTGAGGCGCGGGAACTTGCCGGTATCAGAATTCCGAAGAAGGCTGAACGTCCACAATTAAATGGTCATTGCCCAGAAATGAAGCGCCAGCCGGATCAGCCTGGGAAACAAGCTTCCATTAGACAATGAAGATGTGAGAATCTGGTACGGCCACACTTCATGGTTTCCATAGATCCATGCAATTCCGTCTTGAATTTCAGTCCGAAAATGAAACCGCTGGAGCCTCTGTTCAGCAGGCCCTGGTGTAGCTCCCAGAGGCACAATGGTGCTCCTCTAGATTTTGGACGAAAAACGTTTTCACGGGAATAAGCAACCTTGATCAAGCCAGGTGGGTCTTGGAAAAACGAAATTGCTGCGTGTGCCTGGAATACTGACAAGCACTCACCTGTGTCACTCTATGGCGCATTCAGCACAGGAATCTGCATCGATTGAGCCAAGACAAAGGAAAGTTCAGGGAGGCAGCACCCGTGCAGAAAAGCATTTGTTCTTCAAAGAGGAGGCCAATATTGTGAAACGACATACCCATGGCAAATAGTTTTCTTCGGCAGTTTCATGGAGCAATATTGCGGGGAGAGAAAAGGCACCACCTGAGGGAGGCACGCTCAAAAAAATTACGTAGGGCAGGAGACGGGTCGCCCCCAGGCACTAGGGGTGTCGGGCCTCAACATTCTTAGCAGAGTTCACTGAAGTCCCTGAGTGAAGTTTTCTCCGGTGTCCTTCGTCTACGTTCCTAAAATTTACTCTGCGGTTTCTGATGACTCTGGGTTACGAACGGCCACCATTCACCTTTCTCCTTACACTCGTGCGTCTCCATCGACCTTAAAGGAAAGGGAGAACACGCAGATGCTGGCAGCTAAATTCAGCAGTTTGTCTCAACATGGTAAAACATTTCCTAACGAATAAGAAATCTTCCCATCGCAATGACAGTAGAATTGCCACCGGTGGATTTGCCGATGTGCCTATAAACATCTTCTTCAGGCCATGAAGTAGTGAAGCACGGGAACCCAGGCGCTTCACCCTTTTCCCTAGACCAGTGAAACTTAAAGAGCCACTATTGACCTGTGAGACATGACGTTGCTGGAAGCATCAGTGTACAGAGGCATGGGAACCTCAAAGGAGTTTCTTCCGTGTGAAAATAACAACCAGGCTGAACTTCATGGCAGGGTTCCAGATTCCCAGGAATTCCACGGGCTGTATTGCTCAGAGATAGAACCTACTGCTTGGGGCACACTTAATCTGAAAAACTTGCTGGACTCACGGCTTTCCCAAAGACCCAAGATTCTCAAAGAGCGAGCGTAAGTTTGACGGAAAAACAAACTGCCGGTAGCGCCTTTTGACCTTGAAACCGGCAAGAACGAAGATTTCCCTTAAACCATGAATCTCAGAAACATTGTGACAGTGAAGGATAACCAGTGAGAGCAGATGTACTTCCAATAATCCAACACTTAAATTAGACCTCATACCTAAATCCTATCCTAAAAACAACCCTAATCCTAACCCTAAACAAGGTGAAAAGCTAACCCTAGGTGTAAACCTAAACAGAGATGTACCCTAAGCCTAGGTCTAACTGTATTCTCCTAACCTTAAAATTAACCCTAACCTAAGGCTCACCCTAAAGCAAGCCCTAACCATAACCGTATGTCTACCCTAAGGCTAACCCTAATCCTAACCCCAAATCTGATGTGAACATGCAGCTCCCCCTACAACTAACCTTACTCCTAACCGTCATCCTTCGCCTGAACCTAACTTAACTCTATCCCTCACCTTCAATCGATACCTCAGTTTCACCGTTAATGTAAACCAATCCCTTAAACTAGACAGAGATCTAAACTTAACCTTAATGACAACGGATGTAACACACAAACCGTAAGCCTGACCCCAACTCAACCTCGCACACCGTCGAACCCTCACACAAATATTAACCCCAACCCATATCTAAACAGTCAAGTTTACCATAAGCCTAAATGAGACAATAGGTTCGCTCATCCTTAAGCACTAAACCCTACTCTTACCTTCCACCTCACACTGCCCCTACATTTGATCCTCAGACTTACCATAACCCGAATCCTCACACAGCCGTAACTCTAACGTGAACTCTAACTCTGTCCCTAAACATGCCCAAATGCCTGTACCTATGCCCGTCTAAAGTTAAACCTAAACCGAAATCTTCTGTGCCACCATTTTGCAGCAGTTTAAAGAAGTACACTGGGAAAGATTTTTCTGCAAGAAAGAAACTGCAGGCGGCGTGCCTGACTGAGAATATCATGCTGCACGAGCTCTTTGGCCTCAGATGCTAGAAGTGCCATGAGTGGGAAGTATAAAGAAACAGGACTTTACTTTCTCCGTGATCATCAACCTTTGTGGATTCTCTTTGTTCTAGACGCCTGAAATAAAGACAGTTGTCCTGAGTCACCTAAACCTCCACCGAGTGGTCTTAGTGAGGCGCGGGAACTTGCCGGTATCAGAATTCCGAAGAAGGCTGAACGTCCACAATTAAATGGTCATTGCCCAGAAATGAAGCGCCAGCCGGATCAGCCTGGGAAACAAGCTTCCATTAGACAATGAAGATGTGAGAATCTGGTACGGCCACAGTTCACGGTTTCCATAGATCCATGCAATTCCGTGTTGAATTTCAGTCCGAAAATGAAACCGCTGGAGCCTCTGTTCAGCAGGCCCTGGTGTAGCTCCCAGAGGCACAATGGTGCTCCTCTAGAATTTGGACGAAAAACGTTTTCACGGGAATAAGCAACCTCGATCAAGCCAGGTGGGTCTTGGAAAAACGAAATTGCTGCGTGTGCCTGGAATACTGACAAGCACACGCGTGTGTCACTCCAAGGCGCATTCAGCACAGGAATCTGCATCGATTGAGCCAAGACAAAGGAAAGTTCAGGGAGGCAGCACCCGTGTAGAAAAGCATTTGTTCTTCAAAGAGGAGGCCAATATTGTGAAACGACATACCCATGGCAAATAGTTTTCATCGGCAGTTTCATGGAGCAATATTGCGGGGAGAGAAAAGGCACCACCTGAGGGAGGCACGCTCAAAAAAATTACTTAGGGCAGGAGACGGGTCGCCCCCGAAACTAGGGGTGTCGGGCCTCAACATTGTAAGCAGAGTTCACTGAAGTCCCTGAGTGAAGTTTTCTCCGGTGTCCTTCGTCTACGTTCCTAAAATTTACTCTGCGGTTTCTGATGACTCTGGGTTACGAACGGCCACCATTCACCTTTCTCCTTACACTCGTGCGTCTCCATCGACCTTAAAGGAAAGGGAGAACACGCAGATGCTGGCAGCTAAATTCAGCAGAGTTTGTCTCAACACAAAAGAGAGCTCTGTGGGGACCCGTCTTCCATGGTAAAACATTTCCTAACGAATAAGAAATCTTCCCATCGCAATGACAATATGAGAGAATTGTCACCGGTGGATTTGCCGATGTGCCTACAAACATCTTCAGGCCATGAAGTAGTGAAGCATGGGAACCCAGGCGCTTCACCCTTTTTCCTAGACCAGTGAAACTTAAAGAGCCACTATTGACCTGTGTGACATGACGTTGCTGGAAGCATCAGTGTACAGAGGCATGGGAATCTCAAAGGAGTTTCTTCCGTGTGAAAATAACAACCAGGCTGAACTTCATGGCAGGGTTCCAGATTCCCAGGAATTCCACGTGCTGTATTGCTCAGGGATAGAACCTACTGCTTGGGGCACACTTAATCTGAAAAGCTTGCTGGACTCACGGCTTTCCCAAAGACCCATGATTCTCAAAGAGCGAGCGTAAGTTTGACGGAAAAAAACAAACTGCCGGTGGTGCCTTTTTAACCTTGAAACCGGCAAGAAGCAAGATTTCTCTTAAACCTTGAATCTCAGAAACATTTTGATCGTGAAGGAAAACCAGTGAGAGCAGATGTACTTCCAATAATCCAACACTTAAATTAAACCTCAAACCTAAATCCTATCCTAAAACCAACCCTAATCCTAACCCTAACCTAGGTGAAAACCTAATCCTAGGTCTGAACCTAAACAGAGATGTAACCCTAAGCCTAGGTCTAACTCTGTAAACTCCTAAACTTAAACTTAACCCTAACCTAAGGCTCACCCGAAACCAAGCCCTAACGCTAACCGTATGTCTACCCTAAGGCTACGCCTAATCCTAACCCCAAATCTGATGTGAACATGCAGTTCCCCTTACAACTAACCTTACTCCTAACCTTCATCCTTCGCCTGAACCTAACTTAACTCTATCCCTCACCTTCAATCGATACCTCAATTTCACCGTTAATGTAAACCAATCCCTTAAACTAGACAGAGAGCTAAACTTAACCTTAATGAAAACGGATGTAACAAACAAACCGTAAGCCTGACCCCCAACTCAACCTCGCACACCGTCGAACCCTCACACAAATATTAACCCCAACCCATATCTAAACAGTCAAGTTTACCATAAGCCTAAATGAGACAATAGGTTCGCTCATCCTTAAGCACTAAACCCTACTCTTACCTTCCACCTCACACTGCCCCTACATTTGATCCTCAGACTTACCATAACCCGAATCCTCACACAGCCGTAACTCTAACGTGAACTGTAACTCTGTCCCTAAACATGCCCAGATGCCTGTACCTATGCCCGTCTAAAGTTAAACCTAAACCGAAATCTTCTGTGCCACCATTTTTCAGCAGTTTAAAGAAGTACACTGGGAAAGATTTTTCTGCAAGAAAGAAACTGCAGGCGGCGTGCCTGAACTGAGAATATCATGCTGCACGAGCTCTTTGGCCTCAGATGCTTGAAGTGCCATGAGTGGGAAGTATAAAGAAACAGGACTTTACTTTCTCCGTGATCATCAACCTTTGTGGATTCTCTTTGTTCTAGACGCCTGAAATAAAGACAGTTGTCCTGAGTCACCTAAACCTCCACCGAGTGAGGCGCTGGAACTTGCCGGTATCAGAATTCCGAAGAAGGCTGAACGTCCACAATTAAATGGTCATTGCCCAGAAATGAAGCGCCAGCCGGATCAGCCTGGGAAACAAGCTTCCATTAGACAATGAAGATGTGAGAATCTGGTACGGCCACAGTTCACGGTTTCCATAGATCCATGCAATTCCGTGTTGAATTTCAGTCCGAAAATGAAACCGCTGGAGCCTCTGTTCAGCAGGCCCTGGTGTAGCTCCCAGAGGCACAATGGTGCTCCTCTAGAATTTGGACGAAAAACGTTTTCACGGGAATAAGCAACCTCGATCAAGCCAGGTGGGTCTTGGAAAAACGAAATTGCTGCGTGTGCCTGGAATACTGACAAGCACACGCGTGTGTCACTCCAAGGCGCATTCAGCACAGGAATCTGCATCGATTGAGCCAAGACAAAGGAAAGTTCAGGGAGGCAGCACCCGTGTAGAAAAGCATTTGTTCTTCAAAGAGGAGGCCAATATTGTGAAACGACATACCCATGGCAAATAGTTTTCATCGGCAGTTTCATGGAGCAATATTGCGGGGAGAGAAAAGGCACCACCTGAGGGAGGCACGCTCAAAAAAATTACTTAGGGCAGGAGACGGGTCGCCCCCGAAACTAGGGGTGTCGGGCCTCAACATTGTAAGCAGAGTTCACTGAAGTCCCTGAGTGAAGTTTTCTCCGGTGTCCTTCGTCTACGTTCCTAAAATTTACTCTGCGGTTTCTGATGACTCTGGGTTACGAACGGCCACCCTTCACCTTTCTCCTTACACTCGTGCGTCTCCATCGACCTTAAAGGAAAGGGAGAACACGCAGATGCTGGCAGCTAAATTCAGCAGAGTTTGTCTCAACACAAAAGAGACAGCTCTGTGGGGACCCGTCTTCCATGGTAAAACATTTCCTAACGAATAAGAAATCTTCCCATCGCAATGACAGTATGAGAATTGCCACCGGTGGATTTGCCGATGTGCCTATAAACATCTTCTTCAGGCCATGAAGTAGTGAAGCACGGGAACCCAGGCGCTTCACCCTTTTCCCTAGACCAGTGAAACTTAAAGAGCCACTATTGACCTGTGAGACATGACGTTGCTGGAAGCATCAGTGTATAGAGGCATGGGAACCTCAAAGGAGTTTCTTCCGTGTGAAAATAACAACCAGGCTGAACTTCATGGCAGGGTTCCAGATTCCCAGGAATTCCACGGGCTGTATTGCTCAGAGATAGAACCTACTGCTTGGGGCACACTTAATCTGAAAAACTTGCTGGACTCACGGTTTCCCAAAGACCCAAGATTCTCAAAGAGCGAGCGTAAGTTTGACGGAAAAACAAACTGCCGGTAGTGCCTTTTGACCTTGAAACCGGCAAGAAGGAAGATTTCCCTTAAACCATGAATCTCAGAAACTTTGTGACAGTGAAGGAAAACCAGTGAGAGCAGATGTACTTCCAATAATCCAACACTTAAATTAGACCTCATACCTAAATCCTATCCTAAAAACAACCCTAATCCTAACCCTAAACAAGGTGAAAAGCTAACCCTAGGTGTAAACCTAAACAGAGATGTACCCTAAGCCTAGGTCTAACTGTATTCTCCTAACCTTAAAATTAACCCTAACCTAAGGCTCACCCTAAAGCAAGCCCTAACCATAACCGTATGTCTACCCTAAGGCTAACCCTAATCCTAACCCCAAATCTGATGTGAACATGCAGCTCCCCCTACAACTAACCTTACTCCTAACCGTCATCCTTCGCCTGAACCTAACTTAACTCTATCCCTCACCTTCAATCGAAGCCTCCATAGCACCGTTAATGTAATCCAATCCCTTAAACTAGACAGAGAGCTAAACTTAACCATAACCAAAACGGACGTAACACACAAACCGTAAGCCTGAACCCAACTCTTAACCTCGCACACTGTCTAACCCTCACACAAAAATTAACCCCAACCCATATCTAAACAGTCAAGTTTACCATAGGCCTAAATGAGACAATAGGTTCGCTCATCCTTAAGCACTAAACCCTACTCTTACCTTCCACCTCACACTGCCCCTACATTTGATCCTCAGACTTACCATAACCCGAATCCTCAAACAGCCGTAACTCTAACGTGAACTCTAACTCTGTCCCTAAACATGCCCAAATGCCTGTACCTATGCCCGTCTAAAGTTAAACCTAAACCGAAATCTTCTGTGCCACAATTTTGCAGCAGTTTAAAGTACACTGGGAAAGATTTTTCTGCAAGAAAGAAACTGCAGGCGGCGTGCCTGAACTGAGAATATCATGCTGCACGAGCTCTTTGGCCTCAGATGCTAGAAGTGCCATGAGTGGGCACTATAAAGAAACGGGACTTTACTTTCTCCGTGATCATCAACCTTTGTGGATTCTTTGTTCTAGACGCCTGAAATAAAGACAGTTGTCCTGAGTCACCTAAACCTCCACCGAGGGGTCTTAGTGAGGCGCGGGAACTTGCCGGTTTCAGAATTCCGAAGAAGGCTGAACGTCCACAATTAAATGGTCATTGCCCAGAAATGAAGCGCCAGCCGGATCAGCCTGGGAAACAAGCTTCCATTAGACAATGAAGATGTGAGAATCTGGTTCGGCCACACTTCATGGTTTCCATAGATCCATGCAATTCCGTGTTGAATTTCAGTCCGAAAATGAAACCGCTGGAGCCTCTGTTCAGCAGGCCCTGGTGTAGCTCCCAGAGGCACAATGGTGCTCCTCTAGAATTTGGACGAAAAACGTTTTCACGGGAATAAGCAACCTTGATCAAGCCAGGTGGGTCTTGGAAAAACGAAATTGCTGCGTGTGCCTGGAATACTGACAAGCACTCACCTGTGTCACTCTATGGCGCATTCAGCACAGGAATCTGCATCGATTGAGCCAAGACAAAGGAAAGTTCAGGGAGGCAGCACCCGTGTAGAAAAGCATTTGTTCTTCAAAGAGGAGGCCAATATTGTGAAACGACATACCCATGGCAAATAGTTTTCATCGGCAGAGTTTCATGGAGCAATATTGCGGGGAGAGAAAAGGCACTACCTGAGGGAGGCACGCTCAAAAAAACTACGTAGGGCAGGAGACGGGTCGCCCCCGAAACTAGGGGTGTCGGGCCTCAACATTGTAAGCAGAGTTCACTGAAGTCCCTGAGTGAAGTTTTCTCCGGTGTCCTTCGTCTACGTTCCTAAAATTTACTCTGCGGTTTCTGATGACTCTGGGTTACGAACGGCCACCATTCACCGTTCTCCTTACCCTCGTGCGTCTCCATCGACCTTAAAGGAAAGGGAGGACACGCAGATGCTGGCAGCTAAATTCAGCAGAGTTTGTCTCAACACAAAAGAGACAGCTCTGTGGGGACCCGTCTTCCATGGTAAAACATTTCCTAACGAATAAGAAATCTTCCCATCGCAATGACAGTATGAGAATTGCCACCGGTGGATTTGCCGATGTGCCTATAAACATCTTCTTCAGGCCATGAAGTAGTGAAGCACGGGAACCCAGGCGCTTCACCCTTTTCCCTAGACCAGTGAAACTTAAAGAGCCACTATTGACCTGTGAGACATGACGTTGCTGGAAGCATCAGTGTATAGAGGCATGGGAACCTCAAAGGAGTTTCTTCCTGTGAAAATAACAACCAGGCTGAACTTCATGGCAGGGTTCCAGATTCCCAGGAATTCCACGGGCTGTATTGCTCAGAGATAGAACCTACTGCTTGGGGCACACTTAATCTGAAAAACTTGCTGGACTCACGGCTTTCCCAAAGACCCAAGATTCTCAAAGAGCGAGCGTAAGTTTGACGGAAAAACAAACTGCCGGTAGCGCCTTTTGACCTTGAAACCGGCAAGAAGGAAGATTTCCCTTAAACCATGAATCTCAGAAACTTTGTGACAGTGAAGGAAAACCAGTGAGAGCAGATGTACTTCCAATAATCCAACACTTAAATTAGACCTCATACCTAAATCCTATCCTAAAAACAACCCTAATCCTAACCCTAAACAAGGTGAAAAGCTAACCCTAGGTGTAAACCTAAACAGAGATGTACCCTAAGCCTAGGTCTAACTGTATTCTCCTAACCTTAAAATTAACCCTAACCTAAGGCTCACCCTAAAGCAAGCCCTAACCATAACCGTATGTCTACCCTAAGGCTAACCCTAATCCTAACCCCAAATCTGATGTGAACATGCAGCTCCCCCTACAACTAACCTTACTCCTAACCGTCATCCTTCGCCTGAACCTAACTTACCTCTATCCCTCACCTTCAATCGAAACCTCCATAGCACCGTTAATGTAATCCAATCCCTTAAACTAGACAGAGAGCTAAACTTAACCATAACCAAAACGGACGTAACACACAAACCGTAAGCCTGAACCCAACTCTTAACCTCGCACACTGTCTAACCCTCACACAAATATTAACCCCAACCCATATCTAAACAGTCAAGTTTACCATAGGCCTAAATGAGACAATAGGTTCGCTCATCCTTAAGCACTAAACCCTACTCTTACCTTCCACCTCACACTGCCCCTACATTTGATCCTCAGACTTACCATAACCCGAATCCTCAAACAGCCGTAACTCTAACGTGAACTCTAACTCTGTCCCTAAACATGCCCAAATGCCTGTACCTAATGCCCGTCTAAAGTTAAACCTAAACCGAAATCTTCTGTGCCACAATTTTGCAGCAGTTTAAAGTACACTGGGAAAGATTTTTCTGCAAGAAAGAAACTGCAGGCGGCGTGCCTGAACTGAGAATATCATGCTGCACGAGCTCTTTGGCCTCAGATGCTAGAAGTGCCATGAGTGGGCACTATAAAGAAACGGGACTTTACTTTCTCCGTGATCATCAACCTTTGTGGATTCTTTGTTCTAGACGCCTGAAATAAAGACAGTTGTCCTGAGTCACCTAAACCTCCACCGAGGGGTCTTAGTGAGGCGCGGGAACTTGCCGGTATCAGAATTCCGAAGAAGGCTGAACGTCCACAATTAAATGGTCATTGCCCAGAAATGAAGCGCCAGCCGGATCAGCCTGGGAAACAAGCTTCCATTAGACAATGAAGATGTGAGAATCTGGTACGGCCACACTTCATGGTTTCCATAGATCCATGCAATTCCGTGTTGAATTTCAGTCCTTAAATGAAACCGCTGGAGCCTCTGTTCAGCAGGCCCTGGTGTAGCTCCCAGAGGCACAATGGTGCTCCTCTAGAATTTGGACGAAAAACGTTTTCACGGGAATAAGCAACCTTGATCAAGCCAGGTGGGTCTTGGAAAAACGAAATTGCTGCGTGTGCCTGGAATACTGACAAGCACTCACCTGTGTCACTCTATGGCGCATTCAGCACAGGAATCTGCATCGATTGAGCCAAGACAAAGGAAAGTTCAGGGAGGCAGCACCCGTGTAGAAAAGCATTTGTTCTTCAAAGAGGAGGCCAATATTGTGAAACGACATACCCATGGCAAATAGTTTTCATCGGCAGAGTTTCATGGAGCAATATTGCGGGGAGAGAAAAGGCACTACCTGAGGGAGGCACGCTCAAAAAAACTACGTAGGGCAGGAGACGGGTCGCCCCCGAAACTAGGGGTGTCGGGCCTCAACATTGTAAGCAGAGTTCACTGAAGTCCCTGAGTGAAGTTTTCTCCGGTGTCCTTCGTCTACGTTCCTAAAATTTACTCTGCGGTTTCTGATGACTCTGGGTTACGAACGGCCACCATTCACCGTTCTCCTTACACTCGTGCGTCTCCATCGACCTTAAAGGAAAGGGAGGACACGCAGATGCTGGCAGCTAAATTCAGCAGAGTTTGTCTCAACACAAAAGAGACAGCTCTGTGGGGACCCGTCTTCCATGGTAAAACATTTCCTAACGAAAAAGAAATCTTCCCATCGCAATGACAGTATGAGAATTGCCACCGGTGGATTTGCCGATGTGCCTATAAACATCTTCTTCAGGCCATGAAGTAGTGAAGCACGGGAACCCAGGCGCTTCACCCTTTTCCCTAGACCAGTGAAACTTAAAGAGCCACTATTGACCTGTGAGACATGACGTTGCTGGAAGCATCAGTGTATAGAGGCATGGGAACCTCAAAGGAGTTTCTTCCGTGTGAAAATAACAACCAGGCTGAACTTCATGGCAGGGTTCCAGATTCCCAGGAATTCCACGGGCTGTATTGCTCAGAGATAGAACCTACTGCTTGGGGCACACTTAATCTGAAAAACTTGCTGGACTCACGGCTTTCCCAAAGACCCAAGATTCTCAAAGAGCGAGCGTAAGTTTGACGGAAAAACAAACTGCCGGTAGCGCCTTTTGACCTTGAAACCGGCAAGAAGGAAGATTTCCCTTAAACCATGAATCTCAGAAACATTGTGACAGTGAAGGAAAACCAGTGAGAGCAGATGTACTTCCAATAATCCAACACTTAAATTAGACCTCATACCTAAATCCTATCCTAAAAACAACCCTAATCCTAACCCTAAACAAGGTGAAAAGCTAACCCTAGGTGTAAACCTAAACAGAGATGTACCCTAAGCCTAGGTCTAACTGTATTCTCCTAACCTTAAAATTAACCCTAACCTAAGGCTCACCCTAAAGCAAGCCCTAACCATAACCGTATGTCTACCCTAAGGCTAACCCTAATCCTAACCCCAAATCTGATGTGAACATGCAGCTCCCCCTACAACTAACCTTACTCCTAACCGTCATCCTTCGCCTGAACCTAACTTAACTCTATCCCTCACCTTCAATCGAAGCCTCCATAGCACCGTTAATGTAATCCAATCCCTTAAACTAGACAGAGAGCTAAACTTAACCATAACCAAAACGGACGTAACACACAAACCGTAAGCCTGAACCCAACTCTTAACCTCGCACACTGTCTAACCCTCACACAAATATTAACCCCAACCCATATCTAAACAGTCAAGTTTACCATAGGCCTAAATGAGACAATAGGTTCGCTCATCCTTAAGCACTAAACCCTACTCTTCCACCTTACACTGCCCCTACATTTGATCCTCAGACTTACCATAACCCGAATCCTCACACAGCCGTAACTCTAACGTGAACTCTGTCCCTAAACATGCCCAAATGCCTGTACCTATGCCCGTCTAAAGTTAAACCTAAACCGAACTCTTCTTTGCCACCATTTTTCAGCAGTTTAAAGAAGTACACTGGGAAAGATTTTTCTGCAAGAAAGAAACTGCAGGCGGCGTGCCTGACTGAGAATATCATGCTGCACGAGCTCTTTGGCCTCAGATGCTAGAAGTGCCATGAGTGGGCACTATAAAGAAACGGGACTTTACTTTCTCCGTGATCATCAACCTTTGTGGATTCTTTGTTCTAGACGCCTGAAATAAAGACAGTTGTCCTGAGTCACCTAAACCTCCACCGAGGGGTCTTAGTGAGGCGCAGGAACTTGCCGGTATCAGAATTCCGAAGAAGGCTGAACGTCCACAATTAAATGGTCATTGCCCAGAAATGAAGCGCCAGCCGGATCAGCCTGGGAAACAAGCTTCCATTAGACAATGAAGATGTGAGAATCTGGTACGGCCACACTTCATGGTTTCCATAGATCCATGCAATTCCGTGTTGAATTTCAGTCCGAAAATGAAACCGCTGGAGCCTCTGTTCAGCAGGCCCTGGTGTAGCTCCCAGAGGCACAATGGTGCTCCTCTAGAATTTGGACGAAAAACGTTTTCACGGGAATAAGCAACCTTGATCAAGCCAGGTGGGTCTTGGAAAAACGAAATTGCTGCGTGTGCCTGGAATACTGACAAGCACTCACCTGTGTCACTCTATGGCGCATTCAGCACAGGAATCTGCATCGATTGAGCCAAGACAAAGGAAAGTTCAGGGAGGCAGCACCCGTGTAGAAAAGCATTTGTTCTTCAAAGAGGAGGCCAATATTGTGAAACGACATACCCATGGCAAATAGTTTTCATCGGCAGAGTTTCATGGAGCAATATTGCGGGGAGAGAAAAGGCACTACCTGAGGGAGGCACGCTCAAAAAAACTACGTAGGGCAGGAGACGGGTCGCCCCCGAAACTAGGGGTGTCGGGCCTCAACATTGTAAGCAGAGTTCACTGAAGTCCCTGAGTGAAGTTTTCTCCGGTGTCCTTCGTCTACGTTCCTAAAATTTACTCTGCGGTTTCTGATGACTCTGGGTTACGAACGGCCACCATTCACCGTTCTCCTTACCCTCGTGCGTCTCCATCGACCTTAAAGGAAAGGGAGGACACGCAGATGCTGGCAGCTAAATTCAGCAGAGTTTGTCTCAACACAAAAGAGACAGCTCTGTGGGGACCCGTCTTCCATGGTAAAACATTTCCTAACGAATAAGAAATCTTCCCATCGCAATGACAGTATGAGAATTGCCACCGGTGGATTTGCCGATGTGCCTATAAACATCTTCTTCAGGCCATGAAGTAGTGAAGCACGGGAACCCAGGCGCTTCACCCTTTTCCCTAGACCAGTGAAACTTAAAGAGCCACTATTGACCTGTGAGACATGACGTTGCTGGAAGCATCAGTGTATAGAGGCATGGGAACCTCAAAGGAGTTTCTTCCGTGTGAAAATAACAACCAGGCTGAACTTCATGGCAGGGTTCCAGATTCCCAGGAATTCCACGGGCTGTATTGCTCAGAGATAGAACCTACTGCTTGGGGCACACTTAATCTGAAAAACTTGCTGGACTCACGGCTTTCCCAAAGACCCAAGATTCTCAAAGAGCGAGCGTAAGTTTGACGGAAAAACAAACTGCCGGTAGCGCCTTTTGACCTTGAAACCGGCAAGAAGGAAGATTTCCCTTAAACCATGAATCTCAGAAACTTTGTGACAGTGAAGGAAAACCAGTGAGAGCAGATGTACTTCCAATAATCCAACACTTAAATTAGACCTCATACCTAAATCCTATCCTAAAAACAACCCTAATCCTAACCCTAAACAAGGTGAAAAGCTAACCCTAGGTGTAAACCTAAACAGAGATGTACCCTAAGCCTAGGTCTAACTGTATTCTCCTAACCTTAAAATTAACCCTAACCTAAGGCTCACCCTAAAGCAAGCCCTAACCATAACCGTATGTCTACCCTAAGGCTAACCCTAATCCTAACCCCAAATCTGATGTGAACATGCAGCTCCCCCTACAACTAACCTTACTCCTAACCGTCATCCTTCGCCTGAACCTAACTTACCTCTATCCCTCACCTTCAATCGAAACCTCCATAGCACCGTTAATGTAATCCAATCCCTTAAACTAGACAGAGAGCTAAACTTAACCATAACCAAAACGGACGTAACACACAAACCGTAAGCCTGAACCCAACTCTTAACCTCGCACACTGTCTAACCCTCACACAAATATTAACCCCAACCCATATCTAAACAGTCAAGTTTACCATAGGCCTAAATGAGACAATAGGTTCGCTCATCCTTAAGCACTAAACCCTACTCTTACCTTCCACCTCACACTGCCCCTACATTTGATCCTCAGACTTACCATAACCCGAATCCTCAAACAGCCGTAACTCTAACGTGAACTCTAACTCTGTCCCTAAACATGCCCAAATGCCTGTACCTATGCCCGTCTAAAGTTAAACCTAAACCGAAATCTTCTGTGCCACAATTTTGCAGCAGTTTAAAGTACACTGGGAAAGATTTTTCTGCAAGAAAGAAACTGCAGGCGGCGTGCCTGAACTGAGAATATCATGCTGCACGAGCTCTTTGGCCTCAGATGCTAGAAGTGCCATGAGTGGGCACTATAAAGAAACGGGACTTTACTTTCTCCGTGATCATCAACCTTTGTGGATTCTTTGTTCTAGACGCCTGAAATAAAGACAGTTGTCCTGAGTCACCTAAACCTCCACCGAGGGGTCTTAGTGAGGCGCGGGAACTTGCCGGTATCAGAATTCCGAAGAAGGCTGAACGTCCACAATTAAATGGTCATTGCCCAGAAATGAAGCGCCAGCCGGATCAGCCTGGGAAACAAGCTTCCATTAGACAATGAAGATGTGAGAATCTGGTACGGCCACACTTCATGGTTTCCATAGATCCATGCAATTCCGTGTTGAATTTCAGTCCGAAAATGAAACCGCTGGAGCCTCTGTTCAGCAGGCCCTGGTGTAGCTCCCAGAGGCACAATGGTGCTCCTCTAGAATTTGGATGAAAAACGTTTTCACGGGAATAAGCAACCTTGATCAAGCCAGGTGGGTCTTGGAAAAACGAAATTGCTGCGTGTGCCTGGAATACTGACAAGCACTCACCTGTGTCACTCTATGGCGCATTCAGCACAGGAATCTGCATCGATTGAGCCAAGACAAAGGAAAGTTCAGGGAGGCAGCACCCGTGTAGAAAAGCATTTGTTCTTCAAAGAGGAGGCCAATATTGTGAAACGACATACCCATGGCAAATAGTTTTCATCGGCAGAGTTTCATGGAGCAATATTGCGGGGAGAGAAAAGGCACTACCTGAGGGAGGCACGCTCAAAAAAACTACGTAGGGCAGGAGACGGGTCGCCCCCGAAACTAGGGGTGTCGGGCCTCAACATTGTAAGCAGAGTTCACTGAAGTCCCTGAGTGAAGTTTTCTCCGGTGTCCTTCGTCTACGTTCCTAAAATTTACTCTGCGGTTTCTGATGACTCTGGGTTACGAACGGCCACCATTCACCGTTCTCCTTACACTCGTGCGTCTCCATCGACCTTAAAGGAAAGGGAGGACACGCAGATGCTGGCAGCTAAATTCAGCAGAGTTTGTCTCAACACAAAAGAGACAGCTCTGTGGGGACCCGTCTTCCATGGTAAAACATTTCCTAACGAATAAGAAATCTTCCCATCGCAATGACAGTATGAGAATTGCCACCGGTGGATTTGCCGATGTGCCTATAAACATCTTCTTCAGGCCATGAAGTAGTGAAGCACGGGAACCCAGGCGCTTCACCCTTTTCCCTAGACCAGTGAAACTTAAAGAGCCACTATTGACCTGTGAGACATGACGTTGCTGGAAGCATCAGTGTATAGAGGCATGGGAACCTCAAAGGAGTTTCTTCCGTGTGAAAATAACAACCAGGCTGAACTTCATGGCAGGGTTCCAGATTCCCAGGAATTCCACGGGCTGTATTGCTCAGAGATAGAACCTACTGCTTGGGGCACACTTAATCTGAAAAACTTGCTGGACTCACGGCTTTCCCAAAGACCCAAGATTCTCAAAGAGCGAGCGTAAGTTTGACGGAAAAACAAACTGCCGGTAGCGCCTTTTGACCTTGAAACCGGCAAGAAGGAAGATTTCCCTTAAACCATGAATCTCAGAAACTTTGTGACAGTGAAGGAAAACCAGTGAGAGCAGATGTACTTCCAATAATCCAACACTTAAATTAGACCTCATACCTAAATCCTATCCTAAAAACAACCCTAATCCTAACCCTAAACAAGGTGAAAAGCTAACCCTAGGTGTAAACCTAAACAGAGATGTACCCTAAGCCTAGGTCTAACTGTATTCTCCTAACCTTAAAATTAACCCTAACCTAAGGCTCACCCTAAAGCAAGCCCTAACCATAACCGTATGTCTACCCTAAGGCTAACCCTAATCCTAACCCCAAATCTGATGTGAACATGCAGCTCCCCCTACAACTAACCTTACTCCTAACCGTCATCCTTCGCCTGAACCTAACTTACCTCTATCCCTCACCTTCAATCGAAACCTCCATAGCACCGTTAATGTAATCCAATCCCTTAAACTAGACAGAGAGCTAAACTTAACCATAACCAAAACGGACGTAACACACAAACCGTAAGCCTGAACCCAACTCTTAACCTCGCACACTGTCTAACCCTCACACAAATATTAACCCCAACCCATATCTAAACAGTCAAGTTTACCATAGGCCTAAATGAGACAATAGGTTCGCTCATCCTTAAGCACTAAACCCTACTCTTACCTTCCACCTCACACTGCCCCTACATTTGATCCTCAGACTTACCATAACCCGAATCCTCAAACAGCCGTAACTCTAACGTGAACTCTAACTCTGTCCCTAAACATGCCCAAATGCCTGTACCTATGCCCGTCTAAAGTTAAACCTAAACCGAAATCTTCTGTGCCACAATTTTGCAGCAGTTTAAAGTACACTGGGAAAGATTTTTCTGCAAGAAAGAAACTGCAGGCGGCGTGCCTGAACTGAGAATATCATGCTGCACGAGCTCTTTGGCCTCAGATGCTAGAAGTGCCATGAGTGGGCACTATAAAGAAACGGGACTTTACTTTCTCCGTGATCATCAACCTTTGTGGATTCTTTGTTCTAGACGCCTGAAATAAAGACAGTTGTCCTGAGTCACCTAAACCTCCACCGAGGGGTCTTAGTGAGGCGCGGGAACTTGCCGGTATCAGAATTCCGAAGAAGGCTGAACGTCCACAATTAAATGGTCATTGCCCAGAAATGAAGCGCCAGCCGGATCAGCCTGGGAAACAAGCTTCCATTAGACAATGAAGATGTGAGAATCTGGTACGGCCACACTTCATGGTTTCCATAGATCCATGCAATTCCGTGTTGAATTTCAGTCCGAAAATGAAACCGCTGGAGCCTCTGTTCAGCAGGCCCTGGTGTAGCTCCCAGAGGCACAATGGTGCTCCTCTAGAATTTGGACGAAAAACGTTTTCACGGGAATAAGCAACCTTGATCAAGCCAGGTGGGTCTTGGAAAAACGAAATTGCTGCGTGTGCCTGGAATACTGACAAGCACTCACCTGTGTCACTCTATGGCGCATTCAGCACAGGAATCTGCATCGATTGAGCCAAGACAAAGGAAAGTTCAGGGAGGCAGCACCCGTGTAGAAAAGCATTTGTTCTTCAAAGAGGAGGCCAATATTGTGAAACGACATACCCATGGCAAATAGTTTTCATCGGCAGAGTTTCATGGAGCAATATTGCGGGGAGAGAAAAGGCACTACCTGAGGGAGGCACGCTCAAAAAAACTACGTAGGGCAGGAGACGGGTCGCCCCCGAAACTAGGGGTGTCGGGCCTCAACATTGTAAGCAGAGTTCACTGAAGTCCCTGAGTGAAGTTTTCTCCGGTGTCCTTCGTCTACGTTCCTAAAATTTACTCTGCGGTTTCTGATGACTCTGGGTTACGAACGGCCACCATTCACCGTTCTCCTTACACTCGTGCGTCTCCATCGACCTTAAAGGAAAGGGAGGACACGCAGATGCTGGCAGCTAAATTCAGCAGAGTTTGTCTCAACACAAAAGAGACAGCTCTGTGGGGACCCGTCTTCCATGGTAAAACATTTCCTAACGAATAAGAAATCTTCCCATCGCAATGACAGTATGAGAATTGCCACCGGTGGATTTGCCGATGTGCCTATAAACATCTTCTTCAGGCCATGAAGTAGTGAAGCACGGGAACCCAGGCGCTTCACCCTTTTCCCTAGACCAGTGAAACTTAAAGAGCCACTATTGACCTGTGAGACATGACGTTGCTGGAAGCATCAGTGTATAGAGGCATGGGAACCTCAAAGGAGTTTCTTCCGTGTGAAAATAACAACCAGGCTGAACTTCATGGCAGGGTTCCAGATTCCCAGGAATTCCACGGGCTGTATTGCTCAGAGATAGAACCTACTGCTTGGGGCACACTTAATCTGAAAAACTTGCTGGACTCACGGCTTTCCCAAAGACCCAAGATTCTCAAAGAGCGAGCGTAAGTTTGACGGAAAAACAAACTGCCGGTAGCGCCTTTTGACCTTGAAACCGGCAAGAAGGAAGATTTCCCTTAAACCATGAATCTCAGAAACATTGTGACAGTGAAGGAAAACCAGTGAGAGCAGATGTACTTCCAATAATCCAACACTTAAATTAGACCTCATACCTAAATCCTATCCTAAAAACAACCCTAATCCTAACCCTAAACAAGGTGAAAAGCTAACCCTAGGTGTAAACCTAAACAGAGATGTACCCTAAGCCTAGGTCTAACTGTATTCTCCTAACCTTAAAATTAACCCTAACCTAAGGCTCACCCTAAAGCAAGCCCTAACCATAACCGTATGTCTACCCTAAGGCTAACCCTAATCCTAACCCCAAATCTGATGTGAACATGCAGCTCCCCCTACAACTAACCTTACTCCTAACCGTCATCCTTCGCCTGAACCTAACTTAACTCTATCCCTCACCTTCAATCGAAGCCTCCATAGCACCGTTAATGTAATCCAATCCCTTAAACTAGACAGAGAGCTAAACTTAACCATAACCAAAACGGACGTAACACACAAACCGTAAGCCTGAACCCAACTCTTAACCTCGCACACTGTCTAACCGTCACACAAATATTAACCCCAACCCATATCTAAACAGTCAAGTTTACCATAGGCCTAAATGAGACAATAGGTTCGCTCATCCTTAAGCACTAAACCCTACTCTTCCACCTTACACTGCCCCTACATTTGATCCTCAGACTTACCATAACCCGAATCCTCACACAGCCGTAACTCTAACGTGAACTCTGTCCCTAAACATGCCCAAATGCCTGTACCTATGCCCGTCTAAAGTTAAACCTAAACCGAACTCTTCTTTGCCACCATTTTTCAGCAGTTTAAAGAAGTACACTGGGAAAGATTTTTCTGCAAGAAAGAAACTGCAGGCGGCGTGCCTGACTGAGAATATCATGCTGCACGAGCTCTTTGGCCTCAGATGCTAGAAGTGCCATGAGTGGGCACTATAAAGAAACGGGACTTTACTTTCTCCGTGATCATCAACCTTTGTGGATTCTTTGTTCTAGACGCCTGAAATAAAGACAGTTGTCCTGAGTCACCTAAACCTCCACCGAGGGGTCTTAGTGAGGCGCGGGAACTTGCCGGTATCAGAATTCCGAAGAAGGCTGAACGTCCACAATTAAATGGTCATTGCCCAGAAATGAAGCGCCAGCCGGATCAGCCTGGGAAACAAGCTTCCATTAGACAATGAAGATGTGAGAATCTGGTACGGCCACACTTCATGGTTTCCATAGATCCATGCAATTCCGTGTTGAATTTCAGTCCGAAAATGAAACCGCTGGAGCCTCTGTTCAGCAGGCCCTGGTGTAGCTCCCAGAGGCACAATGGTGCTCCTCTAGAATTTGGACGAAAAACGTTTTCACGGGAATAAGCAACCTTGATCAAGCCAGGTGGGTCTTGGAAAAACGAAATTGCTGCGTGTGCCTGGAATACTGACAAGCACTCACCTGTGTCACTCTATGGCGCATTCAGCACAGGAATCTGCATCGATTGAGCCAAGACAAAGGAAAGTTCAGGGAGGCAGCACCCGTGTAGAAAAGCATTTGTTCTTCAAAGAGGAGGCCAATATTGTGAAACGACATACCCATGGCAAATAGTTTTCATCGGCAGAGTTTCATGGAGCAATATTGCGGGGAGAGAAAAGGCACTACCTGAGGGAGGCACGCTCAAAAAAACTACGTAGGGCAGGAGACGGGTCGCCCCCGAAACTAGGGGTGTCGGGCCTCAACATTGTAAGCAGAGTTCACTGAAGTCCCTGAGTGAAGTTTTCTCCGGTGTCCTTCGTCTACGTTCCTAAAATTTACTCTGCGGTTTCTGATGACTCTGGGTTACGAACGGCCACCATTCACCGTTCTCCTTACACTCGTGCGTCTCCATCGACCTTAAAGGAAAGGGAGGACACGCAGATGCTGGCAGCTAAATTCAGCAGAGTTTGTCTCAACACAAAAGAGACAGCTCTGTGGGGACCCGTCTTCCATGGTAAAACATTTCCTAACGAATAAGAAATCTTCCCATCGCAATGACAGTATGAGAATTGCCACCGGTGGATTTGCCGATGTGCCTATAAACATCTTCTTCAGGCCATGAAGTAGTGAAGCACGGGAACCCAGGCGCTTCACCCTTTTCCCTAGACCAGTGAAACTTAAAGAGCCACTATTGACCTGTGAGACATGACGTTGCTGGAAGCATCAGTGTATAGAGGCATGGGAACCTCAAAGGAGTTTCTTCCGTGTGAAAATAACAACCAGGCTGAACTTCATGGCAGGGTTCCAGATTCCCAGGAATTCCACGGGCTGTATTGCTCAGAGATAGAACCTACTGCTTGGGGCACACTTAATCTGAAAAACTTGCTGGACTCACGGCTTTCCCAAAGACCCAAGATTCTCAAAGAGCGAGCGTAAGTTTGACGGAAAAACAAACTGCCGGTAGCGCCTTTTGACCTTGAAACCGGCAAGAAGGAAGATTTCCCTTAAACCATGAATCTCAGAAACATTGTGACAGTGAAGGAAAACCAGTGAGAGCAGATGTACTTCCAATAATCCAACACTTAAATTAGACCTCATACCTAAATCCTATCCTAAAAACAACCCTAATCCTAACCCTAAACAAGGTGAAAAGCTAACCCTAGGTGTAAACCTAAACAGAGATGTACCCTAAGCCTAGGTCTAACTGTATTCTCCTAACCTTAAAATTAACCCTAACCTAAGGCTCACCCTAAAGCAAGCCCTAACCATAACCGTATGTCTACCCTAAGGCTAACCCTAATCCTAACCCCAAATCTGATGTGAACATGCAGCTCCCCCTACAACTAACCTTACTCCTAACCGTCATCCTTCGCCTGAACCTAACTTAACTCTATCCCTCACCTTCAATCGAAGCCTCCATAGCACCGTTAATGTAATCCAATCCCTTAAACTAGACAGAGAGCTAAACTTAACCATAACCAAAACGGACGTAACACACAAACCGTAAGCCTGAACCCAACTCTTAACCTCGCACACTGTCTAACCGTCACACAAATATTAACCCCAACCCATATCTAAACAGTCAAGTTTACCATAGGCCTAAATGAGACAATAGGTTCGCTCATCCTTAAGCACTAAACCCTACTCTTCCACCTTACACTGCCCCTACATTTGATCCTCAGACTTACCATAACCCGAATCCTCACACAGCCGTAACTCTAACGTGAACTCTGTCCCTAAACATGCCCAAATGCCTGTACCTATGCCCGTCTAAAGTTAAACCTAAACCGAACTCTTCTTTGCCACCATTTTTCAGCAGTTTAAAGAAGTACACTGGGAAAGATTTTTCTGCAAGAAAGAAACTGCAGGCGGCGTGCCTGACTGAGAATATCATGCTGCACGAGCTCTTTGGCCTCAGATGCTAGAAGTGCCATGAGTGGGCACTATAAAGAAACGGGACTTTACTTTCTCCGTGATCATCAACCTTTGTGGATTCTTTGTTCTAGACGCCTGAAATAAAGACAGTTGTCCTGAGTCACCTAAACCTCCACCGAGGGGTCTTAGTGAGGCGCGGGAACTTGCCGGTATCAGAATTCCGAAGAAGGCTGAACGTCCACAATTAAATGGTCATTGCCCAGAAATGAAGCGCCAGCCGGATCAGCCTGGGAAACAAGCTTCCATTAGACAATGAAGATGTGAGAATCTGGTACGGCCACACTTCATGGTTTCCATAGATCCATGCAATTCCGTGTTGAATTTCAGTCCGAAAATGAAACCGCTGGAGCCTCTGTTCAGCAGGCCCTGGTGTAGCTCCCAGAGGCACAATGGTGCTCCTCTAGAATTTGGACGAAAAACGTTTTCACGGGAATAAGCAACCTTGATCAAGCCAGGTGGGTCTTGGAAAAACGAAATTGCTGCGTGTGCCTGGAATACTGACAAGCACTCACCTGTGTCACTCTATGGCGCATTCAGCACAGGAATCTGCATCGATTGAGCCAAGACAAAGGAAAGTTCAGGGAGGCAGCACCCGTGTAGAAAAGCATTTGTTCTTCAAAGAGGAGGCCAATATTGTGAAACGACATACCCATGGCAAATAGTTTTCATCGGCAGAGTTTCATGGAGCAATATTGCGGGGAGAGAAAAGGCACTACCTGAGGGAGGCACGCTCAAAAAAACTACGTAGGGCAGGAGACGGGTCGCCCCCGAAACTAGGGGTGTCGGGCCTCAACATTGTAAGCAGAGTTCACTGAAGTCCCTGAGTGAAGTTTTCTCCGGTGTCCTTCGTCTACGTTCCTAAAATTTACTCTGCGGTTTCTGATGACTCTGGGTTACGAACGGCCACCATTCACCGTTCTCCTTACACTCGTGCGTCTCCATCGACCTTAAAGGAAAGGGAGGACACGCAGATGCTGGCAGCTAAATTCAGCAGAGTTTGTCTCAACACAAAAGAGACAGCTCTGTGGGGACCCGTCTTCCATGGTAAAACATTTCCTAACGAATAAGAAATCTTCCCATCGCAATGACAGTATGAGAATTGCCACCGGTGGATTTGCCGATGTGCCTATAAACATCTTCTTCAGGCCATGAAGTAGTGAAGCACGGGAACCCAGGCGCTTCACCCTTTTCCCTAGACCAGTGAAACTTAAAGAGCCACTATTGACCTGTGAGACATGACGTTGCTGGAAGCATCAGTGTATAGAGGCATGGGAACCTCAAAGGAGTTTCTTCCGTGTGAAAATAACAACCAGGCTGAACTTCATGGCAGGGTTCCAGATTCCCAGGAATTCCACGGGCTGTATTGCTCAGAGATAGAACCTACTGCTTGGGGCACACTTAATCTGAAAAACTTGCTGGACTCACGGCTTTCCCAAAGACCCAAGATTCTCAAAGAGCGAGCGTAAGTTTGACGGAAAAACAAACTGCCGGTAGCGCCTTTTGACCTTGAAACCGGCAAGAAGGAAGATTTCCCTTAAACCATGAATCTCAGAAACTTTGTGACAGTGAAGGAAAACCAGTGAGAGCAGATGTACTTCCAATAATCCAACACTTAAATTAGACCTCATACCTAAATCCTATCCTAAAAACAACCCTAATCCTAACCCTAAACAAGGTGAAAAGCTAACCCTAGGTGTAAACCTAAACAGAGATGTACCCTAAGCCTAGGTCTAACTGTATTCTCCTAACCTTAAAATTAACCCTAACCTAAGGCTCACCCTAAAGCAAGCCCTAACCATAACCGTATGTCTACCCTAAGGCTAACCCTAATCCTAACCCCAAATCTGATGTGAACATGCAGCTCCCACTACAACTAACCTTACTCCTAACCGTCATCCTTCGCCTGAACCTAACTTACCTCTATCCCTCACCTTCAATCGAAACCTCCATAGCACCGTTAATGTAATCCAATCCCTTAAACTAGACAGAGAGCTAAACTTAACCATAACCAAAACGGACGTAACACACAAACCGTAAGCCTGAACCCAACTCTTAACCTCGCACACTGTCTAACCCTCACACAAATATTAACCCCAACCCATATCTAAACAGTCAAGTTTACCATAGGCCTAAATGAGACAATAGGTTCGCTCATCCTTAAGCACTAAACCCTACTCTTACCTTCCACCTCACACTGCCCCTACATTTGATCCTCAGACTTACCATAACCCGAATCCTCAAACAGCCGTAACTCTAACGTGAACTCTAACTCTGTCCCTAAACATGCCCAAATGCCTGTACCTATGCCCGTCTAAAGTTAAACCTAAACCGAAATCTTCTGTGCCACAATTTTGCAGCAGTTTAAAGTACACTGGGAAAGATTTTTCTGCAAGAAAGAAACTGCAGGCGGCGTGCCTGAACTGAGAATATCATGCTGCACGAGCTCTTTGGCCTCAGATGCTAGAAGTGCCATGAGTGGGCACTATAAAGAAACGGGACTTTACTTTCTCCGTGATCATCAACCTTTGTGGATTCTTTGTTCTAGACGCCTGAAATAAAGACAGTTGTCCTGAGTCACCTAAACCTCCACCGAGGGGTCTTAGTGAGGCGCGGGAACTTGCCGGTATCAGAATTCCGAAGAAGGCTGAACGTCCACAATTAAATGGTCATTGCCCAGAAATGAAGCGCCAGCCGGATCAGCCTGGGAAACAAGCTTCCATTAGACAATGAAGATGTGAGAATCTGGTACGGCCACACTTCATGGTTTCCATAGATCCATGCAATTCCGTGTTGAATTTCAGTCCGAAAATGAAACCGCTGGAGCCTCTGTTCAGCAGGCCCTGGTGTAGCTCCCAGAGGCACAATGGTGCTCCTCTAGAATTTGGACGAAAAACGTTTTCACGGGAATAAGCAACCTTGATCAAGCCAGGTGGGTCTTGGAAAAACGAAATTGCTGCGTGTGCCTGGAATACTGACAAGCACTCACCTGTGTCACTCTATGGCGCATTCAGCACAGGAATCTGCATCGATTGAGCCAAGACAAAGGAAAGTTCAGGGAGGCAGCACCCGTGTAGAAAAGCATTTGTTCTTCAAAGAGGAGGCCAATATTGTGAAACGACATACCCATGGCAAATAGTTTTCATCGGCAGAGTTTCATGGAGCAATATTGCGGGGAGAGAAAAGGCACTACCTGAGGGAGGCACGCTCAAAAAAACTACGTAGGGCAGGAGACGGGTCGCCCCCGAAACTAGGGGTGTCGGGCCTCAACATTGTAAGCAGAGTTCACTGAAGTCCCTGAGTGAAGTTTTCTCCGGTGTCCTTCGTCTACGTTCCTAAAATTTACTCTGCGGTTTCTGATGACTCTGGGTTACGAACGGCCACCATTCACCGTTCTCCTTACACTCGTGCGTCTCCATCGACCTTAAAGGAAAGGGAGGACACGCAGATGCTGGCAGCTAAATTCAGCAGAGTTTGTCTCAACACAAAAGAGACAGCTCTGTGGGGACCCGTCTTCCATGGTAAAACATTTCCTAACGAATAAGAAATCTTCCCATCGCAATGACAGTATGAGAATTGCCACCGGTGGATTTGCCGATGTGCCTATAAACATCTTCTTCAGGCCATGAAGTAGTGAAGCACGGGAACCCAGGCGCTTCACCCTTTTCCCTAGACCAGTGAAACTTAAAGAGCCACTATTGACCTGTGAGACATGACGTTGCTGGAAGCATCAGTGTATAGAGGCATGGGAACCTCAAAGGAGTTTCTTCCGTGTGAAAATAACAACCAGGCTGAACTTCATGGCAGGGTTCCAGATTCCCAGGAATTCCACGGGCTGTATTGCTCAGAGATAGAACCTACTGCTTGGGGCACACTTAATCTGAAAAACTTGCTGGACTCACGGCTTTCCCAAAGACCCAAGATTCTCAAAGAGCGAGCGTAAGTTTGACGGAAAAACAAACTGCCGGTAGCGCCTTTTGACCTTGAAACCGGCAAGAAGGAAGATTTCCCTTAAACCATGAATCTCAGAAACATTGTGACAGTGAAGGAAAACCAGTGAGAGCAGATGTACTTCCAATAATCCAACACTTAAATTAGACCTCATACCTAAATCCTATCCTAAAAACAACCCTAATCCTAACCCTAAACAAGGTGAAAAGCTAACCCTAGGTGTAAACCTAAACAGAGATGTACCCTAAGCCTAGGTCTAACTGTATTCTCCTAACCTTAAAATTAACCCTAACCTAAGGCTCACCCTAAAGCAAGCCCTAACCATAACCGTATGTCTACCCTAAGGCTAACCCTAATCCTAACCCCAAATCTGATGTGAACATGCAGCTCCCCCTACAACTAACCTTACTCCTAACCGTCATCCTTCGCCTGAACCTAACTTAACTCTATCCCTCACCTTCAATCGAAGCCTCCATAGCACCGTTAATGTAATCCAATCCCTTAAACTAGACAGAGAGCTAAACTTAACCATAACCAAAACGGACGTAACACACAAACCGTAAGCCTGAACCCAACTCTTAACCTCGCACACTGTCTAACCCTCACACAAATATTAACCCCAACCCATATCTAAACAGTCAAGTTTACCATAGGCCTAAATGAGACAATAGGTTCGCTCATCCTTAAGCACTAAACCCTACTCTTCCACCTTACACTGCCCCTACATTTGATCCTCAGACTTACCATAACCCGAATCCTCACACAGCCGTAACTCTAACGTGAACTCTGTCCCTAAACATGCCCAAATGCCTGTACCTATGCCCGTCTAAAGTTAAACCTAAACCGAACTCTTCTTTGCCACCATTTTTCAGCAGTTTAAAGAAGTACACTGGGAAAGATTTTTCTGCAAGAAAGAAACTGCAGGCGGCGTGCCTGACTGAGAATATCATGCTGCACGAGCTCTTTGGCCTCAGATGCTAGAAGTGCCATGAGTGGGCACTATAAAGAAACGGGACTTTACTTTCTCCGTGATCATCAACCTTTGTGGATTCTCTTTGTTCTAGACGCCTGAAATAAAGACAGTTGTCCTGAGTCACCTAAACCACCACCGAGTGGTCTTAGTGAGGCGCGGGAACTTGCCGGTATCAGAATTCCGAAGAAGGCTGAACGTCCACAATTAAATGGTCATTGCCCAGAAATGAAGCGCCAGCCGGATCAGCCTGGGAAACAAGCTTCCATTAGACAATGAAGATGTGAGAATCTGGTACGGCCACAGTTCACGGTTTCCATAGATCCATGCAATTCCGTGTTGAATTTCAGTCCGAAAATGAAACCGCTGGAGCCTCTGTTCAGCAGGCCCTGGTGTAGCTCCCAGAGGCACAATGGTGCTCCTCTAGAATTTGGACGAAAAACGTTTTCACGGGAATAAGCAACCTCGATCAAGCCAGGTGGGTCTTGGAAAAACGAAATTGCTGCGTGTGCCTGGAATACTGACAAGCACACGCGTGTGTCACTCCAAGGCGCATTCAGCACAGGAATCTGCATCGATTGAGCCAAGACAAAGGAAAGTTCAGGGAGGCAGCACCCGTGTAGAAAAGCATTTGTTCTTCAAAGAGGAGGCCAATATTGTGAAACGACATACCCATGGCAAATAGTTTTCATCGGCAGTTTCATGGAGCAATATTGCGGGGAGAGAAAAGGCACCACCTGAGGGAGGCACGCTCAAAAAAATTACTTAGGGCAGGAGACGGGTCGCCCCCGAAACTAGGGGTGTCGGGCCTCAACATTGTAAGCAGAGTTCACTGAAGTCCCTGAGTGAAGTTTTCTCCGGTGTCCTTCGTCTACGTTCCTAAAATTTACTCTGCGGTTTCTGATGACTCTGGGTTACGAACGGCCACCATTCACCTTTCTCCTTACACTCGTGCGTCTCCATCGACCTTAAAGGAAAGGGAGAACACGCAGATGCTGGCAGCTAAATTCAGCAGAGTTTGTCTCAACACAAAAGAGACAGCTCTGTGGGGACCCGTCTTCCATGGTAAAACATTTCCTAACGAATAAGAAATCTTCCCATCGCAATGACTGTATGAGAATTGCCACCGGTGGATTTGCCGATGTGCCTATAAACATCTTCTTCAGGCCATGAAGTAGTGAAGCACGGGAACCCAGGCGCTTCACCCTTTTCCCTAGACCAGTGAAACTTAAAGAGCCACTATTGACCTGTGAGACATGACGTTGCTGGAAGCATCAGTGTATAGAGGCATGGGAACCTCAAAGGAGTTTCTTCCGTGTGAAAATAACAACCAGGCTGAACTTCATGGCAGGGTTCCAGATTCCCAGGAATTCCACGGGCTGTATTGCTCAGAGATAGAACCTACTGCTTGGGGCACACTTAATCTGAAAAACTTGCTGGACTCACGGCTTTCCCAAAGACCCAAGATTCTCAAAGAGCGAGCGTAAGTTTGACGGAAAAACAAACTGCCGGTAGCGCCTTTTGACCTTGAAACCGGCAAGAAGGAAGATTTCCCTTAAACCATGAATCTCAGAAACATTGTGACAGTGAAGGAAAACCAGTGAGAGCAGATGTACTTCCAATAATCCAACACTTAAATTAGACCTCATACCTAAATCCTATCCTAAAAACAACCCTAATCCTAACCCTAAACAAGGTGAAAAGCTAACCCTAGGTGTAAACCTAAACAGAGATGTACCCTAAGCCTAGGTCTAACTGTATTCTCCTAACCTTAAAATTAACCCTAACCTAAGGCTCACCCTAAAGCAAGCCCTAACCATAACCGTATGTCTACCCTAAGGCTAACCCTAATCCTAACCCCAAATCTGATGTGAACATGCAGCTCCCCCTACAACTAACCTTACTCCTAACCGTCATCCTTCGCCTGAACCTAACTTAACTCTATCCCTCACCTTCAATCGAAGCCTCCATAGCACCGTTAATGTAATCCAATCCCTTAAACTAGACAGAGAGCTAAACTTAACCATAACCAAAACGGACGTAACACACAAACCGTAAGCCTGAACCCAACTCTTAACCTCGCACACTGTCTAACCGTCACACAAATATTAACCCCAACCCATATCTAAACAGTCAAGTTTACCATAGGCCTAAATGAGACAATAGGTTCGCTCATCCTTAAGCACTAAACCCTACTCTTACCTTCCACCTCACACTGCCCCTACATTTGATCCTCAGACTTACCATAACCCGAATCCTCACACAGCCGTAACTCTAACGTGAACTCTAACTCTGTCCCTAAACATGCCCAAATGCCTGTACCTATGCCCGTCTAAAGTTAAACCTAAACCGAAATCTTCTGTGCCACAATTGTGCAGCAGTTTAAAGTACACTGGGAAAGATTTTTCTGCAAGAAAGAAACTGCAGGCGGCGTGCCTGAACTGAGAATATCATGCTGCACGAGCTCTTTGGCCTCAGATGCTAGAAGTGCCATGAGTGGGCACTATAAAGAAACGGGACTTTACTTTCTCCGTGATCATCAACCTTTGTGGATTCTTTGTTCTAGACGCCTGAAATAAAGACAGTTGTCCTGAGTCACCTAAACCTCCACCGAGTGGTCTTAGTGAGGCGCGGGAACTTGCCGGTATCAGAATTCCGAAGAAGGCTGAACGTCCACAATTAAATGGTCATTGCCCAGAAATGAAGCGCCAGCCGGATCAGCCTGGGAAACAAGCTTCCATTAGACAATGAAGATGTGAGAATCTGGTACGGCCACACTTCATGGTTTCCATAGATCCATGCAATTCCGTCTTGAATTTCAGTCCGAAAATGAAACCGCTGGAGCCTCTGTTCAGCAGGCCCTGGTGTAGCTCCCAGAGGCACAATGGTGCTCCTCTAGATTTTGGACGAAAAACGTTTTCACGGGAATAAGCAACCTTGATCAAGCCAGGTGGGTCTTGGAAAAACGAAATTGCTGCGTGTGCCTGGAATACTGACAAGCACTCACCTGTGTCACTCTATGGCGCATTCAGCACAGGAATCTGCATCGATTGAGCCAAGACAAAGGAAAGTTCAGGGAGGCAGCACCCGTGTAGAAAAGCATTTGTTCTTCAAAGAGGAGGCCAATATTGTGAAACGACATACCCATGGCAAATAGTTTTCATCGGCAGTTTCATGGAGCAATATTGCGGGGAGAGAAAAGGCACTACCTGAGGGAGGCACGCTCAAAAAAACTACGTAGGGCAGGAGACGGGTCGCCCCCGAAACTAGGGGTGTCGGGCCTCAACATTGTAAGCAGAGTTCACTGAAGTCCCTGAGTGAAGTTTTCTCCGGTGTCCTTCGTCTACGTTCCTAAAATTTACTCTGCGGTTTCTGATGACTCTGGGTTACGAACGGCCACCATTCACCGTTCTCCTTACACTCGTGCGTCTCCATCGACCTTAAAGGAAAGGGAGGACACGCAGATGCTGGCAGCTAAATTCAGCAGAGTTTGTCTCAACACAAAAGAGACAGCTCTGTGGGGACCCGTCTTCCATGGTAAAACATTTCCTAACGAATAAGAAATCTTCCCATCGCAATGACAGTATGAGAATTGCCACCGGTGGATTTGCCGATGTGCCTATAAACATCTTCTTCAGGCCATGAAGTAGTGAAGCACGGGAACCCAGGCGCTTCACCCTTTTCCCTAGACCAGTGAAACTTAAAGAGCCACTATTGACCTGTGAGACATGACGTTGCTGGAAGCATCAGTGTACAGAGGCATGGGAACCTCAAAGGAGTTTCTTCCGTGTGAAAATAACAACCAGGCTGAACTTCATGGCAGGGTTCCAGATTCCCAGGAATTCCACGGGCTGTATTGCTCAGAGATAGAACCTACTGCTTGGGGCACACTTAATCTGAAAAACTTGCTGGACTCACGGCTTTCCCAAAGACCCAAGATTCTCAAAGAGCGAGCGTAAGTTTGACGGAAAAACAAACTGCCGGTAGCGCCTTTTGACCTTGAAACCGGCAAGAAGGAAGATTTCCCTTAAACCATGAATCTCAGAAACATCGTGACAGTGAAGGAAAACCAGTGAGAGCAGATGTACTTCCAATAATCCAACACTTAAATTAGACCTCATACCTAAATCCTATCCTAAAAACAACCCTAATCCTAACCCTAAACAAGGTGAAAAGCTAACCCTAGGTGTAAACCTAAACAGAGATGTACCCTACGCCTAGGTCCAACTGTATTCTCCTAACCTTAAAATTAACCCTAACCTAAGGCTCACCCTAAAGCAAGCCCTAACCATAACCGTATGTCTACCCTAAGGCTAACCCTAATCCTAACCCCAAATCTGATGTGAACATGCAGCTCCCCCTACAACTAACCTTACTCCTAACCGTCATCCTTCGCCTGAACCTAACTTAACTCTATCCCTCACCTTCAATCGAAGCCTCCATAGCACCGTTAATGTAATCCAATCCCTTAAACTAGACAGAGAGCTAAACTTAACCATAACCAAAACGGACGTAACACACAAACCGTAAGCCTGAACCCAACTCTTAACCTCGCACACTGTCTAACCGTCACACAAATATTAACCCCAACCCATATCTAAACAGTCAAGTTTACCATAGGCCTAAATGAGACAATAGGTTCGCTCATCCTTAAGCACTAAACCCTACTCTTACCTTCCACCTCACACTGCCCCTACATTTGATCCTCAGACTTACCATAACCCGAATCCTCACACAGCCGTAACTCTAACGTGAACTCTCTGTCCCTAAACATGCCCAAATGCCTGTACCTATGCCCGTCTAAAGTTAAACCTAAACCGAACTCTTCTGTGCCACCATTTTTCAGCAGTTTAAAGAAGTACACTGGGAAAGATTTTTCTGCAAGAAAGAAACTGCAGGCGGCGTGCCTGAACTGAGAATATCATGCTGCACGAGCTCTTTGGCCTCAGATGCTAGAAGTGCCATGAGTGGGCACTATAAAGAAACGGGACTTTACTTTCTCCGTGATCATCAACCTTTGTGGATTCTCTTTGTTCTAGACGCCTGAAATAGACAGTTGTCCTGAGTCACCTAAACCTCCACCGAGTGGTCTTAGTGAGGCGCGGGAACTTGCCGGTATCAGAATTCCGAAGAAGGCTGAACGTCCACAATTAAATGGTCATTGCCCAGAAATGAAGCGCCAGCCGGATCAGCCTGGGAAACAAGCTTCCATTAGACAATGAAGATGTGAGAATCTGGTACGGCCACACTTCATGGTTTCCATAGATCCATGCAATTCCGTCTTGAATTTCAGTCCGAAAATGAAACCGCTGGAGCCTCTGTTCAGCAGGCCCTGGTGTAGCTCCCAGAGGCACAATGGTGCTCCTCTAGATTTTGGACGAAAAACGTTTTCACGGGAATAAGCAACCTTGATCAAGCCAGGTGGGTCTTGGAAAAACGAAATTGCTGCGTGTGCCTGGAATACTGACAAGCACTCACCTGTGTCACTCTATGGCGCATTCAGCACAGGAATCTGCATCGATTGAGCCAAGACAAAGGAAAGTTCAGGGAGGCAGCACCCGTGCAGAAAAGCATTTGTTCTTCAAAGAGGAGGCCAATATTGTGAAACGACATACCCATGGCAAATAGTTTTCTTCGGCAGTTTCATGGAGCAATATTGCGGGGAGAGAAAAGGCACCACCTGAGGGAGGCACGCTCAAAAAAATTACGTAGGGCAGGAGACGGGTCGCCCCCAGGCACTAGGGGTGTCGGGCCTCAACATTCTTAGCAGAGTTCACTGAAGTCCCTGAGTGAAGTTTTCTCCGGTGTCCTTCGTCTACGTTCCTAAAATTTACTCTGCGGTTTCTGATGAAGTGGGTTACGAACGGCCACCATTCACCTTTCTCCTTACACTCGTGCGTCTCCATCGACCTTAAAGGAAAGGGAGAACACGCAGATGCTGGCAGCTAAATTCAGCAGTTTGTCTCAACATGGTAAAACATTTCCTAACGAATAAGAAATCTTCCCATCGCAATGACAGTAGAATTGCCACCGGTGGATTTGCCGATGTGCCTATAAACATCTTCTTCAGGCCATGAAGTAGTGAAGCACGGGAACCCAGGCGCTTCACCCTTTTCCCTAGACCAGTGAAACTTAAAGAGCCACTATTGACCTGTGAGACATGACGTTGCTGGAAGCATCAGTGTACAGAGGCATGGGAACCTCAAAGGAGTTTCTTCCGTGTGAAAATAACAACCAGGCTGAACTTCATGGCAGGGTTCCAGATTCCCAGGAATTCCACGGGCTGTATTGCTCAGAGATAGAACCTACTGCTTGGGGCACACTTAATCTGAAAAACTTGCTGGACTCACGGCTTTCCCAAAGACCCAAGATTCTCAAAGAGCGAGCGTAAGTTTGACGGAAAAACAAACTGCCGGTAGCGCCTTTTGACCTTGAAACCGGCAAGAAGGAAGATTTCCCTTAAACCATGAATCTCAGAAACATTGTGACAGTGAAGGAAAACCAGTGAGAGCAGATGTACTTCCAATAATCCAACACTTAAATTAGACCTCATACCTAAATCCTATCCTAAAAACAACCCTAATCCTAACCCTAAACAAGGTGAAAAGCTAACCCTAGGTGTAAACCTAAACAGAGATGTACCCTAAGCCTAGGTCTAACTGTATTCTCCTAACCTTAAAATTAACCCTAACCTAAGGCTCACCCTAAAGCAAGCCCTAACCATAACCGTATGTCTACCCTAAGGCTAACCCTAATCCTAACCCCAAATCTGATGTGAACATGCAGCTCCCCCTACAACTAACCTTACTCCTAACCGTCATCCTTCGCCTGAACCTAACTTAACTCTATCCCTCACCTTCAATCGAAGCCTCCATAGCACCGTTAATGTAATCCAATCCCTTAAACTAGACAGAGAGCTAAACTTAACCATAACCAAAACGGACGTAACACACAAACCGTAAGCCTGAACCCAACTCTTAACCTCGCACACTGTCTAACCCTCACACAAATATTAACCCCAACCCATATCTAAACAGTCAAGTTTACCATAGGCCTAAATGAGACAATAGGTTCGCTCATCCTTAAGCACTAAACCCTACTCTTACCTTCCACCTCACACTGCCCCTACATTTGATCCTCAGACTTACCATAACCCGAATCCTCACACAGCCGTAACTCTAACGTGAACTCTCTGTCCCTAAACATGCCCAAATGCCTGTACCTATGCCCGTCTAAAGTTAAACCTAAACCGAACTCTTCTGTGCCACCATTTTTCAGCAGTTTAAAGAAGTACACTGGGAAAGATTTTTCTGCAAGAAAGAAACTGCAGGCGGCGTGCCTGACTGAGAATATCATGCTGCACGAGCTCTTTGGCCTCAGATGCTAGAAGTGCCATGAGTGGGCACTATAAAGAAACGGGACTTTACTTTCTCCGTGATCATCAACCTTTGTGGATTCTCTTTGTTCTAGACGCCTGAAATAGACAGTTGTCCTGAGTCACCTAAACCTCCACCGAGTGGTCTTAGTGAGGCGCTGGAACTTGCCGGTATCAGAATTCCGAAGAAGGCTGAACGTCCACAATTAAATGGTCATTGCCCAGAAATGAAGCGCCAGCCGGATCAGCCTGGGAAACAAGCTTCCATTAGACAATGAAGATGTGAGAATCTGGTACGGCCACACTTCATGGTTTCCATAGATCCATGCAATTCCGTCTTGAATTTCAGTCCGAAAATGAAACCGCTGGAGCCTCTGTTCAGCAGGCCCTGGTGTAGCTCCCAGAGGCACAATGGTGCTCCTCTAGATTTTGGACGAAAAACGTTTTCACGGGAATAAGCAACCTTGATCAAGCCAGGTGGGTCTTGGAAAAACGAAATTGCTGCGTGTGCCTGGAATACTGACAAGCACTCACCTGTGTCACTCTATGGCGCATTCAGCACAGGAATCTGCATCGATTGAGCCAAGACAAAGGAAAGTTCAGGGAGGCAGCACCCGTGTAGAAAAGCATTTGTTCTTCAAAGAGGAGGCCAATATTGTGAAACGACATACCCATGGCAAATAGTTTTCATCGGCAGTTTCATGGAGCAATATTGCGGGGAGAGAAAAGGCACTACCTGAGGGAGGCACGCTCAAAAAAACTACGTAGGGCAGGAGACGGGTCGCCCCCAGGCACTAGGGGTGTCGGGCCTCAACATTGTTAGCAGAGTTCACTGAAGTCCCTGAGTGAAGTTTTCTCCGGTGTCCTTCGTCTACGTTCCTAAAATTTACTCTGCGGTTTCTGATGACTCTGGGTTACGAACGGCCACCATTCACCTTTCTCCTTACACTCGTGCGTCTCCATCGACCTTAAAGGAAAGGGAGAACACGCAGATGCTGGCAGCTAAATTCAGCAGTTTGTCTCAACATGGTAAAACATTTCCTAACGAATAAGAAATCTTCCCATCGCAATGACAGTAGAATTGCCACCGGTGGATTTGCCGATGTGCCTATAAACATCTTCTTCAGGCCATGAAGTAGTGAAGCACGGGAACCCAGGCGCTTCACCCTTTTCCCTAGACCAGTGAAACTTAAAGAGCCACTATTGACCTGTGAGACATGACGTTGCTGGAAGCATCAGTGTACAGAGGCATGGGAACCTCAAAGGAGTTTCTTCCGTGTGAAAATAACAACCAGGCTGAACTTCATGGCAGGGTTCCAGATTCCCAGGAATTCCACGGGCTGTATTGCTCAGAGATAGAACCTACTGCTTGGGGCACACTTAATCTGAAAAACTTGCTGGACTCACGGCTTTCCCAAAGACCCAAGATTCTCAAAGAGCGAGCGTAAGTTTGACGGAAAAACAAACTGCCGGTAGCGCCTTTTGACCTTGAAACCGGCAAGAAGGAAGATTTCCCTTAAACCATGAATCTCAGAAACATTGTGACAGTGAAGGAAAACCAGTGAGAGCAGATGTACTTCCAATAATCCAACACTTAAATTAGACCTCATACCTAAATCCTATCCTAAAAACAACCCTAATCCTAACCCTAAACAAGGTGAAAAGCTAACCCTAGGTGTAAACCTAAACAGAGATGTACCCTAAGCCTAGGTCTAACTGTATTCTCCTAACCTTAAAATTAACCCTAACCTAAGGCTCACCCTAAAGCAAGCCCTAACCATAACCGTATGTCTACCCTAAGGCTAACCCTAATCCTAACCCCAAATCTGATGTGAACATGCAGCTCCCCCTACAACTAACCTTACTCCTAACCGTCATCCTTCGCCTGAACCTAACTTAACTCTATCCCTCACCTTCAATCGAAGCCTCCATAGC
This sequence comes from Tenrec ecaudatus, assembly GCF_050624435.1. Classification (NCBI taxonomy): domain Eukaryota; kingdom Metazoa; phylum Chordata; class Mammalia; order Afrosoricida; family Tenrecidae; genus Tenrec; species Tenrec ecaudatus. The sequence continues at coordinate 87,559 of NW_027458221.1, forward strand.
ACCGTTAATGTAATCCAATCCCTTAAACTAGACAGAGAGCTAAACTTAACCATAACCAAAACGGACGTAACACACAAACCGTAAGCCTGAACCCAACTCTTAACCTCGCACACTGTCTAACCCTCACACAAATATTAACCCCAACCCATATCTAAACAGTCAAGTTTACCATAGGCCTAAATGAGACAATAGGTTCGCTCATCCTTAAGCACTAAACCCTACTCTTACCTTCCACCTCACACTGCCCCTACATTTGATCCTCAGACTTACCATAACCCGAATCCTCACACAGCCGTAACTCTAACGTGAACTCTCTGTCCCTAAACATGCCCAAATGCCTGTACCTATGCCCGTCTAAAGTTAAACCTAAACCGAACTCTTCTGTGCCACCATTTTTCAGCAGTTTAAAGAAGTACACTGGGAAAGATTTTTCTGCAAGAAAGAAACTGCAGTCGGCGTGCCTGACTGAGAATATCATGCTGCACGAGCTCTTTGGCCTCAGATGCTAGAAGTGCCATGAGTGGGCACTATAAAGAAACGGGACTTTACTTTCTCCGTGATCATCAACCTTTGTGGATTCTCTTTGTTCTAGACGCCTGAAATAAAGACAGTTGTCCTGAGTCACCTAAACCACCACCGAGTGAGGCGCTGGAACTTGCCGGTATCAGAATTCCGAAGAAGGCTGAACGTCCACAATTAAATGGTCATTGCCCAGAAATGAAGCGCCAGCCGGATCAGCCTGGGAAACAAGCTTCCATTAGACAATGAAGATGTGAGAATCTGGTACGGCCACACTTCATGGCTTCCATAGATCCATGCAATTCCGTGTTGAATTTCAGTCCGAAAATGAAACCGCTGGAGCCTCTGTTCAGCAGGCCCTGGTGTAGCTCCCAGAGGCACAATGGTGCTCCTCTAGATTTTGGACGAAAAACGTTTTCACGGGAATAAGCAACCTTGATCAAGCCAGGTGGGTCTTGGAAAAACGAAATTGCTGCGTGTGCCTGGAATACTGACAAGCACTCACCTGTGTCACTCTATGGCGCATTCAGCACAGGAATCTGCATCGATTGAGCCAAGACAAAGGAAAGTTCAGGGAGGCAGCACCCGTGTAGAAAAGCATTTGTTCTTCAAAGAGGAGGCCAATATTGTGAAACGACATACCCATGGCAAATAGTTTTCATCGGCAGTTTCATGGAGCAATATTGCGGGGAGAGAAAAGGCACCACCTGAGGGAGGCACGCTCAAAAAAATTACGTAGGGCAGGAGACGGGTCGCCCCCAGGCACTAGGGGTGTCGGGCCTCAACATTGTTAGCAGAGTTCACTGCAGTCCCTGAGTGAAGTTTTCTCCGGTGTCCTTCGTCTACGTTCCTAAAATTTACTCTGCGGTTTCTGATGACTCTGGGTTACGAACGGCCACCATTCACCGTTTTCCTTACACTCGTGCGTCTCCATCGACCTTAAAGGAAAGGGAGAACACGCAGATGCTGGCAGCTAAATTCAGCAGAGTTTGTCTCAACACAAAAGAGACAGCTCTGTGGGGACCCGTCTTCCATGGTAAAACATTTCCTAACGAATAAGAAATCTTCCCATCGCAATGACTGTAGAATTGCCACCGGTGGATTCGCGATGTGCCTATAAACATCTTCTTCAGGCCATGAAGTAGTGAAGCACGGGAACCCAGGCGCTTCACCCTTTTCCCTAGACCAGTGAAACTTAAAGAGCCACTATTGACCTGTGAGACATGACGTTGCTGGAAGCATCAGTGTACAGAGGCATGGGAACCTCAAAGGAGTTTCTTCCGTGTGAAAATAACAACCAGGCTGAACTTCATGGCAGGGTTCCAGATTCCCAGGAATTCCACGGGCTGTATTGCTCAGAGATAGAACCTACTGCTTGGGGCACACTTAATCTGAAAAACTTGCTGGACTCACGGCTTTCCCAAAGACCCAAGATTCTCAAAGAGCGAGCGTAAGTTTGACGGAAAAACAAACTGCCGGTAGCGCCTTTTGACCTTGAAACCGGTAAGAAGGAAGAATTCCCTTAAACCATGAATCTCAGAAACATCGTGACAGTGAAGGAAAACCAGTGAGAGCAGATGTACTTCCAATAATCCAACACTTAAATTAGACCTCATACCTAAATCCTATCCTAAAAACAACCCTAATCCTAACCCTAAACAAGGTGAAAAGCTAACCCTAGGTGTAAACCTAAACAGAGATGTACCCTAAGCCTAGGTCTAACTGTATTCTCCTAACCTTAAAATTAACCCTAACCTAAGGCTCACCCTAAAGCAAGCCCTAACCATAACCGTATGTCTACCCTAAGGCTAACCCTAATCCTAACCCCAAATCTGATGTGAACATGCAGCTCCCCCTACAACTAACCTTACTCCTAACCGTCATCCTTCGCCTGAACCTAACTTAACTCTATCCCTCACCTTCAATCGAAGCCTCTATAGCACCGTTAATGTAATCCAATCCCTTAAACTAGACAGAGAGCTAAACTTAACCATAACCAAAACGGACGTAACACACAAACCGTAAGCCTGAACCCAACTCTTAACCTCGCACACTGTCTAACCCTCACACAAATATTAACCCCAACCCATATCTAAACAGTCAAGTTTACCATAGGCCTAAATGAGACAATAGGTTCGCTCATCCTTAAGCACTAAACCCTACTCTTACCTTCCACCTCACACTGCCCCTACATTTGATCCTCAGACTTACCATAACCCGAATCCTCACACAGCCGTAACTCTAACGTGAACTCTCTGTCCCTAAACATGCCCAAATGCCTGTACCTATGCCCGTCTAAAGTTAAACCTAAACCGAACTCTTCTGTGTCACCATTTTTCAGCAGTTTAAAGAAGTACACTGGGAAAGATTTTTCTGCAAGAAAGAAACTGCAGGCGGCGTGCCTGACTGAGAATATCATGCTGCACGAGCTCTTTGGCCTCAGATGCTAGAAGTGCCATGAGTGGGCACTATAAAGAAACGGGACTTTACTTTCTCCGTGATCATCAACTTTTGTGGATTCTCTTTGTTCTAGACGCCTGAAATAAAGACAGTTGTCCTGAGTCACCTAAACCACCACCGAGTGAGGCGCTGGAACTTGCCGGTATCAGAATTCCGAAGAAGGCTGAACGTCCACAATTAAATGGTCATTGCCCAGAAATGAAGCGCCAGCCGGATCAGCCTGGGAAACAAGCTTCCATTAGACAATGAAGATGTGAGAATCTGGTACGGCCACACTTCATGGTTTCCATAGATCCATGCAATTCCGTGTTGAATTTCAGTCCGAAAATGAAACCGCTGGAGCCTCTGTTCAGCAGGCCCTGGTGTAGCTCCCAGAGGCACAATGGTGCTCCTCTAGATTTTGGACGAAAAACGTTTTCACGGGAATAAGCAACCTTGATCAAGCCAGGTGGGTCTTGGAAAAACGAAATTGCTGCGTGTGCCTGGAATACTGACAAGCACTCACCTGTGTCACTCTATGGCGCATTCAGCACAGGAATCTGCATCGATTGAGCCAAGACAAAGGAAAGTTCAGGGAGGCAGCACCCGTGTAGAAAAGCATTTGTTCTTCAAAGAGGAGGCCAATATTGTGAAACGACATACCCATGGCAAATAGTTTTCATCGGCAGTTTCATGGAGCAATATTGCGGGGAGAGAAAAGGCACCACCTGAGGGAGGCACGCTCAAAAAAATTACTTAGGGCAGGAGACGGGTCGCCCCCGAAACAAGGGGTGTCGGGCCTCAACATTGTAAGCAGAGTTCACTGAAGTCCCTGAGTGAAGTTTTCTCCGGTGTCCTTCGTCTACGTTCCTAAAATTTACTCTGCGGTTTCTGATGACTCTGGGTTACGAACGGCCACCATTCACCGTTCTCCTTACACTCGTGCGTCTCCATCGACCTTAAAGGAAAGGGAGGACACGCAGATGCTGGCAGCTAAATTCAGCAGAGTTTGTCTCAACACAAAAGAGACAGCTCTGTGGGGACCCGTCTTCCATGGTAAAACATTTCCTAACGAATAAGAAATCTTCCCATCGCAATGACAGTAGAATTGCCACCGGTGGATTTGCCGATGTGCCTATAAACATCTTCTTCAGGCCATGAAGTAGTGAAGCACGGGAACCCAGGCGCTTCACCCTTTTCCCTAGACCAGTGAAACTTAAAGAGCCACTATTGACCTGTGAGACATGACGTTGCTGGAAGCATCAGTGTACAGAGGCATGGGAACCTCAAAGGAGTTTCTTCCGTGTGAAAATAACAACCAGGCTGAACTTCATGGCAGGGTTCCAGATTCCCAGGAATTCCACGGGCTGTATTGCTCAGAGATAGAACCTACTGCTTGGGGCACACTTAATCTGAAAAACTTGCTGGACTCACGGCTTTCCCAAAGACCCAAGATTCTCAAAGAGCGAGCGTAAGTTTGACGGAAAAACAAACTGCCGGTAGCGCCTTTTGACCTTGAAACCGGCAAGACGGAAGATTTCCCTTAAACCATGAATCTCAGAAACATCGTGACAGTGAAGGAAAACCAGTGAGAGCAGATGTACTTCCAATAATCCAACACTTAAATTAGACCTCATACCTAAATCCTATCCTAAAAACAACCCTAATCCTAACCCTAAACAAGGTGAAAAGCTAACCCTAGGTGTAAACCTAAACAGAGATGTACCCTACGCCTAGGTCTAACTGTATTCTCCTAACCTTAAAATTAACCCTAACCTAAGGCTCACCCTAAAGCAAGCCCTAACCATAACCGTATGTCTACCCTAAGGCTAACCCTAATCCTAACCCCAAATCTGATGTGAACATGCAGCTCCCCCTACAACTAACCTTACTCCTAACCGTCATCCTTCGCCTGAACCTAACTTAACTCTATCCCTCACCTTCAATCGAAGCCTCCATAGCACCGTTAATGTAATCCAATCCCTTAAACTAGACAGAGAGCTAAACTTAACCATAACCAAAACGGACGTAACACACAAACCGTAAGCCTGAACCCAACTCTTAACCTCGCACACTGTCTAACCCTCACACAAATATTAACCCCAACCCATATCTAAACAGTCAAGTTTACCATAGGCCTAAATGAGACAATAGGTTCGCTCATCCTTAAGCACTAAACCCTACTCTTTCCTTCCACCTCACACTGCCCCTACATTTGATCCTCAGACTTACCATAACCCGAATCCTCACACAGCCGTAACTCTAACGTGAACTCTCTGTCCCTAAACATGCCCAAATGCCTGTACCTATGCCCGTCTAAAGTTAAACCTAAACCGAACTCTTCTGTGCCACCATTTTTCAGCAGTTTAAAGAAGTACACTGGGAAAGATTTTTCTGCAAGAAAGAAACTGCAGGCGGCGTGCCTGACTGAGAATATCATGCTGCACGAGCTCTTTGGCCTCAGATGCTAGAAGTGCCATGAGTGGGCACTATAAAGAAACGGGACTTTACTTTCTCCGTGATCATCAACCTTTGTGGATTCTCTTTGTTCTAGACGCCTGAAATAAAGACAGTTGTCCTGAGTCACCTAAACCACCACCGAGTGAGGCGCTGGAACTTGCCGGTATCAGAATTCCGAAGAAGGCTGAACGTCCACAATTAAATGGTCATTGCCCAGAAATGAAGCGCCAGCCGGATCAGCCTGGGAAACAAGCTTCCATTAGACAATGAAGATGTGAGAATCTGGTACGGCCACACTTCATGGCTTCCATAGATCCATGCAATTCCGTGTTGAATTTCAGTCCGAAAATGAAACCGCTGGAGCCTCTGTTCAGCAGGCCCTGGTGTAGCTCCCAGAGGCACAATGGTGCTCCTCTAGATTTTGGACGAAAAACGTTTTCACAGGAATAAGCAACCTTGATCAAGCCAGGTGGGTCTTGGAAAAACGAAATTGCTGCGTGTGCCTGGAATACTGACAAGCACTCACCTGTGTCACTCTATGGCGCATTCAGCACAGGAATCTGCATCGATTGAGCCAAGACAAAGGAAAGTTCAGGGAGGCAGCACCCGTGTAGAAAAGCATTTGTTCTTCAAAGAGGAGGCCAATATTGTGAAACGACATACCCATGGCAAATAGTTTTCATCGGCAGTTTCATGGAGCAATATTGCGGGGAGAGAAAAGGCACCACCTGAGGGAGGCACGCTCAAAAAAACTACGTAGGGCAGGAGACGGTTCGCCCCCAGGCACTAGGGGTGTCGGGCCTCAACATTGTTAGCAGAGTTCACTGAAGTCCCTGAGTGAAGTTTTCTCCGGTGTCCTTCGTCTACGTTCCTAAAATTTACTCTGCGGTTTCTGATGACTCTGGGTTACGAACGGCCACCATTCACCATTTTCCTTACACTCGTGCGTCTCCATCGACCTTAAAGGAAAGGGAGAACACGCAGATGCTGGCAGCTAAATTCAGCAGTTTGTCTCAACATGGTAAAACATTTCCTAACGAATAAGAAATCTTCCCATCGCAATGACAGTAGAATTGCCACCGGTGGATTTGCCGATGTGCCTATAAACATCTTCTTCAGGCCATGAAGTAGTGAAGCACGGGAACCCAGGCGCTTCACCCTTTTCCCTAGACCAGTGAAACTTAAAGAGCCACTATTGACCTGTGAGACATGACGTTGCTGGAAGCATCAGTGTACAGAGGCATGGGAACCTCAAAGGAGTTTCTTCCGTGTGAAAATAACAACCAGGCTGAACTTCATGGCAGGGTTCCAGATTCCCAGGAATTCCACGGGCTGTATTGCTCAGAGATAGAACCTACTGCTTGGGGCACACTCAATCTGAAAAACTTGCTGGACTCACGGCTTTCCCAAAGACCCAAGATTCTCAAAGAGCGAGCGTAAGTTTGACGGAAAAACAAACTGCCGGTAGCGCCTTTTGACCTTGAAACCGGCAAGAAGGAAGATTTCCCTTAAACCATGAATCTCAGAAACATTGTGACAGTGAAGGAAAACCAGTGAGAGCAGATGTACTTCCAATAATCCAACACTTAAATTAGACCTCATACCTAAATCCTATCCTAAAAACAACCCTAATCCTAACCCTAAACAAGGTGAAAACCTAACCCTAGGTGTAAACCTAAACAGAGATGTACCCTAAGCCTAGGTCTAACTGTATTCTCCTAACCTTAAAATTAACCCTAACCTAAGGCTCACCCTAAAGAAAGCCCTAACCATAACCGTATGTCTACCCTAAGGCTAACCCTAATCCTAACCCCAAATCTGATGTGAACATGCAGCTCCCCCTACAACTAACCTTACTCCTAACCGTCATCCTTCGCCTGAACCTAACTTAACTCTATCCCTCACCTTCAATCGAAGCCTCCATAGCACCGTTAATGTAATCCAATCCCTTAAACTAGACAGAGAGCTAAACTTAACCATAACCAAAACGGACGTAACACACAAACCGTAAGCCTGAACCCAACTCTTAACCTCGCACACTGTCTAACCCTCACACAAATATTAACCCCAACCCATATCTAAACAGTCAAGTTTACCATAGGCCTAAATGAGACAATAGGTTCGCTCATCCTTAAGCACTAAACCCTACTCTTACCTTCCACCTCACACTGCCCCTACATTTGATCCTCAGACTTACCATAACCCGAATCCTCACACAGCCGTAACTCTAACGTGAACTCTAACTCTGTCCCTAAACATGCCCAAATGCCTGTACCTATGCCCGTCTAAAGTTAAACCTAAACCGAACTCTTCTGTGCCACCATTTTGCAGCAGTTTAAAGAAGTACACTGGGAAAGATTTTTCTGCAAGAAAGAAACTGCAGTCGGCGTGCCTGACTGAGAATATCATGCTGCACGAGCTCTTTGGCCTCAGATGCTAGAAGTGCCATGAGTGGGCACTATAAAGAAACGGGACTTTACTTTCTCCGTGATCATCAACCTTTGTGGATTCTCTTTGTTCTAGACGCCTGAAATAAAGACAGTTGTCCTGAGTCACCTAAACCACCACCGAGTGAGGCGCTGGAACTTGCCGGTATCAGAATTCCGAAGAAGGCTGAACGTCCACAATTAAATGGTCATTGCCCAGAAATGAAGCGCCAGCCGGATCAGCCTGGGAAACAAGCTTCCATTAGACAATGAAGATGTGAGAATCTGGTACGGCCACACTTCATGGCTTCCATAGATCCATGCAATTCCGTGTTGAATTTCAGTCCGAAAATGAAACCGCTGGAGCCTCTGTTCAGCAGGCCCTGGTGTAGCTCCCAGAGGCACAATGGTGCTCCTCTAGATTTTGGACGAAAAACGTTTTCACGGGAATAAGCAACCTTGATCAAGCCAGGTGGGTCTTGGAAAAACGAAATTGCTGCGTGTGCCTGGAATACTGACAAGCACTCACCTGTGTCACTCTATGGCGCATTCAGCACAGGAATCTGCATCGATTGAGCCAAGACAAAGGAAAGTTCAGGGAGGCAGCACCCGTGTAGAAAAGCATTTGTTCTTCAAAGAGGAGGCCAATATTGTGAAACGACATACCCATGGCAAATAGTTTTCATCGGCAGTTTCATGGAGCAATATTGCGGGGAGAGAAAAGGCACCACCTGAGGGAGGCACGCTCAAAAAAATTACGTAGGGCAGGAGACGGGTCGCCCCCAGGCACTAGGGGTGTCGGGCCTCAACATTGTTAGCAGAGTTCACTGAAGTCCCTGAGTGAAGTTTTCTCCGGTGTCCTTCGTTTACGTTCCTAAAATTTACTCTGCGGTTTCTGATGACTCTGGGTTACGAACGGCCACCATTCACCGTTTTCCTTACACTCGTGCGTCTCCATCGACCTTAAAGGAAAGGGAGAACACGCAGATGCTGGCAGCTAAATTCAGCAGAGTTTGTCTCAACACAAAAGAGACAGCTCTGTGGGGACCCGTCTTCCATGGTAAAACATTCCTAACGAATAAGAAATCTTCCCATCGCAATGACATTATGAGAGAAGGGCCACCGGTGGATTTGCCGATGTGCCTATAAACATCTTCTTCAGGCCATGAAGTAGTGAAGCACGGGAACCCAGGCGCTTCACCCTTTTCCCTAGACCAGTGAAACTTAAAGAGCCACTATTGACCTGTGAGACATGACGTTGCTGGAAGCATCAGTGTACAGAGGCATGGGAACCTCAAAGGAGTTTCTTCCGTGTGAAAATAACAACCAGGCTGAACTTTATGGCAGGGTTCCAGATTCCCAGGAATTCCACGGGCTGTATTGCTCAGAGATAGAACCTACTGCTTGGGGCACACTTAATCTGAAAAACTTGCTGGACTCACGGCTTTCCCAAAGACCCAAGATTCTCAAAGAGCGAGCGTAAGTTTGACGGAAAAACAAACTGCCGGTGGTGCCTTTTTAACCTTGAAACCGGCAAGAAGCAAGATTTCCCTTAAACCATGAATCTCAGAAACATTGTGACAGTGAAGGAAAACCAGTGAGAGCAGATGTAATTCCAATAATCCAACACTTAAATTAGACCTCATACCTAAATCCTATCCTAAAAACAACCCTAATCCTAACCCTAAACAAGGTGAAAACCTAACCCTAGGTCTGAACCTAAACAGAGATGTACCCTAAGCCTAGGTCTAACTCGGTAAAATCCTAAACTTAAACTTAAACCTTACCTAAGGCTCACCCTAAACCAAGCCCTAATGCTAACCGTATGTCTACCCTAAGGCTAACCCTAATCCTAACCCCAAATCTGATGTGAACATGCAGTTCCCCCTACAACTAACCTTACTCCTAACCGTCATCCTTCGCCTGAACCTAACTTAACTCTATCCCTCACCTTCAATCGAAGCCTCCATAGCACCGTTAATGTAATCCAATCCCTTAAACTAGACAGAGAGCTAAACTTAACCATAACCAAAACGGACGTAACACACAAACCGTAAGCCTGAACCCAACTCTTAACCTCGCACACTGTCTAACCCTCACACAAATATTAACCCCAACCCATATCTAAACAGTCAAGTTTACCATAGGCCTAAATGAGACAATAGGTTCGCTCATCCTTAAGCACTAAACCCTACTCTTACCTTCCACCTCACACTGCCCCTACATTTGATCCTCAGACTTACCATAACCCGAATCCTCACACAGCCGTAACTCTAACGTGAACTCTAACTCTGTCCCTAAACATGCCCAAATGCCTGTACCTATGCCCGTCTAAAGTTAAACCTAAACCGAAATCTTCTGTGCCACAATTTTGCAGCAGTTTAAAGTACACTGGGAAAGATTTTTCTGCAAGAAAGAAACTGCAGGCGGCGTGCCTGAACTGAGAATATCATGCTGCACGAGCTCTTTGGCCTCAGATGCTAGAAGTGCCATGAGTGGGCACTATAAAGAAACGGGACTTTACTTTCTCCGTGATCATCAACCTTTGTGGATTCTCTTTGTTCTAGACGCCTGAAATAAAGACAGTTGTCCTGAGTCACCTAAACCTCCACCGAGTGGTCTTAGTGAGGCGCGGGAACTTGCCGGTATCAGAATTCCGAAGAAGGCTGAACGTCCACAATTAAATGGTCATTGCCCAGAAATGAAGCGCCAGCCGGATCAGCCTGGGAAACAAGCTTCCATTAGACAATGAAGATGTGAGAATCTGGTACGGCCACACTTCATGGTTTCCATAGATCCATGCAATTCCGTGTTGAATTTCAGTCCGAAAATGAAACCGCTGGAGCCTCTGTTCAGCAGGCCCTGGTGTAGCTCCCAGAGGCACAATGGTGCTCCTCTAGATTTTGGACGAAAAACGTTTTCACGGGAATAAGCAACCTTGATCAAGCCAGGTGGGTCTTGGAAAAACGAAATTGCTGCGTGTGCCTGGAATACTGACAAGCACTCACCTGTGTCACTCTATGGCGCATTCAGCACAGGAATCTGCATCGATTGAGCCAAGACAAAGGAAAGTTCAGGGAGGCAGCACCCGTGTAGAAAAGCATTTGTTCTTCAAAGAGGAGGCCAATATTGTGAAACGACATACCCATGGCAAATAGTTTTCATCGGCAGTTTCATGGAGCAATATTGCGGGGAGAGAAAAGGCACCACCTGAGGGAGGCACGCTCAAAAAAATTACGTAGGGCAGGAGACGGGTCGCCCCCAGGCACTAGGGGTGTCGGGCCTCAACATTGTTAGCAGAGTTCACTGCAGTCCCTGAGTGAAGTTTTCTCCGGTGTCCTTCGTCTACGTTCCTAAAATTTACTCTGCGGTTTCTGATGACTCTGGGTTACGAACGGCCACCATTCACCGTTTTCCTTACACTCGTGCGTCTCCATCGACCTTAAAGGAAAGGGAGAACACGCAGATGCTGGCAGCTAAATTCAGCAGAGTTTGTCTCAACACAAAAGAGACAGCTCTGTGGGGACCCGTCTTCCATGGTAAAACATTTCCTAACGAATAAGAAATCTTCCCATCGCAATGACAGTAGAATTGCCACCGGTGGATTTGCCGATGTGCCTATAAACATCTTCTTCAGGCCATGAAGTAGTGAAGCACGGGAACCCAGGCGCTTCACCCTTTTCCCTAGACCAGTGAAACTTAAAGAGCCACTATTGACCTGTGAGACATGACGTTGCTGGAAGCATCAGTGTACAGAGGCATGGGATCCTCAAAGGAGTTTCTTCCGTGTGAAAATAACAACCAGGCTGAACTTCATGCAGGGTTCCAGATTCCCAGGAATTCCACGGGCTGTATTGCTCAGAGATAGAACCTACTGCTTGGGGCACACTTAATCTGAAAAACTTGCTGGACTCACGGCTTTCCCAAAGACCCAAGATTCTCAAAGAGCGAGCGTAAGTTTGACGGAAAAACAAACTGCCGGTAGCGCCTTTTGACCTTGAAACCGGCAAGAAGGAAGATTTCCCTTAAACCATGAATCTCAGAAACATCGTGACAGTGAAGGAAAACCAGTGAGAGCAGATGTACTTCCAATAATCCAACACTTAAATTAGACCTCATACCTAAATCCTATCCTAAAAACAACCCTAATCCTAACGCTAAACAAGGTGAAAAGCTAACCCTAGGTGTAAACCTAAACAGAGATGTACCCTAAGCCTAGGTCTAACTGTATTCTCCTAACCTTAAAATTAACCCTAACCTAAGGCTCACCCTAAAGCAAGCCCTAACCATAACCGTATGTCTACCCTAAGGCTAACCCTAATCCTAACCCCAAATCTGATGTGAACATGCAGCTCCCCCTACAACTAACCTTACTCCTAACCGTCATCCTTCGCCTGAACCTAACTTAACTCTATCCCTCACCTTCAATCGAAGCCTACATAGCACCGTTAATGTAATCCAATCCCTTAAACTAGACAGAGAGCTAAACTTAACTATAACCAAAACGGACGTAACACACAAACCGTAAGCCTGAACCCAACTCTTAACCTCGCACACTGTCTAACCCTCACACAAATATTAACCCCAACCCATATCTAAACAGTCAAGTTTACCATAGGCCTAAATGAGACAATAGGTTCGCTCATCCTTAAGCACTAAACCCTACTCTTACCTTCCACCTCACACTGCCCCTACATTTGATCCTCAGACTTACCATAACCCGAATCCTCACACAGCCGTAACTCTAACGTGAACTCTAACTCTGTCCCTAAACATGCCCAAATGCCTGTACCTATGCCCGTCTAAAGTTAAACCTAAACCGAACTCTTCTGTGCCACCATTTTGCAGCAGTTTAAAGAAGTACACTGGGAAAGATTTTTCTGCAAGAAAGAAACTGCAGGCGGCGTGCCTGAACTGAGAATATCATGCTGCACGAGCTCTTTGGCCTCAGATGCTAGAAGTGCCATGAGTGGGCACTATAAAGAAACGGGACTTTACTTTCTCCGTGATCATCAACCTTTGTGGATTCTCTTTGTTCTAGACGCCTGAAATAAAGACAGTTGTCCTGAGTCACCTAAACCACCACCGAGTGGTCTTAGTGAGGCGCGGGAACTTGCCGGTATCAGAATTCCGAAGAAGGCTGAACGTCCAAAATTAAATGGTCATTGCCCAGAAATGAAGCGCCAGCCGGATCAGCCTGGGAAACAAGCTTCCATTAGACAATGAAGATGTGAGAATCTGGTACGGCCACACTTCATGGTTTCCATAGATCCATGCAATTCCGTGTTGAATTTCAGTCCGAAAATGAAACCGCTGGAGCCTCTGTTCAGCAGGCCCTGGTGTAGCTCCCAGAGGCACAATGGTGCTCCTCTAGATTTTGGACGAAAAACGTTTTCACGGGAATAAGCAACCTTGATCAAGCCAGGTGGGTCTTGGAAAAACGAAATTGCTGCGTGTGCCTGGAATACTGACAAGCACTCACCTGTGTCACTCTATGGCGCATTCAGCACAGGAATCTGCATCGATTGAGCCAAGACAAAGGAAAGTTCAGGGAGGCAGCACCCGTGTAGAAAAGCATTTGTTCTTCAAAGAGGAGGCCAATATTGTGAAACGACATACCCATGGCAAATAGTTTTCATCGGCAGTTTCATGGAGCAATATTGCGGGGAGAGAAAAGGCACCACCTGAGGGAGGCACGCTCAAAAAAATTACGTAGGGCAGGAGACGGGTCGCCCCCAGGCACTAGGGGTGTCGGGCCTCAACATTGTTAGCAGAGTTCACTGAAGTCCCTGAGTGAAGTTTTCTCCGGTGTCCTTCGTCTACGTTCCTAAAATTTACTCTGCGGTTTCTGATGACTCTGGGTTACGAACGGCCACCATTCACCGTTTTCCTTACACTCGTGCGTCTCCATCGACCTTAAAGGAAAGGGAGAACACGCAGATGCTGGCAGCTAAATTCAGCAGAGTTTGTCTCAACACAAAAGAGACAGCTCGGTGGGGACCCGTCTTCCATGGTAAAACATTTCCTAACGAATAAGAAATCTTCCCATCGCAATGACAGTAGAATTGCCACCGGTGGATTTGCCGATGTGCCTATAAACATCTTCTTCAGGCCATGAAGTAGTGAAGCACGGGAACCCAGGCGCTTCACCCTTTTCCCTAGACCAGTGAAACTTAAAGAGCCACTATTGACCTGTGAGACATGACGTTGCTGGAAGCATCAGTGTACAGAGGCATGGGAACCTCAAAGGAGTTTCTTCCGTGTGAAAATAACAACCAGGCTGAACTTCATGGCAGGATTCCAGATTCCCAGGAATTCCACGGGCTGTATTGCTCAGAGATAGAACCTACTGCTTGGGGCACACTTAATCTGAAAAACTTGCTGGACTCACGGCTTTCCCAAAGACCCAAGATTCTCAAAGAGCGAGCGTAAGTTTGACGGAAAAACAAACTGCCGGTAGCGCCTTTTGACCTTGAAACCGGCAAGAAGGAAGATTTCCCTTAAACCATGAATCTCAGAAACATCGTGACAGTGAAGGAAAACCAGTGAGAGCAGATGTACTTCCAATAATCCAACACTTAAATTAGACCTCATACCTAAATCCTATCCTAAAAACAACCCTAATCCTAACCCTAAACAAGGTGAAAACCTAACCCTAGGTGTAAACCTAAACAGAGATGTACCCTAAGCCTAGGTCTAACTGTATTCTCCTAACCTTAAAATTAACCCTAACCTAAGGCTCACCCTAAAGAAAGCCCTAACCATAACCGTATGTCTACCCTAAGGCTAACCCTAATCCTAACCCCAAATCTGATGTGAACATGCAGCTCCCCCTACAACTAACCTTACTCCTAACCGTCATCCTTCGCCTGAACCTAACTTAACTCTATCCCTCACCTTCAATCGAAGCCTCCATAGCACCGTTAATGTAATCCAATCCCTTAAACTAGACAGAGAGCTAAACTTAACCATAACCAAAACGGACGTAACACACAAACCGTAAGCCTGAACCCAACTCTTAACCTCGCACACTGTCTAACCCTCACACAAATATTAACCCCAACCCATATCTAAACAGTCAAGTTTACCATAGGCCTAAATGAGACAATAGGTTCGCTCATCCTTAAGCACTAAACCCTACTCTTACCTTCCACCTCACACTGCCCCTACATTTGATCCTCAGACTTACCATAACCCGAATCCTCACACAGCCGTAACTCTAACGTGAACTCTCTGTCCCTAAACATGCCCAAATGCCTGTACCTATGCCCGTCTAAAGTTAAACCTAAACCGAACTCTTCTTTGCCACCATTTTTCAGCAGTTTAAAGAAGTACACTGGGAAAGATTTTTCTGCAAGAAAGAAACTGCAGGCGGCGTGCCTGACTGAGAATATCATGCTGCACGAGCTCTTTGGCCTCAGATGCTAGAAGTGCCATGAGTGGGCACTATAAAGAAACGGGACTTTACTTTCTCCGTGATCATCAACCTTTGTGGATTCTCTTTGTTCTAGACGCCTGAAATAAAGACAGTTGTCCTGAGTCACCTAAACCACCACCGAGTGAGGCGCTGGAACTTGCCGGTATCAGAATTCCGAAGAAGGATGAACGTCCACAATTAAATGGTCATTGCCCAGAAATGAAGCGCCAGCCGGATCAGCCTGGGAAACAAGCTTCCATTAGACAATGAAGATGTGAGAATCTGGTACGGCCACACTTCATGGTTTCCATAGATCCATGCAATTCCGTGTTGAATTTCAGTCCGAAAATGAAACCGCTGGAGCCTCTGTTCAGCAGGCCCTGGTGTAGCTCCCAGAGGCACAATGGTGCTCCTCTAGATTTTGGACGAAAAACGTTTTCACGGGAATAAGCAACCTTGATCAAGCCAGGTGGGTCTTGGAAAAACGAAATTGCTGCGTGTGCCTGGAATACTGACAAGCACTCACCTGTGTCACTCTATGGCGCATTCAGCACAGGAATCTGCATCGATTGAGCCAAGACAAAGGAAAGTTCAGGGAGGCAGCACCCGTGTAGAAAAGCATTTGTTCTTCAAAGAGGAGGCCAATATTGTGAAACGACATACCCATGGCAAATAGTTTTCATCGGCAGTTTCATGGAGCAATATTGCGGGGAGAGAAAAGGCACCACCTGAGGGAGGCACGCTCAAAAAAATTACGTAGGGCAGGAGACGGGTCGCCCCCAGGCACTAGGGGTGTCGGGCCTCAACATTGTTAGCAGAGTTCACTGCAGTCCCTGAGTGAAGTTTTCTCCGGTGTCCTTCGTCTACGTTCCTAAAATTTACTCTGCGGTTTCTGATGACTCTGGGTTACGAACGGCCACCATTCACCGTTTTCCTTACACTCGTGCGTCTCCATCGACCTTAAAGGAAAGGGAGAACACGCAGATGCTGGCAGCTAAATTCAGCAGAGTTTGTCTCAACACAAAAGAGACAGCTCTGTGGGGACCCGTCTTCCATGGTAAAACATTTCCTAACGAATAAGAAATCTTCCCATCGCAATGACAGTAGAATTGCCACCGGTGGATTTGCCGATGTGCCTATAAACATCTTCTTCAGGCCATGAAGTAGTGAAGCACGGGAACCCAGGCGCTTCACCCTTTTCCCTAGACCAGTGAAACTTAAAGAGCCACTATTGACCTGTGAGACATGACGTTGCTGGAAGCATCAGTGTACAGAGGCATGGGAACCTCAAAGGAGTTTCTTCCGTGTGAAAATAACAACCAGGCTGAACTTCATGCAGGGTTCCAGATTCCCAGGAATTCCACGGGCTGTATTGCTCAGAGATAGAACCTACTGCTTGGGGCACACTTAATCTGAAAAACTTGCTGGACTCACGGCTTTCCCAAAGACCCAAGATTCTCAAAGAGCGAGCGTAAGTTTGACGGAAAAACAAACTGCCGGTAGCGCCTTTTGACCTTGAAACCGGCAAGAAGGAAGATTTCCCTTAAACCATGAATCTCAGAAACATCGTGACAGTGAAGGAAAACCAGTGAGAGCAGATGTACTTCCAATAATCCAACACTTAAATTAGACCTCATACCTAAATCCTATCCTAAAAACAACCCTAATCCTAACCCTAAACAAGGTGAAAAGCTAACCCTAGGTGTAAACCTAAACAGAGATGTACCCTAAGCCTAGGTCTAACTGTATTCTCCTAACCTTAAAATTAACCCTAACCTAAGGCTCACCCTAAAGCAAGCCCTAACCATAACCGTATGTCTACCCTAAGGCTAACCCTAATCCTAACCCCAAATCTGATGTGAACATGCAGCTCCCCCTACAACTAACCTTACTCCTAACCGTCATCCTTCGCCTGAACCTAACTTAACTCTATCCCTCACCTTCAATCGAAGCCTCCATAGCACCGTTAATGTAATCCAATCCCTTAAACTAGACAGAGAGCTAAACTTAACCATATCCAAAACGGACGTAACACACAAACCGTAAGCCTGAACCCAACTCTTAACCTCGCACACTGTCTAACCCTCACACAAATATTAACCCCAACCCATATCTAAACAGTCAAGTTTACCATAGGCCTAAATGAGACAATAGGTTCGCTCATCCTTCAGCACTAAAGCCTACTCTTACCTTCCACCTCACACTGCCCCTACATTTGATCCTCAGAATTACCATAACCCGAATCCTCACACAGCCGTAACTCTAACGTGAACTCTAACTCTGTCCCTAAACATGCCCAAATGCCTGTACCTATGCCCGTCTAAAGTTAAACCTAACCTACATAGTCCAAGTGCCCGCTAGTTAACCTACATTGTCCAAGTACCTGATGGGGAACCTACATAGTCCAAGTATCCGCTAGGTAACCTACATAGTCCAAATGCCCGCTAGTAACGTACATAGTCCAAGTGCCCGTTAGGTAACCTATTTAGTCCAAGTGCCCGCTAGGGAACACACATAGTCCATGTGCCCGTTAGAGAACTTACATAGTCAAAGCCCTGCTAGGGAACCTACATAGTCCAAGTGCCCGCTAGGGAACCTAGATAGTCCAAGTACTCGTTAGCTAACCTAGATAGTCCAAGTGCCCGCTAGGTAACCTCCATAGTCCAAGTGCCCGCTAGGTAACCTCCATAGTCCAAGTGCCCGTTCGTTAACCTAGATAGTCTAAGTTCCTGTTAGCTAAACTACATTGTCCAAGTGCCCGTTCGTTAACCTAGATAGTTCAAGTGCCCGCTAGGGAACCTAGATAGTCCAAGTGCCTGCTAGGTAACCTACATAGTCCAAGTGCCCGCTCGGGAACCTACATAGTCCAAGTGCCCGCTAGGGAACCTACATAGTCCAAGTGCCCGTTAGTTAACCTAGATACTCAAAGTGCCTGCTAGGTATCCTAGATAGTCCAAATGCCCGCTAGGGTACCCACATAGTCCAACTGCCCGATAGGGAACCAACATAGTCCAAGTGCCCGCTAAGGGACCTACATAGTCCAAGTGCCCGCTAGGTAACCTACATAGTCCAAATGCCCGCTAATGTACCCACAGAGTCCAACTGCCCGGTAGGGAACCAACATAATCCAAGTGCCCGCTAAGGGACCTACATAGTCCAAGTGCCCGTTAGGGAACCTACATAGTCCAAGTGCGCTCTAGGGAACCTGCATTGTCCAAGTGCCCGCTAGTTAACCTAGATCGTCCAAGTGTCCGCTAGTAAACCTACATAGTCCAAGTTCCCGTTAGGTAACCTAGATAGGCCAAGTGCCCGCTAGTTAACCTACATAGTACAATGGCCCGCTAGTTGACCTAGATAGTCCAAGTGCCCTCTAGTTAACCTACATAGTCAAAGGGCCCGCTAGTTAACCTAAGTATTACAAATGTCCGATAGGGATCCTACATAGTCCAAGTGCCCGCTAGGTAACCTAGATATTCCAAGTTCCGGTTTGCTAACCTAGATAGTCCAAGTGCCCGCTAGGTAACCTACGTAGTTCAAGTGCCCATTCGTTAACTTAGCTTGTCCAAGTCGCGGTAGGTAACCAACATAGTCCAAGGGCTGCTAGGTAACCTATATAGTCCAAGTGCCCGCTAATTAACCTATAGTCCAAGTGCCCTCTAGGTAACCTACATATTCCAAGTTCCCGCTAGGTAACCTAGATAGTCCAAGTGCCCGTTACGTTAACTACATAGTCCACGTGCCCGTTCGTTAACCTAGATCGTCCAATTGCCCGCTAGGTAACCTACATAGTACAAGGGCCAGCTAGGTAACCTTTAGAATCCAAGTGCCCGCTAGGTAATCTAGATAGTCCAGGTGCCCGTTAGGTAACCTAGATAGTCCAAGTGCCCGCTAGTTAACCTACATAGTCCAAGTGCCCCCTGGTTAACTTAAACAGTCCAAGTGCCCGCTAGGTTACCTGCATAGTCCATGTGCACGTTAGGTAACCCAGATAGTCCAAGTGCCCGCTAGGTAACCTACATAGTCCAAGTGCCCGCTAGGTAACCTACATAGTCCAAGTACCCGTTAGCTAACCTAGATAGTCCAAGTGCCCGCTAGGTAACCTCCATAGTCCAAGTGCCCGCTAGGTAACCTCCATAGTCCAAGTGCCCGTTCGTTAACCTAGATAGTCCAAGTTCCTGTTAGCTAACCTACATAGTCCAAGTGCCCGTTCGTTAACCTAGATAGTTTAAGTGCCCGCTAGGTAACCTAGACAGTCCAAGTGCCTGCTAGGTAACCTACATAGTCCAAGTGCCCGTTTGCTAACCTAGATCGTCAAAGGGCCCGCTAGTTAACCTACATAGTCCAAGGGCCCTCTAGTTAACCTAGATAGTCCAAGTGCCCGCTAGTTAACCTACATTGTCCAAGTCCTTGATGGGGAACCTACATAGTCCAAGTATCCGCTAGGTAACCTACATAGTCCAAATGCCCGCTAGTAACGTACATAGTCCAAGTGCCCGTTAGGTAACCTAGATAGTCCAAATGCCCGCTAGGGAACACACATAGTCCAAGTGCCCGTTAGAGAACTTACATAGCCAAAGCCCTGCTAGGGAACCTACATAGTCCAAGTGCCCGCTAGGGAACCTAGATAGTCCAAGTACCCGTTAGGTAACCTACGTAGTTCAAGTGCCCATTCGTTAACTTAGATAGTCCAAGTTGCGGTAGGTAACCAACATAGTCCAAGGGCCGCTACGTAACCTATATAGTCCAAGTGCCCGCTAATTAACCTATAGTCCAAGTGCCCTCTAGGTAACCTACATATTCCAAGTTCCCGCTAGGTAACCTAGATAGTCCAAGTGCCCGTTACCTAACCTAGATAGTCCAAGTGCCCGTTAGGTTAACTACATAGTCCACGTGCCCGTTCGTTAACCTAGATCGTCCAATTGCCCGCTAGGTAACCTACATAGTCCAAGGGCCGGCTAGGTAACCTTTAGAATCCAAGTGCCCGCTAGGTAATCTAGATAGTCCAGGTGCCCGTTAGGTAACCTAGATAGTCCAAGTGCCCGCTAGTTAACCTACATAGTCCAAGTGCCCCCTGGTTAACTTAAACAGTCCAAGTGCCCGCTAGGTTACCTGCATAGTCCAAGTGCCCGTTAGGTAACCTAGATAGTCCAAGAGCCCGCTACGTAACCTACATAGTCCAAGTGCCCGCTAGGTAACCTAGATAGTCCAAGTACCCGTTAGCTAACCTAGATAGTCCAAGTGCCCGCTAGGTAACCTCCATAGTCCAAGTGCCCGCTAGGTAACCTCCATAGTCCAAGTGCCCGTTCGTTAACCTAGATAGTCCAAGTTCCTGTTAGCTAACCTACATAGTCCAAGTGCCCGTTCGTTAACCTAGATAGTTCAAGTGCCCGCTAGGTAACCTAGACAGTCCAAGTGCCTGCTAGGTAACCTACATAGTCCAAGTGCCCGTTTGCTAACCTAGATCGTCAAAGGGCCCGCTAGTTAACCTACATAGTCCAAGGGCCCTCTAGTTAACCTAGATAGTCCAAGTGCCCGCTAGTTAACCTACATTGTCCAAGTCCCTGATGGGGAACCTACATAGTCCAAGTATCCGCTAAGTAACCTACATAGTCCAAATGCCCGCTAGTAACGTACATAGTCCAAGTGCCCGTTAGGTAACCTAGATAGTCCAAATGCCCGCTAGGGAACACACTTAGTCCAAGTGCCCGTTAGAGAACTTACATAGTCAAAGCCCTGCTAGGTAACCTCCATAGTCCAAGTGCCCGCTAGGTAACCTCCATAGTCCATGTGCCCGCTAGGTAACCTCCATAGTCCAAGTGCCCGTTCTTTAACCTATATAGTCCAAGTTCCTGTTAGCTAACCTACATAGTCCAAGTGCTCGTTCGTTAACCTAGATAGTTCAAGTGCCCGCTAGGTAACCTAGACAGTCCAAGTGCCTGCTAGGTAACCTACATAGTCCAAGTGCCCAATGAGGAACCTACATAGTCCACGTGCCCGATAGGGAAACTTCATATTCCAAGTGCCCGTTAGGGAACCCAGATAGTCCAAGTGCCCATAGGGAACCTATATGGTCCAAGTGCCCTCTAGGGAAGCTACATATTCATAGTGCCCGCTAGGGAACCTGCATTGTCCAAGTGCCCGCTAGTTAACCAAGATTGTCCAAGTGTCCGCTAGTAAACCTACATAGTCCAAGTTCCCGTTAGGTAACCTAGATAGGCCAAGTGCCCGCAAGGTAACCTACATAGTCCAAGTGCCCGCTAGGTAATCTAGATATTCCAGGTTCCGGTTTACTAACCTAGATAGTCCAAGTGCCCGGTAGGTAACCTACATAGTCCAAGTGCCCATTCGTTAACCTAGATAGTCCAAGTGCCCGCTAGGTAACCTATACTGTCCAAGTGCCCGCTAGGATACCTACATAGTCCAAGTGCACGTTCGTTAACTTAGATAGTCCAAGTCGCGCTAGGTAACCTATATAGTCCAAGGGCCCGCTAGGTAACCTATATAGTCCAAGTGCCCGCTAGTTAAACTATAGTCCAAGTGCCCGCTAGGTAACCTACATATTCCAAGTTCCCGCTAGGTAACCTAGATAGTCCAAGTTCCCGTTACCTAACCTACATAGTCCAAGTGCCCGTTAGGTTACCTACATAGTCCACGTGCCGTTTCGTTAACCTAGATAGTCCAAGTGCCCGCTAGGTAACCTACATAGTCCAAGTGCCCGCTAATTAACCTACATAGTCCAAGTGCCCGTTAGGTAACCTAGACAGTCCAAGTGCCCGCTAGGTAACCTCCATAGTCCAAGTGCCCGCTAATTAACCTATAAAGTCCAAGTGCCCGCCAGGGAACCTGCATCGTCCAAGTGCCCGCTAGTTAATCTAGATAGTCCAAGGGTCCGCTAGTAAACCTACATAGTCCAAGTTCTCGTTAGGTAACCTAGATAGGCCAAGTGCCTGCTAGTTAACCTCCATAGTCCAAGTGCCCGCTAGGTAACCTCCATAGTCCAAGTGCCCGCTAATTAACCTATATAGTCCAAGTGCCCGATAGGGAATCTTCATATTCCAAGTGCCCGTTAGGGAACCCAGATTGTCCAAGTGCCCATAGGGAACCTATATAGTCCAAATTCCCTCTAGGAAAGCTACATATTCATAGTGCCCGCTAGGGAACCTGCATTGTCCAAGTGCCCGCTAGATAACCTAGATCGTCCAAGGGTCCGCTAGTAAACCTACATAGTCCAAGTTCCCGTTAGGTAACCTAGATAGGCCAAGTGCCCGCTAGTTAACCTCCATAGTCCAAGTGCCCGCTAATTAACCTATATAGTCCAAGTGCCCGATAGGGAATCTTCATATTCCAAGTGCCCGTTAGGGAACCCAGATTGTCCAAGTGCCCATAGGGAACCTATATAGTCCAAGTTCCCTCTAGGGAAGCTACATATTCATAGTGCCCGCTAGGGAACCTGCATTGTCCAAATGCCAGCTAGTTAACCTAGATCGTCCAAGGGTCCGCTAGTAAACCTACATAGTCCAAGTTCCCGTTAGGTAACCTAGATAGGCCAAGTGCCCGCTAGTTAACCTACATAGTACAATGGCCCGCTAGTTGACCTAGATAGTCCAAGTGCCCGCTAGTTAACCTAGATAGTCAAAGTGCCCGCTAGTTAACCTAAGTAGTACAAATGTCCGATAGGGATCCTACATAGTCCAAGTGCCCGCTAGGTAACCTAGATATTCCAAGTTCCGGTTTGCTAACCTAGATAGTCCAAGTGCCCGCTAGGTAACCTACGTAGTACAAGTGCCCATTCGTTAACCTAGATAGTCCAAGTGCCTGCTAGGTAACCTATACTGTCCAAGTGCCCGCTAGATTACTTACATAGTCCAAGTGCACTTTCGTTAACTTAGATAGTCCAAGTCGCGGTAGGTAACCAACATAGTCCAAGGGCCGCTAGGTAACCTATAAGTCCAAGTGCCCGCTAGTTAGCCTATTGTCCATGTGCCCTCTAGGTAACCTACATATTCCAAGTTTCCGCTAGGTAACCTAGATAGTCCAAGTGCCCGTTACCTAACCTAGATAGTCCAAGTGCCCGTTAGGTTACCTACATAGTCCACGTGCCCGTTCGTTAACGTAGATAGTCCAATTGCCCGCTAGGTAACCTACATAGTCCAAGGGCCGGCTAGGTAACCTTTAGAATCCAGGTGCCCGTTAGGTAACCTAGATAGTCCAAGTGCCCGCTAGTTAACCTACATAGTCCAAGTGCCCGCTAGGTTACCTGCATAGTCCAAGTGCCCGTTAGGTAACCTAGATAGTACAAGTGCCCGCTAGGTAACCTACATAGTCCAAGTGCCCGCTAGGTAACCTAGATAGTCCAAGTACCCGTTAGCTAACCTAGATAGTCCTAGTGCCCGCTAGGTAACCTCCATAGTCCAAGTGCCCGCTAGGTAACCTCCATAGTCCAAGTGCCCGTTCATTAACCTAGATAGTCCAAGTTCCTGTTAGCTAACCTACATAGTCCAAGTGCCCGTTCGTTAACCTAGATAGTTCAAGTGCCCTCTAGGTAACCTAGACAGTCCAAGTGCCTGCTAGGTAACCTACATAGTCCAAGTGCCCGTTTGCTAACCTAGATCGTCAAAGGGCCCGCTAGTTAACCTACATAGTCCAAGGGCCCGCTAGTTAACCTAGATAGTCCAAGTGCCCGCTAATTAACCTACATTGTCCAAGTCCCTGATGGGGAACCTACATAGTCCAAGTATCCGCTAGGTAACCTACATAGTCCAAATGCCCGCTAGTAACGTACATAGTCCAAGTGCCCGTTAGGTAACCTAGATAGTCCAAATGCCCGCTAGGGAACCCACATAGCCCAAGTGCCCATTAGAGAACTTACATAAATCAAAGCCCTGCTAGGGAACCTACATAGTCCAAGTGCCCGCTAGGGAACCTAGATAGTCCAAGTACCCGTTAGCTAACCTAGATAGTCCAAGTGCCCGCTAGGTAACCTCCATAGTCCAAGTGCCCGCTAGGTAACCTCCATAGTCCAAGTGCCCGTTCGTTAACCTATATAGTCCAAGTTCCTGTTAGCTAACCTACATAGTCCAAGTGTCCGTTCGTTAACCTAGATAGTTCAAGTGCCCGCTAGGTAACCTAGACAGTCCAAGTGCCTGCTAGGTAACCTACAAAGTCTAAGTGCCCGCTAGGGACCTACATAGTCCAAGTGCCCGCTAGGTAACCTACATAGTCCAAGTGCCCGTTAGTTAACCTAGATAGTCAAAGTGCCTGCTAGGTAACCTAGATAGTCCAAATGCCTGCTAGGGTACCCACATAGTCCACCTGCCCGATAGGGAACTAACATAGTCCAAGTGCCCGCTAAGGGACCGACATAGTCCAAGTGACCGCTAGGGAACCTACATAGTCCAAATGCCCGTTAGGGTACCCACAGAGTCCAACTGCCCGATAGGGAACCAACATAGTCCAAGTGCCCGCTAAGGGACCTACATAGTCCAAGTGCCCGTTAGGGAACCTACATAGTCCAAGTGCCCTCTAGGGAACCTGCATCGTCCAAGTGCCCGCCAGTTAACATAGAGAGTCTAAGTTCCCGCTAGTTAACCTACATAGTCCAAGGTCCGTTAGTTAACCTAGATAGTCCAAGTGCCCTCTAGATAACCTAGATCGTCCAAGTGCCCGCTAGTTAACCTACATAGTCCAAGTGCCCGCTAGGGGACGTACATAGTCCAAGTGCCCGCTGGACAACCTAGATAGTCCAAGTGCCTGCTAGTTAACCTACATAGTCCAAGTGCCCGCTGAGGAACCTACATAGTCCAAGTGTGCGAAAGGGAACCTACGTATTCCAAGTGCCCGTTAGGGCACCTAGATAGTCCAAGTAACCATAGGGAACCTATATAGTCCAAGTGCCCTCTATGGAACCTTCATAGTCAAAGTGCCCGCTAGGGAACCTGCATTGTACAAGTGCCCGCTAGTTAACCTAGATAGTCCAAGTGCCCGCTAGGTAACCTAGATAGTCGAAGGGCCCGCTAGTTAACCTACATAGTCCAAGTGCCCGATAGGGAACCTACATAGTCCAAGTGCCCAATGAGGAACCTACACAGTCCAAGTGCCCGATAGGGAATCTTCATATTCCAAGTGCCCGTTAGGGAACCCAGATAGTCCAAGTGCCCATAGAGAACTTATATGGTCCAAGTGCCCTCTAGGGAAGCTACATATTCATAGTGCCCGCTAGGGAACCTGCATTGTCCAAGTGCCCGCTAGTTAACCAAGATCGTCCAAGTGTCCGCTAGTAAACCTACATAGTCCAAGTTCCCGTTAGGTAACCTAGATAGGCCAAGTGCCCGCAAAGTAACCTACATAGTCCAAGTGCCCGCTAGGTAACCTAGATATTCCAAGTTCCGGTTTACTAACCTAGATAGTCCAAGTGCCCGCTAGGTAACCTACATAGTCCAAGTGCCCATTCGTTAAACTAGATAGTCCAAGTGCCCGCTAGGTAACCTATACTGTCCAAGTGCCCGCGAGGTTACCTACATAGTCCAAGTGCACGTTCGATAACTTACATAGTCCAAGTTGCGCTAGGTAACATACATAGACCAAGGGCCCGCTAGGTAACCTATATAGTCCAAGTGCCCGCTAGTTAAACTATAGTCCAAGTGCCCGCTAGGTAACCTACATATTCCAAGTTCCCGCTAGGTAACCTAGATAGTCCAAGTGCCCGTTACCTAACCTAGATATTCCAAGTGCCCATTAGGTTACCTACATAGTCCACGTCCCTGTTCGTTAACCTAGATAGTCCAAGTGCCCGCTAAGTAACCTACATAGTCCAAGTGCCCGCTAATTAACCTACATAGTACAAGTGCCCGTTAGGTAACCTAGACAGTCCAAGTGCCCGCTAGGTAACCTCCATAGTCCAAGTGCCTGCTAATTAACCTATATAGTCCAAGTGCCCGCTAGGGAACCTGCATCGTCCAAGTGCCCGCTAGTTAATCTAGATAGTCCAAGGGTCCGCTAGTAAACCTACATAGTCCAAGTTCGCGTTAGGTAACCTAGATAGGCCAAGTGCCCGCTAGTTAACCTACATAGTACAATGGCCAGCTAGTTGACCTAGATAGTCCAAGTGCCCGCTAGTTAACCTAGATAGTCAAAGTGCCCGCTAGTTAACCTAAGTAGTACAAATGTCCAATAGGGATCCTACATAATCCAAGTGCCCGCTTGGTAACCTAGATATTCCAAGTTCCGGTTTGCTAACCTAGATAGTCCAATTGCCCGCTAGGTAACCTATACTGTCCAAGTGCCCGCTAGGTTACTTACATAGTCTAAGTGCACGTTCGTTAACTTAGACAGTCCAAGTTGCGGTAGGTAACCAACATAGTCTAAGGGCCGCTAGGTAACCTATATAGTCCAAGTGCCCGCTAGTTAACCTATAGTCCAAGTGCCCTCTAGGTAACTTAAACAGTCCAAGTGCCCGCTAGGTTACCTGCATAGTCCAAGTGCCCGTTAGGTAACCTAGATAGTCCAAGTGCCCGCTGGGTAACCTCCATAGTCCAAGTGCCCGCTAGGTAACATCCATAGTCCAAGTGCCCGTTCGTTAACCTAGATAGTCCAAGTTCCTGTTAGCTAACCTACATAGTCCAAGTGCCCGTTCGTTAACCTAGATAGTTCAAGTGCCCGCTAGGTAACCTAGACAGTCCAAGTGCCTGATAGTTAACCTACATAGTCCAAGTGCCCGTTTGCTAACCTAGATCGTCAAAGGGCCCGCTAGTTAACCTACATAGTCCAAGGGCCCGCTAGTTAACCTAGATAGTCCAAGTGCCCGCTAGTTAACCTACATTGTCCAAGTCCCTGATGGGGAACCTACATAGTCCAAGTATCCGCTAGGTAACCTACATAGTCCAAATGCCCACTAGTAACGTACGTAGTCCAAAAGCCCGTTAGGTAACCTAGATAGTCCAAATGCCCGCTAGGGAACCTACATAGCCCAAGTGCCCGCTAGGTAACCTACATAGTCCAAATGCCCGCTAGAAACCTACATAGTCCAAGTGCAAGAAGGGAACCTACATAATCCAAGTGCCCGCTAGGGAACCTACTTAGTCCAAATGCCCGTTAGGTAACCTAGATAGTCCAAATGCCCGCTAGGGTACCCAAATAGTTTAAGTGCCCGCGAGGTAACCTACATAGTCCAAGTGCCGATTCATTAACCTAGATTTTCCAAGTGCCCTCTAGGTAACCTAGACTGTCCAAGTGCCCTCTTGGTTACCTACATAGTCCACGTGCCCGTTCGTTAACCTAGATAGTACAAGAGCCCGCTAGTTAACCTACATAGTGCAAGGGCCCGCTAGTTAACCTAGATAGTCCAAGTGCCCGCTAGTTAACCTACATTGTCCAAGTCCCTGATGGGGAACCTACATAGTCCAAGTATCCGCTAGGTAACCTACATAGTACAAATGCCCGCTAGTAACGTACATAGTCCAAGTGCCCGTTAGGTAACCTAGATAGTCCAAATGCCCGCTAGGGAACCCACATAGTCCAAGTGCCCGTTAGAGAACTTACATAGTCAAAGCCCTGCTAGGGAACCTACATAGTCCCAGTGCCCGCTAGGTAACCTAGATAGTCCAAGTAGCCGTTAGCTAACCTAGATAGTCCAAGTGCCTGCTAGGTAACCTACATAGTCCAAGTGCCCACTAGGTAACCTCCATAGTCCAAGTGCCCGTTCGTTAACCTAGATAGTCCAAGTTCCTGTTAGCTAACCTACATAGTCCAAGTGCCCGTTCGTTAACCTAGATAGTTCAAGTGCCCGCTAGGTAACCCAGACAGTCCAAGTGCCTGCTAGGTAACCTACATAGTCCAAGTGCCCGCTAGGGAACCTACATAGTCCAAGTGCCCGTTAGTTAACCTAGATAGTCAAAGTGCCTGCTAGGTAACCTAGATAGTCCAAATGCCCGCTAGGATACCCACATAGTCCAACTGCCCGATAGGGAACCAACATAGTCCAAGTGCCCGCTAAGGGACCAACATAGTCCAAGTGCCCGTTAGGGAACCTACATAGTCCAAGCGCCCTCTAGGGAACCTGCATCGTCCAAGTGCCCGCCAGTTAACATAGATAGTCCAAGTTCCCGCTAGTTAACATAGATAGTCCAAGTGCCCGCTAGTTAACATAGATCGTCCAAGTGCCCGCTAGTTAACCTACATAGTCCAAGGTCCGTTAGTTAACCTAGATACTCCAAGTGCCCTCTAGTTAACCTACATAGTCCAAGGGCCCTCTAGTTAACCTAGATAGTCCAAGTGCCCGCTAGGGGACGTACGTAGTCCAAGTGCCCGCTGGGCAACCTAGATAGTCCAAGTGCCCGCTAGATAACCTACATAGTCCAAGTGCCCGCTGAGGAACCTACATAGTCCAAGTGTCCGAAAGGGAACCTACGTATTCCAAGTGCCCGTTAGGGCACCTAGATAGTCCAAGTAACCATAGGGAACCTATATAGTCCAAGTGCCCTCTAGGGAAGCTACATAGTCAAAGTGCCCGCTAGGGAACCTGCATTGTACAAGTGCCCGCTAGTTAACCTAGATAGTCCAAGTGCCCGCTAGGTAACCTAGATAGTCGAAGGGCCCGCTAGTTAACCTACATAGTCCAAGTGCCCGATAGGGAACCTACATAGTCCAAGTGCCCAATGAGGAACCTACATAGTCCAAGTGCCCGATAGGGAATCTTCATATTCCAAGTGCCCGTTAGGGAACCCAGATAGTCCAAGTGCCCATAGGGAACCTATATGGTCCAAGTGCCCTCTAGGGAAGCTATATATTCATAGTGCCCGCTAGGGAACCTGCATTGTCCAAGTGCCCGCTAGTTAACCAAGATCGTCCAAGTGTCTGCTAGTAAACCTACATAGTCCAAGTTCCCGTTAGGTAACCTAGATAGGCCAAGTGCCCGCAAGGTAACCTACATAGTCCAAGTGCCCATTCGTTAACCTAGATAGTCCAAGTGCCCGCTAGGTAACCTATACTGTCCAAGTGCCCGCTAGGTTACCTACATAGTCCAAGTGCACGTTCGTTAAATTAGATAGTCCATGTCGCGCTAGGTAACCTAGATAGTCCAAGGGCCTGCTAGTTAACCTACATAGTCCAACGGCCCTCTAGTTAACCTAGATAGTCCAAGTGCCCGCTGGAGGACGTACACAGACCTAGTGCCCGCTAGGTAACCTAGATAGTCTACGGGCCGCTAGTTAACCTACATAGTCCAACTGCCCGATAGGGAACCTACATAGTCCAAGTGCCCGCTAAGGGACGAATATAGTCCATGTGCCCGCTAGGGAACCTGCATAGTCAAAATGCCCGATAGGTAACCTAGATAGTCCAAGTGCCCGCTAGTAAACCTACATAGTCCAAGTGCCCACTGAGGAACCTGCATAGTCCAAGTGTCCGAAAGGGAACCTACGTAGTCAAAGTGCCCGCTAGGGAACCTGCATTGTACAAGTGCCCTTTAGTTAACCTAGATAGTCCAAGTGCCCGCTAGGTAACCTAGATAGTCCAAGGGCCCGCTAGTTAACCAACAAAGTCCAAGTGCCCGATAGGGAACCTACATAGTCCAAGTGCCCAATGAGGAACCTATATAGTCCAAGTGCCAGATAAGGAATCTTCATATTCCAAGTGCCCGTTAGGGAACCAAGATAGTCCAAGTGCCCATAGGGAACCTACATAGTCCAAGTGCCCTCTAGGGAAGCTACATATTCATAGTGCCCGCTAGGGAACCTGCATTGTCCAAGTGCCCGCTAGTTAACCTAGATCGTCCAAGTGTCCGCTAGTAAACCTACATAGTCCAAGTTTCCGTTAGGTAACCTAGATAGGCCAAGTGCCCGCTAGTTAACCTACATAGTACAATGGCCCGCTAGTTGACATAGATAGTCCAAGTGCCCGCTAGTTAACCTAGATAGTCAAAGTGCCCGCTAGTTAACCTAAGTAGTACAAATGTCCGATAGGGATCCTACACAGTCCAAGTGCCCGCTAGGTAACCTAGATATTCCAAGTTCCGGTTTGCTAACCTAGATAGTCCAAGTGCCCGCTAGGTAACCTACATAGTCCAAGTGCCCATTCGTTAACCTAGATAGTCCAAATGCCCGCTAGGTAACCTATACTGTCCAAGTGCCTGCTAGGTTACCTACATAGTCCAAGTGCATGTTCGTTAACTTAGATAGTCCAAGTCGCGCTAGGTAACCTACATAGTCCAAGGGCCACTAGGTAACCTATAGTCCAAGTGTCCTCTTGGTAACCTACATATTCCAAGTTCCCGCTAGGTAAGCTAGATAGTCAAAGTGCCCGTTACCTGACCTAGATAGTCCAAGTGTCCGTTAGGTTACCTACATAGTCCACGTGCCCGTTCGTTAACCTAGATAGTCCAATTGCCCGCTAGGTAACCTACATAGTCCAAGAGCCGGCAGGTAACTTAGACAGTTCAAGTGCCCGCTAGGTTACCTGCATAGTCCAAGTGCCCGTTAGGTAACCTAGATAGTCCAAGTGCCCGCTAGGTAACCTACATAATCCAAGTGCCCGCTAGGTAACCTAGATAGTCCAAGTACCCGTTAGCTAATCTAGATAGTCCTAGTGCCCGCTAGGTAACCTCCGTAGTCCAATTGCCCTCTAGGTAACCTCCATAGTCCAAGTGCCCACTAATTTACCTATATAGTCCAAGTGCCCGCTAGGGAAACTGCATCGTTCAAGTGCCCGCTAGTTAATCTAGATAGTCCAAGTACCCGCTAGTTAACCTAGATAGTCCAAGTGCCCGCTACTTAACCTAGATCGTCCAAGTGCCCGCTAGTTAACCTACATAGTCCAAGGTCCGCTAGTTAACCTAGATATTCCAAGTGCCCCTTAGTTAACCTACATAGTCAAAGGGCCCTCTAGTTAACCTAGATAGTCCAAGTGCCCACTAGGGGACATACATAGTCCAAGTGCCCGCTATGTAACCTAGATAGTCTAAGGGCCTGCTAGATAACCTACATAGTCCAATTGCCCGATAGGGAACCTACATAGTCCAAGTGTCCGCTAAGGGACGAACATAGTCCAAGTGCCCGCTAGGGAACCTACATAGTCCAAGTGCCCGCTAGGTAACCTAGATAGTCCAAGTGCCCACTAGTTAACCTACATAGTACAAGTACCCGCTGAGGAACCTACATAGTCCAAGTGTCCGAAAGGGAACCTACGTATTCCAAGTGCCCATTAGGGCACCTAGATAGTCCAAGTGCCCATAGGGAACCTATATCATCCAAGTGCCCTCTAGGGAACCTACATAGTCAAAGTGTCCGCTAGGGAACCTGCATTGTACAAGTGCCCTCTAGTTAACCTAGATACTCCAAGTACCCGCTAGGTAACCTAGATAGTCCAAGGGCCCGCTAGTTAACCTACAAAGTCCAAGTGCCCGATAGGGAACCTACATAGTCCAAGTGCCCAATGAGGAACCTACATATTCCAAGTGCCCGATAGGGAATCTTCATATTCCAAGTGCCCGTTAGGGAACCAAGATAGTCCAAGTGCCCATAGGGAACCTACATAGTCCAAGTGCCCTCTAGGGAAGCTACATATTCATACTGCCCGCTAGGGAACCTGCATTGTCCAAGTGCCCGCTAGTTAACCTAGATCGTCCAAGTGTCCGCTAGTAAACCTACATAGTCCAAGTTCCCGTTAGGTAACCTAGATAGGCCAAGTGCCCGTTACCTAACCTAGATAGTCAAAGTGCCCGCTAGTTAACCTAAGTAGTACAAATGTCCAATAGGGATCCTACATAGTCCAAGTGCCCGCTAGGTAACCTAGATATTCAAAGTTCCGGTTTGCTAACCTAGATAGTCCAAGTGCCCGCTAGGTAACCTACATAGTCCAAGTGCCCATTCGTTAACCTAGATAGTCCAAGTGCCCGCTAGGTAACCTATACTGTCCAAGTGCCCGCTAGGTTACTTACATAGACCAAGTGCACGTTCGTTAACTTAGATAGTCCAAGTCGTGGTAGGTAACCAACATAGTCCAAGGGCCGCTAGGTAACCTATATAGTCCAAGTGCCCGCTAGTTAACCTATAGTCGAAGTGCCCTCTAGGTAACCTACATATTCCAAGTTCCCGCTAGGTAACCTATAGTCCAAGTGCCCGTTACCTAACCTAGATAGTCCAAGTGCCCGTTAGGTTACCTATATTGTCCAAGTGCCCGCTAGTTAACCTACATAGTCCAAGTTCCGCTAGTTAACCTAGATATTCCAAGTGCCCGCTAGTTAACCTACATAGTCCAAGGGCCCTCTAGTTAACCTAGATAGTCCAAGTGACCGCTAGAAGACGTACATAGTCCAAGTGCCCGCTAGGTAACCTAGATAGTCTAAGGGCCCGCTAGTTAACCTACATAGTCCAACTGCCCCATAGGGAACCTCCATAGTCCAAGTGCCCGCTAAGGGACGAAAATAGTCCAAGTGCCCGCTAGGGAACCTGCATAGTCCAAGTGCCCGCTAGGTAACCTACATAGTACAAGTGCCCGATATGGACCTTACATAGTCCAAGATCCCGCTAAGGGACGAACATAGTCCAAGTGCCCGCTAGGGAACCTACATAGTACAAGTGCCCGCTAGGTAACCTAGATAGTCCAAGTGCCCGCTAGTTAACCTACATAGTCCAAGTGCCCGCTGAGGAACCTACATAGTCCAAGTGTCCGAAAGGGAACCTACGTATTCCAAGTGCCCATTAGGGCACCTAGACAGTCCAAGTGCCCATAGGGAACCTATATAGTCCAAGTGCCCTATAGGGAACTTACATAGTCAAAGTGCCCGCTAGGTAACCTGCATTGTACAAGTGCCCTCTAGTTAACCTAGATCTTCCAAGTGCCCGCTAGGTAACCTAGGTAGTCCAAGGGCCCGCTAGTTAACCTACATAGTCCAAGTGCCCGATAGGGAACCTACATAGTCCAAGTGCCCAATGCGGAACCTACATAGTCCAAGTGCCCGATAGGGAATCTTCATATTCCAAGTGCCCGTTAGGGAACCCAGATTGTCCAAGTGCCCATAGGGAACCTATATAGTCCAAGTTCCCTATAGGGAAGCTACATATTCATAGTGCCCGCTAGGGAACCTGCATTGTCCAAGTGCCCGCTAGGTAACCTAGATCGTCCAAGTGTCCGCTAGTAAACCTACATAGTCCAAGTTCCCGTTAGGTAACCTAGATAGGCCAAGTGCCCGCTAGTTAACCTACATAGTACAATGGCCCGCTAGTTGACCTAGATAGTCCAAGTGCCCGCTAGTTAACCTAGATAGTCAAAGTGCCCGCTAGTTAACCTCAGTAGTACAAATGTCCAATAGGGATCCTACATAATCCAAGTGCCCGCTAGGTAACCTAGATATTCCAAGTTCCGGTTTGCTAACTTAGATAGTCCATGTGCCCGCTATGTAACCTATACTGTCCAAGTGCGCGCTAGGTTACTTACATAGTCCAAGTGCACGTTCGTTAACTTAGATAGTCCAAGTCGCGGTAGGTAACCAACATAGTCTAAGGGCCGCTAGGTAACCTATATAGTCCAAGTGCCCGCTAGTTAACCTATAGTCCAAGTGCCCTCTAGGTAACTTAAACAGTCCAAGTGCCCGCTAGGTTACCTGCATAGTCCAAGTGCCCGTTAGGTAACCTAGATAGTCCAAGTGCCCGCTAGGTAACCTCCATAGTCCAAGTGCCCGCTAGGTAACATCCATAGTCCAAATGCCCGTTCGTTAACCTAGAGAGTCCAAGTTCCTGTTAGCTAACCTACATAGTCCAAGTGCCCGTTCATTAACCTAGATAGTTCAAGTGCCCGCTAGGTAACCTAGACAGTCCAAGTGCCTGCTAGGTAACCTACATAGTCCAAGTGCCCGTTTGCTAACCTAGATCGTCAAAGGGCCCGCTAGTTAACCTACATAGTCTAAGGGCCCTCTAGTTAACCTAGATAGTCCAAGTGCCCGCTAGTTAACCTACATTGTCCAAGTCCCTGATGGGGAACCTACATAGTCCAAGTATCCGCTAGGTAACCTACATAGTCCAAATGCCCACTAGTAACGTACGTAGTCCAAATGCCCGTTAGGTAACCTAGATAGTCCAAATGCCCGCTAGGGAACCTACATAGCCCAAGTGCCCGCTAGGTAACCTACATAGTCCAAATGCCCGCTAGAAACCTACATAGTCCAAGTGCAAGAAGGGAACCTACATAATACAATTGCCCGCTAGGGAACCTACATAGTCCAAATGCCCGTTAGGTAACCTAGATAGTCCAAGTGCCCGCTAGTTAACCTACATAGTCCAAGTGACCGCTGGTTAACTAAAACAGTCCAAGTGCCCGCTAGGTTACCTGCATAGTCCAAGTGCCCGTTAGGTAACCTAGATAGTCCAAGTGCCCGCTAGGTAACCTAGATAGTCCAAGTACCCGTTAGCTAACCTAGATAGTCCAAGTGCCCGCTAGGTAACCTCCATAGTCCAAGTGCCCGCTAGGTAACCGCCATAGTCCAAGTGCCCTTTCGTTAACCTAGATAGTCCAAGTTCTTGTTAGCTAACCTACATAGTCCAAGTGCCCGTTCGTTAACCTAGATTGTTCAAGTGCCCGCCAGGTAACCTAGACAGTCCAAGTGCCTGCTAGGTAACCTACATAGTCCAAGTGCCCGTTTGCTAACCTAGATCGTCAAAGGGCCCGCTAGTTAACCTACATAGTCCAAGTGCCCGCTAGTTAACGTACATTGTGCAAGTACCTGATGGGGAACCTACATAGTCCAAGTATCCGCTAGGTAACCTACATAGTCCAAGTGCCCGCTAGGTAACCTAGATAGTCCAAGTACCCGTTAGCTAACCTAGATAGTCCAAGTGCCCGCTAGGTAACCTCCATAGTCCAAGTGCCCGCTAGGTAACCGCCATAGTCAAAGTGCCCTTTCGTTAACCTAGATGGTCCAAGTTCTTGTTAGCTAACCTACATAGTCCAAGTGCCCGTTCGTTAACCTAGATTGTTCAAGTTCCCGCCAGGCAACCTAGACAGTCCAAGTGCCTACTAGGTAACCTACATAGTCCAAGTGCCTGTTTGCTAACCTAGATCGTCAAAGGGCCCGCTAGTTAACCTACATAGTCCAAGTGCCCGCTAGTTAACCTACATTGTGCAAGTACCTGATGGGGAACCTACATAGTCCAAGTATCCGCTAGGTAACCTACATAGTCCAAATGCCCGCTAGTAACGTACATAGTCCAAATGCCCGCTAGGGAACACACATAGTCCAAGTGCCCGTTAGAGAACTTACATAGTCAAAGCCGTGCTAGAGAACCTACATAGTCCAAGTGCCCGCTAGGGAACCTAGATAGTCCAAGAACCCGTTAGCTAACCTAGATAGTCCAAGTGCCCGCTAGGTAACCTCCATAGTCCAAGTGCCCGCTAGGTAACCTCCATAGTCCAAGTGCCCGTTCGTTAACCTAGATAGTCTAAGTTCCTGTTAGCTAAACTACATAGTCCAAGTGCCCGTTCGTTAACCTAGATAGTTCAAGTGCCCGCTAGGAAACCTAGAAAGTCCAAGTGCCTGCTAGGTAACCTACATAGTCCAAGTGCCCGCTAGGGAACCTACATAGTCCAAGTGCCCGCTAGGTAACCTACATAGTCCAAGTGCCCGTTAGTTAACCTAGATAGTCAAAGTGCCTGCTAGGTAACCTAGATAGTCCAAATGCCTGCTAGGGTACCCACATAGTCCAACTGCCCGATAGGGAACCAACATAGTCCAAGTGCCCAATGAGGAACCTACATAGTCCAAGTGCCCGATAGGGAATCTTCATATTCCAAGTGTCCGTTAGGGAACCCAGATTGTCCAAGTGCCATTAGGGAACCTATATAGTCCAAGTTCCCTCTAGGGAAGCTACATATTCATAGTGCCCGCTAGGGAACCTGCAATGTCCAAGTGCCCGCTAGTTAACCTAGATCGTCCAAGTGTCCGCTAGTAAACCTACATAGTCCAAGTTCCCGTTAGGTAACCTAGATAGGCCAAGTGCCCGCTAGTTAACCTACATAGTACAATGGCCCGCTAGTTGACCTAGATAGTACAAGTGCCCGCTAGTTAACCTAGATAGTCAAAGTGCCCGCTAGTTAACCTCAGTAGTACAAATGTCCAATAGGGATCCTACATAATCCAAGTGCCCGCTAGGTAACCTAGATATTCCATGTTCCGGTTTGCTAACCTAGATAGTCCAAGTGCCCGCTATGTAACCTGTACTGTCCAAGTGCCCGCTAGGTTACTTACATAGTCCACGTTCACGTTCGTTAACTTAGATAGTCCAAGTCGCGGTAGGTAACCAACATAGTCTAAGGGCCGCTAGGTAACCTATATAGTCCAAGTGCCCGTTAGTTAACCTATAGTCCAAGTGCCCTCTAGGTAACTTAAACAGTCCAAGTGCCCGCTAGGTTACCTGCATAGTCCAAGTGCCCGTTAGGTAACCTAGATAGTCCAAGTGCCCGCTAGGTAACCTCCATAGTCCAAGTGCCCGCTAGGTAACATCCATAGTCCAAGTGCCCGTTCGTTAACCTTGAGAGTCCAAGTTCCTGTTAGCTAACCTACATAGTCCAAGTGCCCGTTCGTTAACCTAGATAGTTCAAGTGCCCGCTAGGTAACCTAGACAGTCCAAGTGCCTGCTAGGTAACCTACATAGTCCAAGTGCCCGTTTGCTAACCTAGATCGTCAAAGGGCCCGCTAGTTAACCTACATAGTCAAAGGGCCCTCTAGTTAACCTAGATAGTCCAAGTGCCCGATAGTTAACCTACATTGTCCAAGTCCCTGATGGGGAACCTACATAGTCCAAGTATCCGCTAGGTAACCTACATAGTCCAAATGCCCACTAGTAACGTACATAGTCCAAATGCCCGTTAGGTAACCTAGATAGTCCAAATGCCCGCTAGGGAACCTACATAGCCCAAGTGCCCGCTAGGTAAACTACATAGTCCAAATGCCCGCTAGAACCCTACATAGTCCAAGTGCAAGAAGGGAACCTACATAATCCAAGTGCCCGCTAGGGAACCTACATAGTCCAAATGCCCGTTAGGTAACCTAGATAGTCCAAGTGCCCGCTAGTTAACCTACATAGTCCAAGTGCCCGCTGATTAACTTAAACAGTCCAAGTGCCCGCTAGGTTACCTGCATAGTCCAAGTGCCCGTTAGGTAACCTAGATAGTCCAAGTGCCCGCTAGGTAACCTACATAGTCCAAGTGCCCGCTAGGTAACCTAGATAGTCCAAGTACCCGTTAGCTAACCTAGATAGTCCAAGTGCCCGCTAGGTAACCTCCATAGTCCAAGTGCCCGCTAGGTAACCGCCATAGTCCAAGTGCCCGTTCGTTAACCTAGATAGTCCAAGTTCCTGTTAGCTAACCTACATAGTCCAAGTGCCCGTTCGTTAACCTAGATAGTTCAAGTGCCCGCCAGGTAACCTAGACAGTCCAAGTGCCTGCTAGGTAACCTACATAGTCCAAGTGCCCGTTTGCTAACCTAGATCGTCAAAGGGCCCGCTAGTTAACCTACATAGTCCAAGTGCCCGCTAGTTAACCTACATTGTGCAAGTACCTGATGGGGAACCTACATAGTCCAAGTATCCGCTAGGTAACCTACATAGTCCAAATGCCCTCTAGTAACGTACATAGTCCAAGTGCCCGTTAGGTAACCTAGATAGTCCAAATGCCCGCTAGGGAACACACATAGTGCAAGTGCCCGTTAGAGAACTTACATAGTCAAAGCCCTGCTAGGGAACCTACATAGTCCAAGTGCCCGCTAGGGAACATAGATAGTCCAAGAACCCGTTAGCTAACCTAGATAGTCCAAGTGCCCGCTAGGTAACCTCCATAGTCCAAGTGCCCGCTAGGTAACCTCCATAGTCCAAGTGCCCGTTCGTTAACCTAGATAGTCTAAGTTCCTGTTAGCTAAACTACATAGTCCAAGTGCCCATTCGTTAACCTAGATAGTTCAAGTGCCCGCTAGGTAACCTAGACAGTCCAAGTGCCTGCTAGGTAACCTACATAGTCCAAGTGCCCGCTAGGGAACCTACATAGTCCAAGTGCCCGCTAGGTAACCTACATAGTCCAAGTGCCCGTTAGTTAACCTAGATAGTCAAAGTGCCTGCTAGGTAACCTAGATAGTCCAAATGCCCGCTAGGGTACCCACATAGTCCAACTGCCCGATAGGGAACCAACATAGTCCAAGTGCCCGCTAAGGGACCTACATAGTCCAAGTGCCCGCTAGGTAACCTACATAGTCCAAATGCCCGCTAGGGTACCCACAGAGTCCAACTGCCCGGTAGGGAACCAACATAATCCAAGTGCCCGCTAAGGGACCTACATAGTCCATGTGCCCGTTAGGGAACCTACATAGTCCAAGTGCCCTCTAGGGAACCTGCATCGTCCAAGTGCCCGCCAGTTAACATAGATAGTCTAAGTTCCCGCTAGTTAACCTAGATAGTCCAAGTGCCCGCTAGTTAACCTAGATAGTCCAAGTGCCCGCTAGGTAACCTAGATAGTCGAAGGGCCCGCTAGTTAACCTACATAGTCCAAGTGCCCGATAGGGAATCTACATAGTCCAAGTGCCCAATGAGGAACCTACATAGTCCAAGTGCCCGATAGGGAATCTTCATATTCCAAGTGCCCGTTAGGGTACCCAGATAGTCCAAGTGCCCATAGGGAACCTATATGGTCCAAGTGCCCTCTAGGGAAGCTACATATTCATAGTGCCCGCTAGGGAACCTGCATTGTCCAAGTGCCCGCTAGTTAACCAAGATTGTCCAAGTGTCCGCTAGTAAACCTACATAGTCCAAGTTCCCGTTAGGTAACCTAGATAGGCCAAGTGCCCGTTACCTAACCTAGATAGTCCAAGTGCCCGTTAGGTTACCTACATAGTCCACGTGCCGGTTCGTTAACCTAGATAGTCCAAGTGCCCGCTAGGCAACCTACATAGTCCAAGTGCCCGCTAATTAACCTACATAGTCTAAGTGCCCGTTAGGTAACCTAGACAGTCCATGTGCCCGCTAGGTAACCTCCATAGTCCAAGTGCCCGCTAATAAACCTATATAGTCCAAGTGCCCGCTAGGGAACCTGCATCGTCCAAGTGCCCGCTAGTTAATCTAGATAGTCCAAGTGCCCGCTAGTTAAGCTAGATAGTACAAGTGGCCGCTAGTTAACCTAGATCGTCCAAGTGCCCGCTAGTTAACCTACATAGTCCAAGGTCCGCTAGTTAACCTAGATATTCCAAGTGCCCGCTAGTTAACCTACATAGTCCAAGGGCCCTCTATTTAACCTAGATAGTCCAAGTGCCCGCTAGGGGACGTACATAGTCCAAGTGCCCGCTAGGTAACCTAGATAGTCTAAGGGCCCGCTAGTTAACCTACATAGTCCAACTGCCTGATAGGGAACCTACATAGTCCAAGTGCCCGCTAAGGTACGAACATAGTCCAAGGGCCCGCTAGGGAACCTACATAGTCCAAGTGCCCGCTAGGGAACCTACATAGTCCAAGTGCCCGCTAGGTAAGCTAGATAGTCCAAGTGCCCGCTAGTTAACCTACATAGTCCAAGTGCCCGCTGAGGAACCTACATAGTCCAAGTGTCCAAAAGGGAACATACGTATTCCAACTGCCCATTAGGGCACCTAGATAGTCCAAGTGCCCTCTAGGGAACCTACATAGTCAAAGTGCCCGCTAGGGAACCTGCATTGTACAAGTGCCCTCTAGTTAACCTAGATAGTCCAAGTGCCCGCTAGGTAACCTAGATAGTCCAAGGGCCCGCTAGTTAACCTACATAGTCCAAGTGCCCAATGAGGAACCTACATAGTCCAAGTGCCCGATAGGGAATCTTCATATTCCAAGTGCCCGTTAGGGAACCCAGATTGTCCAAGTGCCCATAGGGAACCTATATAGTCCAAGTTCCCTCTGGGGAAGCTACATATTCATAGTGCCCGCTAGGGAACCTGCATTGTCCAAGTGCCCGCTAGTTAACCTAGATCGTCCAAGTGTCGCTAGTAAACCTACGTAGTCCAAGTTCCCGTTAGGTAACCTAGATAGGCCAAGTGCCCGCTAGTTAACCTACATAGTACAATGGCCCGCTAGTTGACCTAGATAGTCCAAGTGCCCGCTAGTTAACCTACATAGTCAAAGGGCCCGCTAGTTAACCTAAGTAGTACAAATGTACGATAGGGATCCTACATAGTCCAAGTGCCCGCTAGGTAACCTAGATATTCCAAGTTCTGGTTTGCTAACCTAGATAGTCCAAGTGCCCGCTAGGTAACCTACGTAGTTCAAGTGCCAATTCGTTAACTTAGATAGTCCAAGTTGCGGTAGGTAACCAACATAGTCCAAGGGCCGCTAGGTAACCTATATAGACCAAGTGCCCGCTAATTAACCTATAGTCCAAGTGCCCTCTAGGTAACCTACATATTCCAAGTTCCCGCTAGGTAACCTAGATAGTCCAAGTGCCCGTTACCTAACCTAGATAGTCCAAGTGCCCGTTAGGTTAACTACATAGTCCACGTGCCCGTTCGTTAACCTAGATCGTCCAATTGCCCGCTAGGTAACCTACATAGTTCAAGGGCCGGCTAGGTAACCTTTAGAATCCAAGTGCCCGCTAGGTAATCTAGATAGTCCAGGTGCCCGTTAGGTAACCTAGATAGTCCAAGTGCCCGCTAGTTAACCTACATAGTCCAAGTGCCCCCTGGTTAACTTAAACAGTCCAAGTGCCCGCTAGGTTACCTGCATAGTCCAAGTGCCCGTTAGGTAACCTAGATAGTCCAAGTGCCCGCTACGTAACCTACATAGTCCAAGTGCCCGCTAGGTAACCTAGATAGTCCAAGTACCCGTTAGCTAACCTAGATAGTCCAAGTGCCCGCTAGGTAACCTCCATAGTCCAAGTGCCCGCTAGGTAACCTCCATAGTCCAAGTGCCCGTTCGTTAACCTAGATAGTCCAAGTTCCTGTTAGCTAACCTACATAGTCCAAGTGCCATTTCGTTAACCTAGATAGTTCAAGTGCCCGCTAGGTAACCAAGACAGTCCAAGTGCCTGCTAGGTAACCTACATAGTCCAAGTGCCCGTTTGCTAACCTAGATCGTCAAAGGGCCCACTAGTTAACCTACATAGTCCAAGGGCCCTCTAGTTAACCTAGATAGTCCAAGTGCCCGCTAGTTAACCTACATTGTCCAAGTCCCTGATGGGGAACCTACATAGTCCAAGTATCCGCTAGGTAACCTACATAGTCCAAATGCCCGCTAGTAACGTACATAGTCCAAGTGCCCGTTAGGTAACCTAGATAATCCAAATGCCCGCTAGGGAACACACATAGTCCAAGTGCCCGTTAGAGAACTTACATAGTCAAAGCCCTGCTAGGGAACCTACATAGTCCAAGTGCCCGCTAGGGAACCTAGATAGTCCACGTACCCGTTAGCTAACCTAGATAGTCCAAGTGCCCGCTAGGTAACCTCCATAGTCCAAGTGCCCGCTAGGTAACCTCCATAGTCCAAGTGCCCGTTCTTTAACCTATATAGTCCAAGTTCCTGTTAGCTAACCTACATAGTCCAAGTGCCCGTTCGTTAACCTAGATAGTTCAAGTGCCCGCTAGGTAACCTAGACAGTCCAAGTGCCTGCTAGGTAACCTACATAGTCCAAGTGCCCAATGAGGAACCTACATAGTCCACGTGCCCGATAGGGAAACTTCATATTCCAAGTGCCCGTTAGGGAACCCAGATAGTCCAAGTGCCCATAGGGAACCTATATGGTCCAAGTGCCCTCTAGGGAAGCTACATATTCATAGTGCCCGCTAGGGAACCTACATAGTCCAAATGCCCGTTAGGTAACCTAGATAGTCCAAGTGCCCGCTAGTTAACCTACATAGTCCAAGTGCCCGCTGATTAACTTAAACAGTCCAAGTGCCCGCTAGGTTACCTGCATAGTCCAAGTGCCCGTTAGGTAACCTAGATAGTCCAAGTGCCCGCTAGGTAACCTACATAGTCCAAGTGCCCGCTAGGTAACCTAGATAGTCCAAGTACCCGTTAGCTAACCTAGATAGTCCAAGTGCCCGCTAGGTAACCTCCATAGTCCAAGTGCCCGCTAGGTAACCGCCATAGTCCAAGTGCCCGTTCGTTAACCTAGATAGTCCAAGTTCCTGTTAGCTAACCTACATAGTCCAAGTGCCCGTTCGTTAACCTAGATAGTTCAAGTGCCCGCCAGGTAACCTAGACAGTCCAAGTGCCTGCTAGGTAACCTACATAGTCCAAGTGCCCGTTTGCTAACCTAGATCGTCAAAGGGCCCGCTAGTAACGTACATAGTCCAAATGCCCGCTAGGGAACACACATAGTCCAAGTGCCCGTTAGAGAACTTACATAGTCAAAGCCGTGCTAGGGAACCTACATAGTCCAAGTGCCCGCTAGGGAACCTAGATAGTCCAAGAACCCGTTAGCTAACCTAGATAGTCCAAGTGCCCGCTAGGTAACCTCCATAGTCCAAGTGCCCGCTAGGTAACCTCCATAGTCCAAGTGCCCGTTCGTTAACCTAGATAGTCTAAGTTCCTGTTAGCTAAACTACATAGTCCAAGTGCCCGTTCGTTAACCTAGATAGTTCAAGTGCCCGCTAGGAAACCTAGAAAGTCCAAGTGCCTGCTAGGTAACCTACATAGTCCAAGTGCCCGCTAGGGAACCTACATAGTCCAAGTGCCCGCTAGGTAACCTACATAGTCCAAGTGCCCGTTAGTTAACCTAGATAGTCAAAGTGCCTGCTAGGTAACCTAGATAGTCCAAATGCCTGCTAGGGTACCCACATAGTCCAACTGCCCGATAGGGAACCAACATAGTCCAAGTGCCCAATGAGGAACCTACATAGTCCAAGTGCCCGATAGGGAATCTTCATATTCCAAGTGCCCGTTAGGGAACCCAGATTGTCCAAGTGCCATTAGGGAACCTATATAGTCCAAGTTCCCTCTAGGGAAGCTACATATTCATAGTGCCCGCTAGGGAACCTGCAAT
Source organism: Tenrec ecaudatus (assembly GCF_050624435.1). Taxonomy (NCBI): domain Eukaryota; kingdom Metazoa; phylum Chordata; class Mammalia; order Afrosoricida; family Tenrecidae; genus Tenrec; species Tenrec ecaudatus. The sequence continues at coordinate 130,789 of NW_027458221.1, forward strand.
GTCCAAGTGCCCGCTAGTTAACCTAGATCGTCCAAGTGTCCGCTAGTAAACCTACATAGTCCAAGTTCCCGTTAGGTAACCTAGATAGGCCAAGTGCCCGCTAGTTAACCTACATAGTACAATGGCCCGCTAGTTGACCTAGATAGTACAAGTGCCCGCTAGTTAACCTAGATAGTCAAAGTGCCCGCTAGTTAACCTCAGTAGTACAAATGTCCAATAGGGATCCTACATAATCCAAGTGCCCGCTAGGTAACCTAGATATTCCATGTTCCGGTTTGCTAACCTAGATAGTCCAAGTGCCCGCTATGTAACCTGTACTGTCCAAGTGCCCGCTAGGTTACTTACATAGTCCACGTTCACGTTCGTTAACTTAGATAGTCCAAGTCGCGGTAGGTAACCAACATAGTCTAAGGGCCGCTAGGTAACCTATATAGTCCAAGTGCCCGCTAGTTAACCTATAGTCCAAGTGCCCTCTAGGTAACTTAAACAGTCCAAGTGCCCGCTAGGTTACCTGCATAGTCCAAGTGCCCGTTAGGTAACCTAGATAGTCCAAGTGCCCGCTAGGTAACCTCCATAGTCCAAGTGCCCGCTAGGTAACATCCATAGTCCAAGTGCCCGTTCGTTAACCTAGAGAGTCCAAGTTCCTGTTAGCTAACCTACATAGTCCAAGTGCCCGTTCGTTAACCTAGATAGTTCAAGTGCCCGCTAGGTAACCTAGACAGTCCAAGTGCCTGCTAGGTAACCTACATAGTCCAAGTGCCCGTTTGCTAACCTAGATCGTCAAAGGGCCCGCTAGTTAACCTACATAGTCCAAGGGCCCTCTAGTTAACCTAGATAGTCCAAGTGCCCGATAGTTAACCTACATTGTCCAAGTCCCTGATGGGGAACCTACATAGTCCAAGTATCCGCTAGGTAACCTACATAGTCCAAATGCCCACTAGTAACGTACATAGTCCAAATGCCCGTTAGGTAACCTAGATAGTCCAAATGCCCGCTAGGGAACCTACATAGCCCAAGTGCCCGCTAGGTAAACTACATAGTCCAAATGCCCGCTAGAACCCTACATAGTCCAAGTGCAAGAAGGGAACCTACATAATCCAAGTGCCCGCTAGGGAACCTACATAGTCCAAATGCCCGTTAGGTAACCTAGATAGTCCAAGTGCCCGCTAGTTAACCTACATAGTCCAAGTGCCCGCTGATTAACTTAAACAGTCCAAGTGCCCGCTAGGTTACCTGCATAGTCCAAGTGCCCGTTAGGTAACCTAGATAGTCCAAGTGCCCGCTAGGTAACCTACATAGTCCAAGTGCCCGCTAGGTAACCTAGATAGTCCAAGTACCCGTTAGCTAACCTAGATAGTCCAAGTGCCCGCTAGGTAACCTCCATAGTCCAAGTGCCCGCTAGGTAACCGCCATAGTCCAAGTGCCCGTTCGTTAACCTAGATAGTCCAAGTTCCTGTTAGCTAACCTACATAGTCCAAGTGCCCGTTCGTTAACCTAGATAGTTCAAGTGCCCGCCAGGTAACCTAGACAGTCCAAGTGCCTGCTAGGTAACCTACATAGTCCAAGTGCCCGTTTGCTAACCTAGATCGTCAAAGGGCCCGCTAGTTAACCTACATAGTCCAAGTGCCCGCTAGTTAACCTACATTGTGCAAGTACCTGATGGGGAACCTACATAGTCCAAGTATCCGCTAGGTAACCTACATAGTCCAAATGCCCTCTAGTAACGTACATAGTCCAAGTGCCCGTTAGGTAACCTAGATAGTCCAAATGCCCGCTAGGGAACACACATAGTGCAAGTGCCCGTTAGAGAACTTACATAGTCAAAGCCCTGCTAGGGAACCTACATAGTCCAAGTGCCCGCTAGGGAACCTAGATAGTCCAAGAACCCGTTAGCTAACCTAGATAGTCCAAGTGCCCGCTAGGTAACCTCCATAGTCCAAGTGCCCGCTAGGTAACCTCCATAGTCCAAGTGCCCGTTCGTTAACCTAGATAGTCTAAGTTCCTGTTAGCTAAACTACATAGTCCAAGTGCCCATTCGTTAACCTAGATAGTTCAAGTGCCCGCTAGGTAACCTAGACAGTCCAAGTGCCTGCTAGGTAACCTACATAGTCCAAGTGCCCGCTAGGGAACCTACATAGTCCAAGTGCCCGCTAGGTAACCTACATAGTCCAAGTGCCCGTTAGTTAACCTAGATAGTCAAAGTGCCTGCTAGGTAACCTAGATAGTCCAAATGCCCGCTAGGGTACCCACATAGTCCAACTGCCCGATAGGGAACCAACATAGTCCAAGTGCCCGCTAAGGGACCTACATAGTCCAAGTGCCCGCTAGGTAACCTACATAGTCCAAATGCCCGCTAGGGTACCCACAGAGTCCAACTGCCCGGTAGGGAACCAACATAATCCAAGTGCCCGCTAAGGGACCTACATAGTCCATGTGCCCGTTAGGGAACCTACATAGTCCAAGTGCCCTCTAGGGAACCTGCATCGTCCAAGTGCCCGCCAGTTAACATAGATAGTCTAAGTTCCCGCTAGTTAACCTAGATAGTCCAAGTGCCCGCTAGTTAACCTAGATAGTCCAAGTGCCCGCTAGGTAACCTAGATAGTCGAAGGGCCCGCTAGTTAACCTACATAGTCCAAGTGCCCGATAGGGAATCTACATAGTCCAAGTGCCCAATGAGGAACCTACATAGTCCAAGTGCCCGATAGGGAATCTTCATATTCCAAGTGCCCGTTAGGGTACCCAGATAGTCCAAGTGCCCATAGGGAACCTATATGGTCCAAGTGCCCTCTAGGGAAGCTACATATTCATAGTGCCCGCTAGGGAACCTGCATTGTCCAAGTGCCCGCTAGTTAACCAAGATTGTCCAAGTGTCCGCTAGTAAACCTACATAGTCCAAGTTCCCGTTAGGTAACCTAGATAGGCCAAGTGCCCGTTACCTAACCTAGATAGTCCAAGTGCCCGTTAGGTTACCTACATAGTCCACGTGCCCGTTCGTTAACCTAGATAGTCCAAGTGCCCGCTAGGCAACCTACATAGTCCAAGTGCCCGCTAATTAACCTACATAGTCTAAGTGCCCGTTAGGTAACCTAGACAGTCCATGTGCCCGCTAGGTAACCTCCATAGTCCAAGTGCCCGCTAATAAACCTATATAGTCCAAGTGCCCGCTAGGGAACCTGCATCGTCCAAGTGCCCGCTAGTTAATCTAGATAGTCCAAGTGCCCGCTAGTTAAGCTAGATAGTACAAGTGGCCGCTAGTTAACCTAGATCGTCCAAGTGCCCGCTAGTTAACCTACATAGTCCAAGGTCCGCTAGTTAACCTAGATATTCCAAGTGCCCGCTAGTTAACCTACATAGTCCAAGGGCCCTCTATTTAACCTAGATAGTCCAAGTGCCCGCTAGGGGACGTACATAGTCCAAGTGCCCGCTAGGTAACCTAGATAGTCTAAGGGCCCGCTAGTTAACCTACATAGTCCAACTGCCTGATAGGGAACCTACATAGTCCAAGTGCCCGCTAAGGTACGAACATAGTCCAAGGGCCCGCTAGGGAACCTACATAGTCCAAGTGCCCGCTAGGGAACCTACATAGTCCAAGTGCCCGCTAGGTAAGCTAGATAGTCCAAGTGCCCGCTAGTTAACCTACATAGTCCAAGTGCCCGCTGAGGAACCTACATAGTCCAAGTGTCCAAAAGGGAACATACGTATTCCAACTGCCCATTAGGGCACCTAGATAGTCCAAGTGCCCTCTAGGGAACCTACATAGTCAAAGTGCCCGCTAGGGAACCTGCATTGTACAAGTGCCCTCTAGTTAACCTAGATAGTCCAAGTGCCCGCTAGGTAACCTAGATAGTCCAAGGGCCCGCTAGTTAACCTACATAGTCCAAGTGCCCAATGAGGAACCTACATAGTCCAAGTGCCCGATAGGGAATCTTCATATTCCAAGTGCCCGTTAGGGAACCCAGATTGTCCAAGTGCCCATAGGGAACCTATATAGTCCAAGTTCCCTCTGGGGAAGCTACATATTCATAGTGCCCGCTAGGGAACCTGCATTGTCCAAGTGCCCGCTAGTTAACCTAGATCGTCCAAGTGTCGCTAGTAAACCTACGTAGTCCAAGTTCCCGTTAGGTAACCTAGATAGGCCAAGTGCCCGCTAGTTAACCTACATAGTACAATGGCCCGCTAGTTGACCTAGATAGTCCAAGTGCCCGCTAGTTAACCTACATAGTCAAAGGGCCCGCTAGTTAACCTAAGTAGTACAAATGTCCGATAGGGATCCTACATAGTCCAAGTGCCCGCTAGGTAACCTAGATATTCCAAGTTCTGGTTTGCTAACCTAGATAGTCCAAGTGCCCGCTAGGTAACCTACGTAGTTCAAGTGCCAATTCGTTAACTTAGATAGTCCAAGTCGCGGTAGGTAACCAACATAGTCCAAGGGCCGCTAGGTAACCTATATAGACCAAGTGCCCGCTAATTAACCTATAGTCCAAGTGCCCTCTAGGTAACCTACATATTCCAAGTTCCCTATAGGTAACCTAGATAGTCCAAGTGCCCGTTACCTAACCTAGATAGTCCAAGTGCCCGTTAGGTTAACTACATAGTCCACGTGCCCGTTCGTTAACCTAGATCGTCCAATTGCCCGCTAGGTAACCTACATAGTTCAAGGGCCGGCTAGGTAACCTTTAGAATCCAAGTGCCCGCTAGGTAATCTAGATAGTCCAGGTGCCCGTTAGGTAACCTAGATAGTCCAAGTGCCCGCTAGTTAACCTACATAGTCCAAGTGCCCCCTGGTTAACTTAAACAGTCCAAGTGCCCGCTAGGTTACCTGCATAGTCCAAGTGCCCGTTAGGTAACCTAGATAGTCCAAGTGCCCGCTACGTAACCTACATAGTCCAAGTGCCCGCTAGGTAACCTAGATAGTCCAAGTACCCGTTAGCTAACCTAGATAGTCCAAGTGCCCGCTAGGTAACCTCCATAGTCCAAGTGCCCGCTAGGTAACCTCCATAGTCCAAGTGCCCGTTCGTTAACCTAGATAGTCCAAGTTCCTGTTAGCTAACCTACATAGTCCAAGGGCCATTTCGTTAACCTAGATAGTTCAAGTGCCCGCTAGGTAACCAAGACAGTCCAAGTGCCTGCTAGGTAACCTACATAGTCCAAGTGCCCGTTTGCTAACCTAGATCGTCAAAGGGCCCACTAGTTAACCTACATAGTCCAAGGGCCCTCTAGTTAACCTAGATAGTCCAAGTGCCCGCTAGTTAACCTACATTGTCCAAGTCCCTGATGGGGAACCTACATAGTCCAAGTATCCGCTAGGTAACCTACATAGTCCAAATGCCCGCTAGTAACGTACATAGTCCAAGTGCCCGTTAGGTAACCTAGATAATCCAAATGCCCGCTAGGGAACACACATAGTCCAAGTGCCCGTTAGAGAACTTACATAGTCAAAGCCCTGCTAGGGAACCTACATAGTCCAAGTGCCCGCTAGGGAACCTAGATAGTCCACGTACCCGTTAGCTAACCTAGATAGTCCAAGTGCCCGCTAGGTAACCTCCATAGTCCAAGTGCCCGCTAGGTAACCTCCATAGTCCAAGTGCCCGTTCTTTAACCTATATAGTCCAAGTTCCTGTTAGCTAACCTACATAGTCCAAGTGCCCGTTCGTTAACCTAGATAGTTCAAGTGCCCGCTAGGTAACCTAGACAGTCCAAGTGCCTGCTAGGTAACCTACATAGTCCAAGTGCCCAATGAGGAACCTACATAGTCCACGTGCCCGATAGGGAAACTTCATATTCCAAGTGCCCGTTAGGGAACCCAGATAGTCCAAGTGCCCATAGGGAACCTATATGGTCCAAGTGCCCTCTAGGAAAGCTACATATTCATAGTGCCCGCTAGGGAACCTACATAGTCCAAATGCCCGTTAGGTAACCTAGATAGTCCAAGTGCCCGCTAGTTAACCTACATAGTCCAAGTGCCCGCTGATTAACTTAAACAGTCCAAGTGCCCGCTAGGTTACCTGCATAGTCCAAGTGCCCGTTAGGTAACCTAGATAGTCCAAGTGCCCGCTAGGTAACCTACATAGTCCAAGTGCCCGCTAGGTAACCTAGATAGTCCAAGTACCCGTTAGCTAACCTAGATAGTCCAAGTGCCCGCTAGGTAACCTCCATAGTCCAAGTGCCCGCTAGGTAACCGCCATAGTCCAAGTGCCCGTTCGTTAACCTAGATAGTCCAAGTTCCTGTTAGCTAACCTACATAGTCCAAGTGCCCGTTCATTAACCTAGATAGTTCAAGTGCCCGCCAGGTAACCTAGACAGTCCAAGTGCCTGCTAGGTAACCTACATAGTCCAAGTGCCCGTTTGCTAACCTAGATCGTCAAAGGGCCCGCTAGTTAACCTACATAGTCCAAGTGCCCGCTAGTTAACCTAGATAGTCAAAGTGCCTGCTAGGTAACCTAGATAGTCCAAATGCCCGCTAGGGTACCCACATAGTCCAACTGCCCGATAGGGAACCAACATAGTCCAAGTGCCCGCTAAGGGACCTACATAGTCCAAGTGCCCGCTAGGTAACCTACATAGTCCAAATGCCCGCTAGGGTACCCACAGAGTCCAACTGCCCGGTAGGGAACCAACATAATCCAAGTGCCCGCTAAGGGACCTACATAGTCCATGTGCCCGTTAGGGAACCTACATAGTCCAAGTGCCCTCTAGGGAACCTGCATCGTCCAAGTGCCCGCCAGTTAACATAGATAGTCTAAGTTCCCGCTAGTTAACCTAGATAGTCCAAGTGCCCGCTAGTTAACCTAGATAGTCCAAGTGCCCGCTAGGTAACCTAGATAGTCGAAGGGCCCGCTAGTTAACCTACATAGTCCAAGTGCCCGATAGGGAATCTACATAGTCCAAGTGCCCAATGAGGAACCTACATAGTCCAAGTGCCCGATAGGGAATCTTCATATTCCAAGTGCCCGTTAGGGTACCCAGATAGTCCAAGTGCCCATAGGGAACCTATATGGTCCAAGTGCCCTCTAGGGAAGCTACATATTCATAGTGCCCGCTAGGGAACCTGCATTGTCCAAGTGCCCGCTAGTTAACCAAGATTGTCCAAGTGTCCGCTAGTAAACCTACATAGTCCAAGTTCCCGTTAGGTAACCTAGATAGGCCAAGTGCCCGTTACCTAACCTAGATAGTCCAAGTGCCCGTTAGGTTACCTACATAGTCCACGTGCCGGTTCGTTAACCTAGATAGTCCAAGTGCCCGCTAGGCAACCTACATAGTCCAAGTGCCCGCTAATTAACCTACATAGTCTAAGTGCCCGTTAGGTAACCTAGACAGTCCATGTGCCCGCTAGGTAACCTCCATAGTCCAAGTGCCCGCTAATAAACCTATATAGTCCAAGTGCCCGCTAGGGAACCTGCATCGTCCAAGTGCCCGCTAGTTAATCTAGATAGTCCAAGTGCCCGCTAGTTAAGCTAGATAGTACAAGTGGCCGCTAGTTAACCTAGATCGTCCAAGTGCCCGCTAGTTAACCTACATAGTCCAAGGTCCGCTAGTTAACCTAGATATTCCAAGTGCCCGCTAGTTAACCTACATAGTCCAAGGGCCCTCTATTTAACCTAGATAGTCCAAGTGCCCGCTAGGGGACGTACATAGTCCAAGTGCCCGCTAGGTAACCTAGATAGTCTAAGGGCCCGCTAGTTAACCTACATAGTCCAACTGCCTGATAGGGAACCTACATAGTCCAAGTGCCCGCTAAGGTACGAACATAGTCCAAGGGCCCGCTAGGGAACCTACATAGTCCAAGTGCCCGCTAGGGAACCTACATAGTCCAAGTGCCCGCTAGGTAAGCTAGATAGTCCAAGTGCCCGCTAGTTAACCTACATAGTCCAAGTGCCCGCTGAGGAACCTACATAGTCCAAGTGTCCAAAAGGGAACATACGTATTCCAACTGCCCATTAGGGCACCTAGATAGTCCAAGTGCCCTCTAGGGAACCTACATAGTCAAAGTGCCCGCTAGGGAACCTGCATTGTACAAGTGCCCTCTAGTTAACCTAGATAGTCCAAGTGCCCGCTAGGTAACCTAGATAGTCCAAGGGCCCGCTAGTTAACCTACATAGTCCAAGTGCCCAATGAGGAACCTACATAGTCCAAGTGCCCGATAGGGAATCTTCATATTCCAAGTGCCCGTTAGGGAACCCAGATTGTCCAAGTGCCCATAGGGAACCTATATAGTCCAAGTTCCCTCTGGGGAAGCTACATATTCATAGTGCCCGCTAGGGAACCTGCATTGTCCAAGTGCCCGCTAGTTAACCTAGATCGTCCAAGTGTCGCTAGTAAACCTACGTAGTCCAAGTTCCCGTTAGGTAACCTAGATAGGCCAAGTGCCCGCTAGTTAACCTACATAGTACAATGGCCCGCTAGTTGACCTAGATAGTCCAAGTGCCCGCTAGTTAACCTACATAGTCAAAGGGCCCGCTAGTTAACCTAAGTAGTACAAATGTCCGATAGGGATCCTACATAGTCCAAGTGCCCGCTAGGTAACCTAGATATTCCAAGTTCTGGTTTGCTAACCTAGATAGTCCAAGTGCCCGCTAGGTAACCTACGTAGTTCAAGTGCCAATTCGTTAACTTAGATAGTCCAAGTCGCGGTAGGTAACCAACATAGTCCAAGGGCCGCTAGGTAACCTATATAGACCAAGTGCCCGCTAATTAACCTATAGTCCAAGTGCCCTCTAGGTAACCTACATATTCCAAGTTCCCTATAGGTAACCTAGATAGTCCAAGTGCCCGTTACCTAACCTAGATAGTCCAAGTGCCCGTTAGGTTAACTACATAGTCCACGTGCCCGTTCGTTAACCTAGATCGTCCAATTGCCCGCTAGGTAACCTACATAGTTCAAGGGCCGGCTAGGTAACCTTTAGAATCCAAGTGCCCGCTAGGTAATCTAGATAGTCCAGGTGCCCGTTAGGTAACCTAGATAGTCCAAGTGCCCGCTAGTTAACCTACATAGTCCAAGTGCCCCCTGGTTAACTTAAACAGTCCAAGTGCCCGCTAGGTTACCTGCATAGTCCAAGTGCCCGTTAGGTAACCTAGATAGTCCAAGTGCCCGCTACGTAACCTACATAGTCCAAGTGCCCGCTAGGTAACCTAGATAGTCCAAGTACCCGTTAGCTAACCTAGATAGTCCAAGTGCCCGCTAGGTAACCTCCATAGTCCAAGTGCCCGCTAGGTAACCTCCATAGTCCAAGTGCCCGTTCGTTAACCTAGATAGTCCAAGTTCCTGTTAGCTAACCTACATAGTCCAAGGGCCATTTCGTTAACCTAGATAGTTCAAGTGCCCGCTAGGTAACCAAGACAGTCCAAGTGCCTGCTAGGTAACCTACATAGTCCAAGTGCCCGTTTGCTAACCTAGATCGTCAAAGGGCCCACTAGTTAACCTACATAGTCCAAGGGCCCTCTAGTTAACCTAGATAGTCCAAGTGCCCGCTAGTTAACCTACATTGTCCAAGTCCCTGATGGGGAACCTACATAGTCCAAGTATCCGCTAGGTAACCTACATAGTCCAAATGCCCGCTAGTAACGTACATAGTCCAAGTGCCCGTTAGGTAACCTAGATAATCCAAATGCCCGCTAGGGAACACACATAGTCCAAGTGCCCGTTAGAGAACTTACATAGTCAAAGCCCTGCTAGGGAACCTACATAGTCCAAGTGCCCGCTAGGGAACCTAGATAGTCCACGTACCCGTTAGCTAACCTAGATAGTCCAAGTGCCCGCTAGGTAACCTCCATAGTCCAAGTGCCCGCTAGGTAACCTCCATAGTCCAAGTGCCCGTTCTTTAACCTATATAGTCCAAGTTCCTGTTAGCTAACCTACATAGTCCAAGTGCCCGTTCGTTAACCTAGATAGTTCAAGTGCCCGCTAGGTAACCTAGACAGTCCAAGTGCCTGCTAGGTAACCTACATAGTCCAAGTGCCCAATGAGGAACCTACATAGTCCACGTGCCCGATAGGGAAACTTCATATTCCAAGTGCCCGTTAGGGAACCCAGATAGTCCAAGTGCCCATAGGGAACCTATATGGTCCAAGTGCCCTCTAGGAAAGCTACATATTCATAGTGCCCGCTAGGGAACCTACATAGTCCAAATGCCCGTTAGGTAACCTAGATAGTCCAAGTGCCCGCTAGTTAACCTACATAGTCCAAGTGCCCGCTGATTAACTTAAACAGTCCAAGTGCCCGCTAGGTTACCTGCATAGTCCAAGTGCCCGTTAGGTAACCTAGATAGTCCAAGTGCCCGCTAGGTAACCTACATAGTCCAAGTGCCCGCTAGGTAACCTAGATAGTCCAAGTACCCGTTAGCTAACCTAGATAGTCCAAGTGCCCGCTAGGTAACCTCCATAGTCCAAGTGCCCGCTAGGTAACCGCCATAGTCCAAGTGCCCGTTCGTTAACCTAGATAGTCCAAGTTCCTGTTAGCTAACCTACATAGTCCAAGTGCCCGTTCATTAACCTAGATAGTTCAAGTGCCCGCCAGGTAACCTAGACAGTCCAAGTGCCTGCTAGGTAACCTACATAGTCCAAGTGCCCGTTTGCTAACCTAGATCGTCAAAGGGCCCGCTAGTTAACCTACATAGTCCAAGTGCCCGCTAGTTAACCTACATTGTGCAAGTACCTGATGGGGAACCTACATAGTCCAAGTATCCGCTAGGTAACCTACATAGTCCAAATGCCCTCTAGTAACGTACATAGTCCAAGTGCCCGTTAGGTAACCTAGATAGTCCAAATGCCCGCTAGGGAACACACATAGTGCAAGTGCCCGTTAGAGAACTTACATAGTCAAAGCCCTGCTAGGGAACCTACATAGTCCAAGTGCCCGCTAGGGAACCTAGATAGTCCAAGAACCCGTTAGCTAACCTAGATAGTCCAAGTGCCCGCTAGGTAACCTCCATAGTCCAAGTGCCCGCTAGGTAACCTCCATAGTCCAAGTGCCCGTTCGTTAACCTAGATAGTCTAAGTTCCTGTTAGCTAAACTACATAGTCCAAGTGCCCGTTCGTTAACCTAGATAGTTCAAGTGCCCGCTAGGTAACCTAGACAGTCCAAGTGCCTGCTAGGTAACCTACATAGTCCAAGTGCCCGCTAGGGAACCTACATAGTCCAAGTGCCCGCTAGGTAACCTACATAGTCCAAGTGCCCGTTAGTTAACCTAGATAGTCAAAGTGCCTGCTAGGTAACCTAGATAGTCCAAATGCCCGCTAGGGTACCCACATAGTCCAACTGCCCGATAGGGAACCAACATAGTCCAAGTGCCCGCTAAGGGACCTACATAGTCCAAGTGCCCGCTAGGTAACCTACATAGTCCAAATGCCCGCTAGGGTACCCACAGAGTCCAACTGCCCGGTAGGGAACCAACATAATCCAAGTGCCCGCTAAGGGACCTACATAGTCCATGTGCCCGTTAGGGAACCTACATAGTCCAAGTGCGCTCTAGGGAACCTGCATCGTCCAAGTGCCCGCCAGTTAACATAGATAGTCTAAGTTCCCGCTAGTTAACCTAGATAGTCCAAGTGCCCGCTAGTTAACCTAGATAGTCCAAGTGCCCGCTAGGTAACCTAGATAGTCGAAGGGCCCGCTAGTTAACCTACATAGTCCAAGTGCCCGATAGGGAACCTACATAGTCCAAGTGCCCAATGAGGAACCTACATAGTCCAAGTGCCCGATAGGGAATCTTCATATTCCAAGTGCCCGTTAGGGTACCCAGATAGTCCAAGTGCCCATAGGGAACCTATATGGTCCAAGTGCCCTCTAGGGAAGCTACATATTCATAGTGCCCGCTAGGGAACCTGCATTGTCCAAGTGCCCGCTAGTTAACCAAGATTGTCCAAGTGTCCGCTAGTAAACCTACATAGTCCAAGTTCCCGTTAGGTAACCTAGATAGGCCAAGTGCCCGTTACCTAACCTAGATAGTCCAAGTGCCCGTTAGGTTACCTACATAGTCCACGTGCCCGTTCGTTAACCTAGATAGTCCAAGTGCCCGCTAGGCAACCTACATAGTCCAAGTGCCCGCTAATTAACCTACATAGTCTAAGTGCCCGTTAGGTAACCTAGACAGTCCATGTGCCCGCTAGGTAACCTCCATAGTCCAAGTGCCCGCTAATAAACCTATATAGTCCAAGTGCCCGCTAGGGAACCTGCATCGTCCAAGTGCCCGCTAGTTAATCTAGATAGTCCAAGTGCCCGCTAGTTAAGCTAGATAGTACAAGTGGCCGCTAGTTAACCTAGATCGTCCAAGTGCCCGCTAGTTAACCTACATAGTCCAAGGTCCGCTAGTTAACCTAGATATTCCAAGTGCCCGCTAGTTAACCTACATAGTCCAAGGGCCCTCTATTTAACCTAGATAGTCCAAGTGCCCGCTAGGGGACGTACATAGTCCAAGTGCCCGCTAGGTAACCTAGATAGTCTAAGGGCCCGCTAGTTAACCTACATAGTCCAACTGCCTGATAGGGAACCTACATGGTCCAAGTGCCCGCTAAGGTACGAACATAGTCCAAGGGCCCGCTAGGGAACCTACATAGTCCAAGTGCCTGCTAGGTAACCTAGATAGTCCAAGTGCCCGCTAGGGAACCTACATAGTCCAAGTGCCCGCTAGGTAAGCTAGATAGTCCAAGTGCCCGCTAGTTAACCTACATAGTCCAAGTGCCCGCTGAGGAACCTACATAGTCCAAGTGTCCAAAAGGGAACATACGTATTCCAACTGCCCATTAGGGCACCTAGATAGTCCAAGTGCCCTCTAGGGAACCTACATAGTCAAAGTGCCCGCTAGGGAACCTGCATTGTACAAGTGCCCTCTAGTTAACCTAGATAGTCCAAGTGCCCGCTAGGTAACCTAGATAGTCCAAGGGCCCGCTAGTTAACCTACATAGTCCAAGTGCCCAATGAGGAACCTACATAGTCCAAGTGCCCGATAGGGAATCTTCATATTCCAAGTGCCCGTTAGGGAACCCAGATTGTCCAAGTGCCCATAGGGAACCTATATAGTCCAAGTTCCCTCTGGGGAAGCTACATATTCATAGTGCCCGCTAGGGAACCTGCATTGTCCAAGTGCCCGCTAGTTAACCTAGATCGTCCAAGTGTCGCTAGTAAACCTACGTAGTCCAAGTTCCCGTTAGGTAACCTAGATAGGCCAAGTGCCCGCTAGTTAACCTACATAGTACAATGGCCCGCTAGTTGACCTAGATAGTCCAAGTGCCCGCTAGTTAACCTACATAATCAAAGGGCCCGCTAGTTAACCTAAGTAGTACAAATGTCCGATAGGGATCCTACATAGTCCAAGTGCCCGCTAGGTAACCTAGATATTTCAAGTTCCGGTTTGCTAACCTAGATAGTCCAAGTGCCCGCTAGGTAACCTACGTAGTTCAAGTGCCAATTCGTTAACTTAGATAGTCCAAGTCGCGGTAGGTAACCAACATAGTCCAAGGGCCGCTAGGTAACTTATATAGACCAAGTGCCCGCTAATTAACCTATAGTCCAAGTGCCCTCTAGGTAACCTACATATTCCAAGTTCCCGCTAGGTAACCTAGATAGTCCAAGTGCCCGTTACCTAACCTAGATAGTCCAAGTGCCCGTTAGGTTAACTACATAGTCCACGTGCCCGTTCGTTAACCTAGATCGTCCAATTGCCCGCTAGGTAACCTACATAGTTCAAGGGCCGGCTAGGTAACCTTTAGAATCCAAGTGCCCGCTAGGTAATCTAGATAGTCCAGGTGCCCGTTAGGTAACCTAGATAGTCCAAGTGCCCGCTAGTTAACCTACATAGTCCAAATGCCCCCTGGTTAACTTAAACAGTCCAAGTGCCCGCTAGGTTACCTGCATAGTACAAGTGCCCGTTAGGTAACCTAGATAGTCCAAGTGCCCGCTACGTAACCTACATAGTCCAAGTGCCCGCTAGGTAACCTAGATAGTCCAAGTACCCGTTAGCTAACCTAGATAGTCCAAGTGCCCGCTAGGTAACCTCCATAGTCCAAGTGCCCGCTAGGTAACCTCCATAGTCCAAGTGCCCGTTCGTTAACCTAGATAGTCCAAGTTCCTGTTAGCTAACCTACATAGTCCAAGTGCCATTTCGTTAACCTAGATAGTCCAAGTGCCTGCTAGGTAACCTACATAGTCCAAGTGCCCGTTTGCTAACCTAGATCGTCAAAGGGCCCACTAGTTAACCTACATAGTCCAAGGGCCCTCTAGTTAACCTAGCTAGTCCAAGTGCCCGCTAGTTAACCTACATTGTCCAAGTCCCTGATGGGGAACCTACATAGTCCAAGTATCCGCTAGGTAACCTACATAGTCCAAATGCCCGCTAGTAACGTACATAGTCCAAGTGCCCGTTAGGTAACCTAGATAGTCCAAATGCCCGCTAGGGAACACACATAGTCCAAGTGCCCGTTAGAGAACTTACATAGTCAAAGCCCTGCTAGGGAACTTACATAGTCCAAGTGCCCGCTAGGGAACCTAGATAGTCCACGTACCCGTTAGCTAACCTAGATAGTCCAAGTGCCCGCTAGGTAACCTCCATAGTCCAAGTGCCCGCTAGGTAACCTCCATAGTCCAAGTGCCCGTTCTTTAACCTATATAGTCCAAGTTCCTGTTAGCTAACCTACATAGTCCAAGTGCCCGTTCGTTAACCTAGATAGTTCAAGTGCCCGCTAGGTAACCTAGACAGTCCAAGTGCCTGCTAGGTAACCTACATAGTCCAAGTGCCCAATGAGGAACCTACATAGTCCACGTGCCCGATAGGGAAACTTCATATTCCAAGTGCCCGTTAGGGAACCCAGATAGTCCAAGTGCCCATAGGGAACCTATATGGTCCAAGTGCCCTCTAGGGAAGCTACATATTCATAGTGCCCGCTAGGGAACCTACATAGTCCAAATGCCCGTTAGGTAACCTAGATAGTCCAAGTGCCCGCTAGTTAACCTACATAGTCCAAGTGCCCGCTGATTAACTTAAACAGTCCAAGTGCCCGCTAGGTTACCTGCATAGTCCAAGTGCCCGTTAGGTAACCTAGATAGTCCAAGTGCCCGCTAGGTAACCTACATAGTCCAAGTGCCCGCTAGGTAACCTAGATAGTCCAAGTACCCGTTAGCTAACCTAGATAGTCCAAGTGCCCGCTAGGTAACCTCCATAGTCCAACTGCCCGCTAGGTAACCGCCATAGTCCAAGTGCCCGTTCGTTAACCTAGATAGTCCAAGTTCCTGTTAGCTAACCTACATAGTCCAAATGCCCGTTCGTTAACCTAGATAGTTCAAGTGCCCGCCAGGTAACCTAGACAGTCCAAGTGCCTGCTAGGTAACCTACATAGTCCAAGTGCCCGTTTGCTAACCTAGATCGTCAAAGGGCCCGCTAGTTAACATACATAGTCCAAGTGCCCGCTAGTTAACCTACATTGTGCAAGTACCTGATGGGGAACCTACATAGTCCAAGTATCCGCTAGGTAACCTACATAGTCCAAATGCCCTCTAGTAACGTACATAGTCCAAGTGCCCGTTAGGTAACCTAGATAGTCCAAATGCCCGCTAGGGAACACACATAGTGCAAGTGCCCGTTAGAGAACTTACATAGTCAAAGCCCTGCTAGGGAACCTACATAGTCCAAGTGCCCGCTAGGGAACCTAGATAGTCCAAGAACCCGTTAGCTAACCTAGATAGTCCAAGTGCCCGCTAGGTAACCTCCATAGTCCAAGTGCCCGCTAGGTAACCTCCATAGTCCAAGTGCCCGTTCGTTAACCTAGATAGTCTAAGTTCCTGTTAGCTAAACTACATAGTCCAAGTGCCCATTCGTTAACCTAGATAGTTCAAGTGCCCGCTAGGTAACCTAGACAGTCTAAGTGCCTGCTAGGTAACCTACATAGTCCAAGTGCCCGCTAGGGAACCTACATAGTCCAAGTGCCCGCTAGGTAACCTACATAGTCCAAGTGCCCGTTAGTTAACCTAGATAGTCAAAGTGCCTGCTAGGTAACCTAGATAGTCCAAATGCCCGCTAGGGTACCCACATAGTCCAACTGCCCGATAGGGAACCAACATAGTCCAAGTGCCCGCTAAGGGACCTACATAGTCCAAGTGCCCGCTAGGTAACCTACATAGTCCAAATGCCCGCTAGGGTACCCACAGAGTCCAACTGCCCGGTAGGGAACCAACATAATCCAAGTGCCCGCTAAGGGACCTACATAGTCCATGTGCCCGTTAGGGAACCTACATAGTCCAAGTGCGCTCTAGGGAACCTGCATCGTCAAAGTGCCCGCCAGTTAACATAGATAGTCTAAGTTCCCGCTAGTTAACCTAGATAGTCCAAGTGCCCGCTAGTTAACCTAGATAGTCCAAGTGCCCGCTAGGTAACCTAGATAGTCGAAGGGCCCGCTAGTTAACCTACATAGTCCAAGTGCCCGATAGGGAACCTACATAGTCCAAGTGCCCAATGAGGAACCTACATAGTCCAAGTGCCCGATAGGGAATCTTCATATTCCAAGTGCCCGTTAGGGTACCCAGATAGTCCAAGTGCCCATAGGGAACCTATATGGTCCAAGTGCCCTCTAGGGAAGCTACATATTCATAGTGCCCGCTAGGGAACCTGCATTGTCCAAGTGCCCGCTAGTTAACCAAGATTGTCCAAGTGTCCGCTAGTAAACCTACATAGTCCAAGTTCCCGTTAGGTAACCTAGATAGGCCAAGTGCCCGTTACCTAACCTAGATAGTCCAAGTGCCCGTTAGGTTACCTACATAGTCCACGTGCCCGTTCGTTAACCTAGATAGTCCAAGTGCCCGCTAGGCAACCTACATAGTCCAAGTGCCCGCTAATTAACCTACATAGTCTAAGTGCCCGTTAGGTAACCTAGACAGTCCATGTGCCCGCTAGGTAACCTCCATAGTCCAAGTGCCCGCTAATAAACCTATATAGTCCAAGTGCCCGCTAGGGAACCTGCATCGTCCAAGTGCCCGCTAGTTAATCTAGATAGTCCAAGTGCCCGCTAGTTAAGCTAGATAGTACAAGTGGCCGCTAGTTAACCTAGATCGTCCAAGTGCCCGCTAGTTAACCTACATAGTCCAAGGTCCGCTAGTTAACCTAGATATTCCAAGTGCCCGCTAGTTAACCTACATAGTCCAAGGGCCCTCTATTTAACCTAGATAGTCCAAGTGCCCGCTAGGGGACGTACATAGTCCAAGTGCCCGCTAGGTAACCTAGATAGTCTAAGGGCCCGCTAGTTAACCTACATAGTCCAACTGCCTGATAGGGAACCTACATGGTCCAAGTGCCCGCTAAGGTACGAACATAGTCCAAGGGCCCGCTAGGGAACCTACATAGTCCAAGTGCCTGCTAGGTAACCTAGATAGTCCAAGTGCCCGCTAGGGAACCTACATAGTCCAAGTGCCCGCTAGGTAAGCTAGATAGTCCAAGTGCCCGCTAGTTAACCTACATAGTCCAAGTGCCCGCTGAGGAACCTACATAGTCCAAGTGTCCAAAAGGGAACATACGTATTCCAACTGCCCATTAGGGCACCTAGATAGTCCAAGTGCCCTCTAGGGAACCTACATAGTCAAAGTGCCCGCTAGGGAACCTGCATTGTACAAGTGCCCTCTAGTTAACCTAGATAGTCCAAGTGCCCGCTAGGTAACCTAGATAGTCCAAGGGCCCGCTAGTTAACCTACATAGTCCAAGTGCCCAATGAGGAACCTACATAGTCCAAGTGCCCGATAGGGAATCTTCATATTCCAAGTGCCCGTTAGGGAACCCAGATTGTCCAAGTGCCCATAGGGAACCTATATAGTCCAAGTTCCCTCTGGGGAAGCTACATATTCATAGTGCCCGCTAGGGAACCTGCATTGTCCAAGTGCCCGCTAGTTAACCTAGATCGTCCAAGTGTCGCTAGTAAACCTACGTAGTCCAAGTTCCCGTTAGGTAACCTAGATAGGCCAAGTGCCCGCTAGTTAACCTACATAGTACAATGGCCCGCTAGTTGACCTAGATAGTCCAAGTGCCCGCTAGTTAACCTACATAGTCAAAGGGCCCGCTAGTTAACCTAAGTAGTACAAATGTCCGATAGGGATCCTACATAGTCCAAGTGCCCGCTAGGTAACCTAGATATTTCAAGTTCCGGTTTGCTAACCTAGATAGTCCAAGTGCCCGCTAGGTAACCTACGTAGTTCAAGTGCCAATTCGTTAACTTAGATAGTCCAAGTCGCGGTAGGTAACCAACATAGTCCAAGGGCCGCTAGGTAACCTATATAGACCAAGTGCCCGCTAATTAACCTATAGTCCAAGTGCCCTCTAGGTAACCTACATATTCCAAGTTCCCGCTAGGTAACCTAGATAGTCCAAGTGCCCGTTACCTAACCTAGATAGTCCAAGTGCCCGTTAGGTTAACTACATAGTCCACGTGCCCGTTCGTTAACCTAGATCGTCCAATTGCCCGCTAGGTAACCTACATAGTTCAAGGGCCGGCTAGGTAACCTTTAGAATCCAAGTGCCCGCTAGGTAATCTAGATAGTCCAGGTGCCCGTTAGGTAACCTAGATAGTCCAAGTGCCCGCTAGTTAACCTACATAGTCCAAGTGCCCCCTGGTTAACTTAAACAGTCCAAGTGCCCGCTAGGTTACCTGCATAGTCCAAGTGCCCGTTAGGTAACCTAGATAGTCCAAGTGCCCGCTACGTAACCTACATAGTCCAAGTGCCCGCTAGGTAACCTAGATAGTCCAAGTACCCGTTAGCTAACCTAGATAGTCCAAGTGCCCGCTAGGTAACCTCCATAGTCCAAGTGCCCGCTAGGTAACCTCCATAGTCCAAGTGCCCGTTCGTTAACCTAGATAGTCCAAGTTCCTGTTAGCTAACCTACATAGTCCAAGTGCCATTTCGTTAACCTAGATAGTTCAAGTGCCCGCTAGGTAACCAAGACAGTCCAAGTGCCTGCTAGGTAACCTACATAGTCCAAGTGCCCGTTTGCTAACCTAGATCGTCAAAGGGCCCACTAGTTAACCTACATAGTCCAAGGGCCCTCTAGTTAACCTAGATAGTCCAAGTGCCCGCTAGTTAACCTACATTGTCCAAGTCCCTGATGGGGAACCTACATAGTCCAAGTATCCGCTAGGTAACCTACATAGTCCAAATGCCCGCTAGTAACGTACATAGTCCAAGTGCCCGTTAGGTAACCTAGATAGTCCAAATGCCCGCTAGGGAACACACATAGTCCAAGTGCCCGTTAGAGAACTTACATAGTCAAAGCCCTGCTAGGGAACCTACATAGTCCAAGTGCCCGCTAGGGAACCTAGATAGTCCACGTACCCGTTAGCTAACCTAGATAGTCCAAGTGCCCGCTAGGTAACCTCCATAGTCCAAGTGCCCGCTAGGTAACCTCCGTAGTCCAATTGCCCGTTCTTTAACCTATATAGTCCAAGTTCCTGTTAGCTAACCTACATAGTCCAAGTGCCCGTTCGTTAACCTAGATAGTTCAAGTGCCCGCTAGGTAACCTAGACAGTCCAAGTGCCTGCTAGGTAACCTACATAGTCCAAGTGCCCAATGAGGAACCTACATAGTCCACGTGCCCGATAGGGAAACTTCATATTCCAAGTGCCCGTTAGGGAACCCAGATAGTCCAAGTGCCCGCTAGTTAACCTACATAGTCCAAGTGCCCCCTGGTTAACTTAAACAGTCCAAGTGCCCGCTAGGTTACCTGCATAGTCCAAGTGCCCGTTAGGTAACCTAGATAGTCCAAGTGCCCGCTACGTAACCTACATAGTCCAAGTGCCCGCTAGGTAACCTAGATAGTCCAAGTACCCGTTAGCTAACCTAGATAGTCCAAGTGCCCGCTAGGTAACCTCCATAGTCCAAGTGCCCGCTAGGTAACCTCCATAGTCCAAGTGCCCGTTCGTTAACCTAGATAGTCCAAGTTCCTGTTAGCTAACCTACATAGTCCAAGTGCCATTTCGTTAACCTAGATAGTTCAAGTGCCCGCTAGGTAACCAAGACAGTCCAAGTGCCTGCTAGGTAACCTACATAGTCCAAGTGCCCGTTTGCTAACCTAGATCGTCAAAGGGCCCACTAGTTAACCTACATAGTCCAAGGGCCCTCTAGTTAACCTAGATAGTCCAAGTGCCCGCTAGTTAACCTACATTGTCCAAGTCCCTGATGGGGAACCTACATAGTCCAAGTATCCGCTAGGTAACCTACATAGTCCAAATGCCCGCTAGTAACGTACATAGTCCAAGTGCCCGTTAGGTAACCTAGATAGTCCAAATGCCCGCTAGGGAACACACATAGTCCAAGTGCCCGTTAGAGAACTTACATAGTCAAAGCCCTGCTAGGGAACCTACATAGTCCAAGTGCCCGCTAGGGAACCTAGATAGTCCACGTACCCGTTAGCTAACCTAGATAGTCCAAGTGCCCGCTAGGTAACCTCCATAGTCCAAGTGCCCGCTAGGTAACCTCCGTAGTCCAATTGCCCGTTCTTTAACCTATATAGTCCAAGTTCCTGTTAGCTAACCTACATAGTCCAAGTGCCCGTTCGTTAACCTAGATAGTTCAAGTGCCCGCTAGGTAACCTAGACAGTCCAAGTGCCTGCTAGGTAACCTACATAGTCCAAGTGCCCAATGAGGAACCTACATAGTCCACGTGCCCGATAGGGAAACTTCATATTCCAAGTGCCCGTTAGGGAACCCAGATAGTCCAAGTGCCCATAGGGAACCTATATGGTCCAAGTGCCCTCTAGGGAAGCTACATATTCATAGTGCCCGCTAGGGAACCTGCATTGTCCAAGTGCCCGCTAGTTAACCAAGATTGTCCAAGTGTCCGCTAGTAAACCTACATAGTCCAAGTTCCCGTTAGGTAACCTAGATAGGCCAAGTGCCCGCAAGGTAACCTACATAGTCCAAGTGCCCGCTAGGTAACCTAGATATTCCAAGTTCCAGTTTACTAACCTAGATAGGCCAAGTGCCCGTTAGGTAACCTACATAGTCCAAGTGCCCATTCGTTAACCTAGATAATCCAAGTGCCCGCTAGGTAACCTATACTGTCCAAGTGCCCGCTAGGTTACCTACATAGTCCAAGTGCACGTTCGTTAACTTAGATAGTCCAAGTCGCGCTAGGTAACCTATATAGTCCAAGGGCCCGCTAGGTAACCTATATAGTCCAAGTGGCCGCTAGTTAAACTATAGTCCAAGTGCCCGCTAGGTAACCTACATATTCCAAGTTCCCGCTAGGTAACCTGGATAGTCCAAGTGCCCGTTACCTAACCTACATAGTCCAAGTGCCCGTTAGGTTACCTACATAGTCCACGTGCCGGTTCGTTAACCTAGATAGTCCAAGTGCCCGCTAGGTAACCTACATAGTCCAAGTGCCCGCTAATTAACCTACATAGTCCAAGTGCCCGTTAGGTAACCTAGACAGTCCAAGTGCCCGCTAGGTAACCTCCATAGTCCAAGTGCCCGCTAATAAACCTATATAGTCCAAGTGCCCGCTAGGGAACCTGCATCGTCCAAGTGCCCGCTAGTTAATCTAGATAGTCCAAGTGCCCGCTAGTTAAGCTAGATAGTCCAAGTGGCCGCTAGTTAACCTAGATCGTCCAAGTGCCCGCTAGTTAACCTACATAGTCCAAGGTCCGCTAGTTAACCTAGATATTCCAAGTGCCCGCTAGTTAACCTACATAGTCCAAGGGCCCTCTATTTAACCTAGATAG
Source organism: Tenrec ecaudatus (assembly GCF_050624435.1). Taxonomy (NCBI): domain Eukaryota; kingdom Metazoa; phylum Chordata; class Mammalia; order Afrosoricida; family Tenrecidae; genus Tenrec; species Tenrec ecaudatus. The sequence continues at coordinate 152,477 of NW_027458221.1, forward strand.
TCCAAGTGCCCGCTAGGGGACGTACATAGTCCAAGTGCCCGCTAGGTAACCTAGATAGTCTAAGGGCCCGCTAGTTAACCTACATAGTCCAACTGCCCGATAGGGAACCTACATAGTCCAAGTGTCCGCTAAGGTACGAACATAGTCCAAGTGCCCGCTAGTTAACCTACATAGTCCAAGTGCCCACTGAGGAACCTACATAGTCCAAGTGTCCGAAAGGGAACCTACGTATTCCAAGTGCCCATTAGGGCACCTAGATAGTCCAAGTGCCCATAGGGAACCTATATAGTCCAAGTGCCCTCTAGGGAACCTACATAGTCAAAGTGCCCGCTAGGGAACCTGCATTGTACAAGTGCCCTCTAGTTAACCTAGATAGTCCAAGTGCCCGCTAGGTAACCTAGATAGTCCAAGGGCCCGCTAGTTAACCTACATAGTCCAAGTGCCCAATGAGGAACCTACATAGTCCAAGTGCCCGATAGGGAATCTTCATATTCCAAGTGCCCGTTAGGGAACCCAGATTGTCCAAGTGCCCATAGGGAACCTATATAGTCCAAGTTCCCTCTAGGGAAGCTACATATTCATAGTGCCCGCTAGGGAACCTGCATTGTCCAAGTGCCCGCTAGGTAACCTAGATCGTCCAAGTGTCCGCTAGTAAACCTACATAGTCCAAGTTCCCGTTAGGTAACCTAGATAGGCCAAGTGCCCGCTAGTTAAACTACATAGTACAATGGCCCGCTAGTTGACCTAGATAGTCCAAGTGCCCGCTAGTTAACCTAGATAGTCAAAGTGCCCGCTAGTTAACCTCAGTAGTACAAATGTCCAATAGGGATCCTACATAATCCAAGTGCCCGCTAGGTAACCTAGATATTCCATGTTCCGGTTTGCTAACCTAGATAGTCCAAGTGCCCGCTATGTAACCTGTACTGTCCAAGTGCCCGCTAGGTTACTTACATAGTCCACGTGCACGTTCGTTAACTTAGATAGTCCAAGTCGCGGTAGGTAACCAACATAGTCTAAGGGCCGCTAGGTAACCTATATAGTCCAAGTGCCCGCTAGTTAACCTATAGTCCAAGTGCCCTCTAGGTAACTTAAACAGTCCAAGTGCCCGCTAGGTTACCTGCATAGTCCAAGTGCCCGTTAGGTAACCTAGATAGTCCAAGTGCCTGCTAGGTAACCTCCATAGTCCAAGTGCCCGCTAGGTAACATCCATAGTCCAAGTGCCCGTTCGTTAACTTAGATAGTCCAAGTTCCTGTTAGCTACCCTACATAGTCCAAGTGCCCGTTCGTTAACCTAGATAGTTCAAGTGCCCGCTAGGTAACCTAGACAGTCCAAGTGCCTGCTAGGTAACCTACATAGTCCAAGTGCCCGTTTGCTAACCTAGATCGTCAAAGGGCCCGCTAGTTAACCTACATAGTCCAAGGGCCCTCTAGTTAACCTAGATAGTCCAAGTGCCCGCTAGTTAACCTACATTGTCCAAGTCCCTGATGGGGAACCTACATAATCCAAGTATCCGCTAGGTAACCTACATAGTCCAAATGCCCACTAGTAACGTACGTAGTCCAAATGCCCGTTAGGTAACCTAGATAGTCCAAATGCCCGCTAGGGAACCTACATAGACCAAGTGCCCGCTAGGTAACCTACATAGTCCAAATGCCCGCTAGAAACCTACATAGTCCAAGTGCAAGAAGGGAACCTACGTAATCCAAGTTCCCGCTAGGGAACCTACATATTCCAAATGCCCGTTAGGTAACCTAGATAGTCCAAATGCCCGCTAGGGTACCCACATAGTCTAAGTGCCCGCGAGGTAACCTACATTGTCCAAGTGCCCATTCATTAACCTAGATTTTCCAAGTGCCCTCTAGGTAACCTAGACTGTCCAAGTGCCCGCTTGGTTACCTACATAGTCCACGTGCCCGTTCGTTAACCTAGATAGTACAAGAGCCCGCTAGTTAACCTACATAGTCCAAGGGCCCGCTAGTTAACCTAGATAGTCCAAGTGCCCGCTAGTTAACCTACATTGTCCAAGTCCCTGATGGGGAACCTACATAGTCCAAGTATCCGCTAGGTAACCTACATAGTCCAAATGCCCGCTAGTAACGTACATAGTCCAAGTGCCCGTTAGGTAACCTAGATAGTCCAAATGCCCGCTAGGGAACCCACATAGTCCAAGTGCCCGTTAGAGAACTTACATAGTCAAAGCCCTGCTAGGGAACCTACATAGTCCAAGTGCCCGCTAGGTAACCTAGATAGTCCAAGTAGCCGTTAGCTAACCTAGATAGTCCAAGTGCCCGCTAGGTAACCTCCATAGTCCAAGTGCCCGCTAGGTAACCTCCATAGTCCAAGTGCCCGTTCGTTAACCTAGATAGTCCAAGTTCCTGTTAGCTAACCTACATAGTCCAAGTGCCCGTTCGTTAACCTAGATAGTTCAAGTGCCCGCTAGGTAACCTAGACAGTCCAAGTGCCTGCTAGGTAACCTACATAGTCCAAGTGCCCGTTTGCTAACCTAGATCGTCAAAGGGCCCGCTAGTTAACCTACATAGTCCAAGTGCCCGATAGGTAACCTACATAGTCCAAATGCCCGCTAGTAACGTACATAGTCCAAGTGCCGTTAGGTAACCTAGATAGTCCAAATGCCCGCTAGGGAACCCACATAGTCCAAGTGCCCGTTAGCGAACTTACATAGTCAAAGCCCTGCTAGGGAACCTACATAGTCCAAGTGCCCGCTAGGTAACCTAGATAGTCCAAGTACCCGTTAGCTAACCTAGATAGTCCAAGTGCCCGCTAGGTAACCTACATAGTCCAAGTGCCCGCTAGGTAACCTCCATAGTCCAAGTGCCCGTTCGTTAACCTAGATAGTCCAAGTTCCTGTTAGCTAACCTACATAGTCCAAGTGCCCGTTCGTTAACCTAGATAGTTCAAGTGCCCGCTAGGTAACCTAGACAGTCCAAGTGCCTGCTAGGTAACCTACATAGTCCAAGTGCCCGTTTGCTAACCTAGATCGTCAAAGGGCCCGCTAGTTAACCTACATAGTCCAAGTGCCCGATAGGTAAACTACATAGTCCAAGTGCCCAATGAGGAACCTACATAGTCCACGTGCCCGATAGGGAAACTTCATATTCCAAGTGCCCGTTAGGGAAACCAGATAGTCCAAGTGCCCATAGGGAACCTATATGGTCCAAGTGCCCTCTAGGGAAGCTACATATTCATAGTGCCCGCTAGGGAACCTGCATTGTCCAAGTGCCCGCTAGGTAACCTAGATCGTCCAAGTGTCCGCTAGTAAACCTACATAGTCCAAGTTCCCGTTAGGTAACCTAGATAGGCCAAGTGCCCGCTAGTTAACCTACATAGTACAATGGCCCGCTAGTTGACCTAGATAGTCCAAGTGCCCGCTAGTTAACCTAGATAGTCAAAGTGCCCGCTAGTTAACCTCAGTAGTACAAATGTCCAATAGGGATCCTACATAATCCAAGTGCCCGCTAGGTAACCTAGATATTCCATGTTCCGGTTTGCTAACCTAGATAGTCCAAGTGCCCGCTATGTAACCTGTACTGTCCAAGTGCCCGCTAGGTTACTTACATAGTCCACGTGCACGTTCGTTAACTTAGATAGTCCAAGTCGCGGTAGGTAACCAACATAGTCTAAGGGCCGCTAGGTAACCTATATAGTCCAAGTGCCCGCTAGTTAACCTATAGTCCAAGTGCCCTCTAGGTAACTTAAACAGTCCAAGTGCCCGCTAGGTTACCTGCATAGTCCAAGTGCCCGTTAGGTAACCTAGATAGTCCAAGTGCCCGCTAGGTAACCTCCATAGTGCAAGTGCCCGCTAGGTAACATCCATAGTCCAAGTGCCCGTTCGTTAACCTAGATAGTCCAAGTTCCTGTTAGCTACCCTACATAGTCCAAGTGCCCGTTCGTTAACCTAGATAGTTCAAGTGCCCGCTAGGTAACCTAGACAGTCCAAGTGCCTGCTAGGTAACCTACATAGTCCAAGTGCCCGTTTGCTAACCTAGATCATCAAAGGGCCCGCTAGTTAACCTACATAGTCCAAGGGCCCTCTAGTTAACCTAGATAGTCCAAGTGCCCGCTAGTTAACCTACATTGTCCAAGTCCCTGATGGGGAACCTACATAATCCAAGTATCCGCTAGGTAACCTACATAGTCCAAATGCCCACTAGTAACGTACGTAGTCCCAATGCCCGTTAGGTAACCTAGATAGTCCAAATGCCCGCTAGGGAACCTACATAGCCCAAGTGCCCGCTAGGTAACCTACATAGTCCAAATGCCCGCTAGAAACCTACATTGTCCAAGTGCAAGAAGGGAACCTACGTAATCCAAGTTCCCGCTAGGGAACCTACATATTCCAAATGCCCGTTAGGTAACCTAGATAGTCCAAATGCCCGCTAGGGTACCCACATAGTCTAAGTGCCCGCGAGGTAACCTACATTGTCCAAGTGCCCATTCATTAACCTAGATTTTCCAAGTGCCCTCTAGGTAACCTAGACTGTCCAAGTGCCCGCTTGGTTACCTACATAGTCCACGTGCCCGTTCGTTAACCTAGATAGTACAAGAGCCCGCTAGTTAACCTACATAGTCCAAGGGCCCGCTAGATAACCTAGATAGTCCAAGTGCCCGCTAGTTAACCTACATTGTGCAAGTCCCTGATGGGGAACCTACATAGTCCAAGTATCCGCTAGGTAACCTACATAGTCCAAATGCCCGCTAGTAACGTACATAGTCCAAGTGCCCGTTAGGTAACCTAGATAGTCCAAATGCCCGCTAGGGAACCCACATAGTCCAAGTGCCCGTTAGAGAACTTACATAGTCAAAGCCCTGCTAGGGAACCTACATAGTCCAAGTGCCCGCTAGGTAACCTAGATAGTCCAAGTAGCCGTTAGCTAACCTAGATAGTCCAAGTGCCCGCTAGGTAACCTCCATAGTCCAAGTGCCCGCTAGGTAACCTCCATAGTCCAAGTGCCCGTTCGTTAACCTAGATAGTCCAAGTTCCTGTTAGCTAACCTACATAGTCCAAGTGCCCGTTCGTTAACCTAGATAGTTCAAGTGCCCGCTAGGTAACCTAGACAGTCCAAGTGCCTGCTAGGTAACCTACATAGTCCAAGTGCCCGTTTGCTAACCTAGATCGTCAAAGGGCCCGCTAGTTAACCTACATAGTCCAAGTGCCCGATAGGTAACCTACATAGTCCAAGTGCCCAATGAGGAACCTACATAGTCCACGTGCCCGATAGGGAAACTTCATATTCCAAGTGCCCGTTAGGGAAACCAGATAGTCCAAGTGCCCATAGGGAACCTATATGGTCCAAGTGCCCTCTAGGGAAGCTACATATTCATAGTGCCCGCTAGGGAACCTGCATTGTCCAAGTGCCCGCTAGTTAACCAAGATTGTCCAAGTGTCCGCTAGTAAACCTACATAGTCCAAGTTCCCGTTAGGTAACCTAGATAGGCCAAGTGCCCGCAAGGTAATCTACATAGTCCAAGTGCCCGCTAGGTAACCTAGATATTCCAAGTTCCAGTTTACTAACCTAGATAGTCCAAGTGCCCGCTAGGTAACCTAGATAGTCCAAGTGCCCGTTACCTAACCTACATAGTCCAAGTGCCCGTTAGGTTACCTACATAGTCCACGTGCCGGTTCGTTAACCTAGATAGTCCAAGTGCCCGCTAGGTAACCTACATAGTCCAAGTGCCCGCTAATTAACCTACATAGTCCAAGTGCCCATTAGGTAACCTAGACAGTCCAAGTACCCGCTAGGTAACCTCCATAGTCCAAGTGCCCGCTAATAAACCTATATAGTCCAAGTGCTCGCTAGGGAACCTGCATCGTCCAAGTGCCCGCTAGTTAATCTAGATAGTCCAAGTGCCCGCTAGTTAAGCTAGATAGTCCAAGTGGCCGCTAGTTAACCTAGATCGTCCAAGTGCCCGCTAGTTAACCTACATAGTCCAAGGTCGGCTAGTTAACCTAGATATTCCAAGTGCCCGCTAGTTAACCTACATAGTCCAAGGGCCCTCTATTTAACCTACATAGTCCAAGTGCCCGCTAGGGGACGTACATAGTCCAAGTGCACGCTAGGTAACCTAGATAGTCTAAGGGCCCGCTAGTTAACCTACATAGTCCAACTGCCCGAAAGGGAACCTACATAGTCCAAGTGTCCGCTAAGGTACGAACATAGTCCAAGTGCCCGCTAGGGAACCTACATAGTCCAAGTGCTCGCTAGTTAACCTACATAGTCCAAGTGCCCGCTGCGGAACCTACATAGTCCAAGTGTCCGAAAGGGAAGCTACGTATTCCAAGTGCCCATTAGGGCACCTAGATAGTCCAAGTGCCCATAGGGAACCTATATAGTCCAAGTGCCCTCTAGGGAACCTACATAGTCAAAGTGCCCGCTAGGGAACCTGCATTGTACAAGTGCCCTCTAGTTAACCTAGATAGTCCAAGTGCCCGCTAGGTAACCTAGATAGTCCAAGGGCCCGCTAGTTAACCTACATAGTCCAAGTGCCCAATGAGGAACCTACATAGTCCAAGTGCCCGATAGGGAATCTTCATATTCCATGTGCCCGTTAGGGAACCCAGATTGTCCAAGTGCCCATAGGGAACCTATATAGTCCAAGTTCCCTGTAGGGAAGCTACATATTCATAGTGCCCGCTAGGGAACCTGCATTGTCCAAGTGCCCGCTAGTTAACCTAGATCGTCCAAGTGTCCGCTAGTTAACCTACATTGTCCAAGTCCCTGATGGGGAACCTACATAGTGCAAGTATCCGCTAGGTAACCTACATAGTCCAAATGCCCGCTAGTAACGTACATAGTCCAAGTGCCCGTTAGGTAACCTAGATAGTCCAAATGCCTGCTAGGGAACCCACATAGTCCAAGTGCCCGTTAGAGAACTTACATAGTCAAAGCCCTGCTAGGGAACCTACATAGTCCAAGTGCCCGCTAGGTAACCTAGATAGTCCAAGTACCCGTTAGCTAACCTAGATAGTCCAAGTGTCCGCTAGGTAACCTCCATAGTCCAAGTGCCCGTTCGTTAACCTAGATAGTCCAAGTTCCTGTTAGCTAACCTACATAGTCCAAATGCCCGTTCGTTAACCTAGATAGTTCAAGTGCCCCTAGGTAACCTAGACAGTCCAAGTGCCTGCTAGGTAACCTACATAGTCCAAGTGCCCGTTTGCTAACCTAGATCGTCAAAGGGCCCGCTAGTTAACCTACATAGTCCAAGGGCCCTCTAGTTAACCTAGATAGTCCAAGTGCCCGCTAGTTAACCTACATTGTCCAAGTCCCTGATGGGGAACCTACATAGTCCAAGTATCCGCTAGGTAACCTACATAGTCCAAATGCCCACTAGTAACGTACGTAGTCCAAATGCCCGTTAGGTAACCTACATAGTCCAAATGCCCGCTAGAAACCTACATAGTCCAAGTGCAAGAAGGGAACCTACATAATCCAAATGCCCGCTAGGGAACCTACATAGTCCAAATGCCCGTTAGGTAACCTAGATAGTCCAAATGCCCGCTAGGGTACCCACATAGTCTAAGTGCCCGCGAGGTAACCTACATAGTCCAAGTGCCGATTCATTAACCTAGATTTTCCAAGTGCCCTCTAGGTAACCTAGACTGTCCAAGTGCCCGCTTGGTTACCTACATAGTCCACGTGCCCGTTCGTTAACCTAGATAGTACAAGAGCCCGCTAGTTAACCTACATAGTGCAAGGGCCCGCTAGTTAACCTAGATAGTCCAAGTGCCCGCTAGTTAACCTACATTGTCCAAGTCCCTGATGGGGAACCTACATAGTCCAAGTATCCGCTAGGTAACCTACATAGTCCAAATGCCCGCTAGTAACGTACATAGTCCAAGTGCCCGTTAGGTAACCTAGATAGTCCAAATGCCCGCTAGGGAACCCACATAGTCCAAGTGCCCGTTGGAGAACTTACATAGTCAAAGCCCTGCTAGGGAACCTACATAGTCCAAGTGCCCGCTAGGGAACCTAGATAGTCCAAGTACCCGTTAGCTAACCTAGATAGTCCAAGTGCCCGCTAGGTAACCTCCATAGTCCAAGTGCCCGTTCCTTAACCTAGATAGTCCAAGTTCCTGTTAGCTAACCTACATAGTCCAAGTGCCTGTTCGTTAACCTAGATAGTTCAAGTGCCCGCTTGGTAACCTAGACAGTCCAAGTGCCTGCTAGGTAACCTACATAGTCCATGTGCCCGCTAGGGAACCTACATATTCCAAGTGCCTGTTAGTTTACCTAGATAGTCAAAGTGCCTTCTAGGTAACCTAGATAGTCCAAATGCCCGCTAGGATACCCACAGAGTCCAACTGCCCGATAGGGAACCAACATAGTCCAAGTGCCCGCTAAGGGACCTACATAGTCCAAGTGCCCGTTAGGGAACCTACATAGTCCAAGTGCCCTCTAGGGAACCTGCATCGTCCATGTGCCCGCTAGTTAACCTAGATAGTCCAAGTGCCCGCTAGTTAACCTACATAGTCCAAGGTCCGTTAGTTAACCTAGATAGTCCAAGTGCCCTCTAGTTAACCTACATAGTCCAAGGGCCCTCTAGTTAACCTCGATAGTCCAAGTGCCCGCTAGCGGACGTACATAGTCCAAGTGCCCGCTGGGCAACCTAGATAGTCCAAGTGCCCGCTAGATTACCTACATAGTCCAAGTGCCCGCTGAGGAACCTACATAGTCCAAGTGTCCGAAAGGGAACCTACGTATTCCAAGTGCCCGTTAGGGCACCTAGATAGTCCAAGTAACCATAATGAACCTATATAGTCCAAGTGCCCTCTAGGGAAGCTACATAGTCAAAGTGCCCGCTAGGGAACCTGCATTGTACAAGTGCCCGCTAGTTAACCTAGATAGTCCCAGTGCCCACTAAGTAACCTAGATAGTCCAAGTGCCCGATAGGGAACTTACATAGTCCAAGTGCCCAATGAGGAACCTACATAGTCCAAGTGCCCGATAGGGAATCTTCATATTCCAAGTGCCCGTTAGGGAACCCAGATAGTCCAAGTGCCCATAGGGAACCTATATGGTCCAAGTGCCGTCTAGGGAAGCTACATATTCATAGTGCGCGCTAGGGAACCTGCATCGTTCAAGTGCCCGCTAGTTAACCAAGATCGTCCAAGTGTCCGCTAGTAAACTTACATAGTCCAAGTTCCCGTTAGGTAACCTAGATAGGCCAAGTGCCCGCAAGGTAACCTACATAGTCCAACTGCCCGCTAGGTAACCTAGATATTCCAAGTTCCGGTTTGCTAACCTAGATAGTCCAAGTGCCCGCTAGGTAACCTACATAGTTCAAGTGCCCATTCGTTAACCTAGATAGTCCAAGTGCCCGCTAGGTAACCTATACTGTCCAAGAGCCCGCTAGGTTACGTACATAGTCCAAGTGCACGTTCGTTAACTTAGATAGTCCAAGTCGCGCTAGGTAGTCCAAGTCGCGCTAGGTAGTCCAAGTCGCGCTACATAGTCCAAAGGCCCGCTAGGTAACCTATATAGTCCAAGTGCCCGCTATTTAAACTATAGTCCAAGTGCCCGCTAGGTAACCTACATATTCAAAGTTCCCGCTAGGTAACCAAGATAGTCCAAGTGCCCGTTACCTAACCTAGATAGTCCAAGTGCCCGTTAGGTTACCTACATAGTCCAAGTGCACGCTAATTAACCTACATAGTCCAAGTGCCCGTTAGGTAACCTAGAGAGTACAAGTGCCCGATAGTTAACCTCAATAGTCCAATTGCCCGCTAATTAACCTATATAGTCCAAGTGCCCGCTAGGGAACCTGCATCATCCAAGTGCCCGCTAGTTAATCTAGATAGTCCAAGTGCCCGCTAGTTAAGCTAGATAGTCCAAGTGGCCGCTAGTTAACCTAGATCGTCCAAGTGCCCGCTAGTTAATCTAGATCGCTAATTAACCTATATAGTCCAAGTGCCCATAGGGAACCTATATAGTCCAAGTGCCCTCTAGGGAACTTACATAGTCAAAGTGCCCGCTAGGGTACCTGCATTGTACAAGTGCCCTCTAGTTAACCTAGATAGTCCAAGTGCCCGCTAGGTAACCTAGATAGTCCAAGGGCCTGCTAGTTAACCTACATAGTCCAACGGCCCTCTAGTTAACCTAGATAGTCCAAGTGCCCGCTGGAGGACGTACATAGTCCAAGTGCCCGCTAGGTAACCTAGATAGTCTACGGGCCCGCTAGTTAACCTACATAGTCCAACTGCCCGATAGGGAACCTACATAGTCCAAGATCCCGCTAAGGGACGAACATAGTCCAAGTGCCCGCTAGGGAACCTGCATAGTCAAAGTGCCCGATAGGTAACCTAGATAGTCCAAGTGCCCGCTAGTAAACCTACATAGTCCAAGTGCCCACTGAGGAACCTGCATAGTCCAAGTGTCCGAAAGGGAACCTACGTATTCCAAGGGCCCATTAGGGCACCTAGATAGTCCAAGTGCCCATAGGGAACCTATATCGTCCAAGTGCCCTCTAGGGAACCTACATAGTCAAAGTGCCCGCTAGGGAACCTGCATTGTACAAGTGCCCTCTAGTTAACCTAGATAGTCCAAGTGCCCGCTAGGTAACCTAGATAGTCCAAGGGCCCGCTAGTTAACCTACAAAGTCCAAGTGCCCGATAGGGAACCTACATAGTCCAAGTGCCCAATGAGGAACCTACATAGTCCAAGTGCCCGATAGGGAATCTTCATATTCCAAGTGCCCGTTAGGGAACCCAGATAGTCCAAGTGCCCATAGGGAACCTACATAGTCCAAGTGCCCTCTAGGGAAGCTACATATTCATAGTGCCCGCTAGGGAACCTGCATTGTCCAAGTGCCCGCTAGTTAACCTAGATCGTCCAAGTGTCCGCTAGTAAACCTACATAGTCCAAGTTCCCGTTAGGTAACCTAGATAGGCCAAGTGCCCGCTAGTTAACCTACATAGTACAATGGCCCGCTAGTTGACCTAGATAGTTCAAGTGCCCGCTAGTTAACCTAGATAGTCAAAGTGCCCGCTAGTTAACCTAAGTAGTACAAATGTCCGATAGGGATCCTACATAGTCCAAGTGCCCGCTAGGTAACCTAGATATTCCAAGTTCCGGTTTGCTAACCTAGATAGTCCAAGTGCCCGCTAGGTAACCTACATAGTCCAAGTGCCCATTCGTTAACCTAGATAGTCCATGTGCCCGCTAGGTAACCTATACTGTCCAAGTGCCTGCTAGGTTACCTACATAGTCCAAGTGCACGTTCGTTAACTTTGATAGTCCAAGTCGCGCTAGGTAACCTACATAGTCCAAGGGTCACTAGGTAACCTATAGTCCAAGTGTCCTCTAGGTAACCTACATATTCCAAGTTCCCGCTAGGGAACCTAGATAGTCAAAGTGCCCGTTACCTAACCTATATAGTCCAAGTGCCCGTGAGGTTACCTACATAGTCCACGTGCCCGTTCATTAACCTAGATAGTACAATTGCCCGCTAGGTAACCTACATAGTCCAAGAGCCGGCAGGTAACTTAGACAGTTCAAGTGCCCGTTAGGTTACATGCATAGTCCAAGTGCCCGTTAGGTAACCTAGATAGTCCAAGTGCCCGCTAGGTAACCTACATAGTCCAAGTGCCCGCTAGGTAACCTAGATAGTCCAAGTACCCGTTAGCTAACCTAGATAGTCCAAGTGCCCGCTAGGTAACCTCCATAGTCCAATTGCCTTCTAGGTAACCTCCATAGTCCAAGTGCCCACTAATTTACCTATATAGTCCAAGTGCCCGCTAGGGAAACTGCATCGTTCAAGTGCCCGCTAGTTAATCTAGATAGTCCAAGTGCCCGCTAGTTAACCTAGATAGTCCAAGTGCCCGCTATTTAACCTAGATTGTCCAAGTGCCCGCTAGTTAACCTACATAGTCCAAGGTCCGCTAGTTAACCTAGATATTCCAAGTGCCCCTTAGTTAACCTACATAGTCAAAGGGCCCTCTAGTTAACCTAGATAATCCAAGTGCCCGCTAGGGGACATACATAGTCCAAGTGCCCGCTATGTAACCTAGATAGTCTAAGGGCCCGCTAGATAACCTACATAGTCCAACTGCCCGATAGGGAACCTACATATTCCAAGTGCACGCTAAGGGACGAACATAGTCCAAGTGCCCGCTAGGGAACCTACATAGTCCAAGTGCCCGCTAGGTAACCTAGATAGTCCAAGTGCCCGCTAGTTAACCTACATAGTCCAAGTACCCGCTGAGGAACCTACATAGTCCAAGTGTCCGAAAGGGAACCTACGTATTCCAAGTGCCCATTAGGGCACCTAGATAGTCCAAGTGCCCATAGGGAACCTATATCGTCCAAGTGCCCTCTAGGGAACCTACATAGTTAAAGTGCCCGCTAGGGAACCTGCATTGTACAAGTGCCCTCTAGTTAACCTAGATAGTCCAAGTGCGCGCTAGGTAACCTAGATAGTCCAAGGGCCCGCTAGTTAACCTACAAAGTCCAAGTGCCCGATAGGGAACCTACATAGTCCAAGTGCCCAATGAGGAACCTACATAGTCCAAGTGCCCGATAGGGAATCTTCATATTCCAAGTGCCCGTTAGGGAACCCAGATAGTCCAAATACCCATAGGGAACCTACATAGTCCAAGTGCCCTCTAGGGAAGCTACATATTCATAGTGCCCGCTAGGGAACCTGCATTGTCCAAGTGCCCGCTAGTTAACCTAGATCGTCCAAGGGTCCGCTAGTAAACCTACATAGTCCAAGTTCCCGTTAGGTAACCTAGATAGGCCAAGTGCCCGCTAGTTAACCTACATAGTACAATGGCCCGCTAGTTGACCTAGATAGTCCAAGTGCCCGCTAGTTAACCTAGATAGTCAAAGTGCCCGCTAGTTAACCTAAGTAGTACAAATGTCCGATAGGGATCCTACATAGTCCAAGTGCCCGCTAGGTAACCTAGATATTCCAAGTTCCGGTTTGCTAACCTAGATAGTCCAAGTGCCCGCTAGGTAACCTACGTAGTACAAGTGCCCATTCGTTAACCTAGATAGTCCAAGTGCCTGCTAGTTAACCTATACTGTCCAAGTGCCCGCTAGGTTACTTACATAGTCCAAGTGCACTTTCGTTAACTTAGATAGTCCAAGTCGCGGTAGGTAACCAACATAGTCCAAGGGCCGCTAGGTAACCTATATAGCCCAAGTGCCCGCTACTTAGCCTATAGTCCAAGTGCCCTCTAGGTAACCTACATATTCCATGTTTCCGCTAGGTAACCTAGATAGTCCAAGTGCCCGTTACCTAACCTAGATAGTCCAAGTGCCCGTTAGGTTACCTACATAGTCCACGTGCCCGTTCGTTAACCTAGATAGTCCAATTGCCCGCTAGGTAACCTACATAGTCCAAGGGCCGGCTAGGTAACCTTTAGAATCCAAGTGCCCACTAGGTAATCTAGATAGTCCAGGTGCCCATTAGGTAACCTAGATAGTCCAAGTGCCCGCTAGTTAACCTACACAGTCCAAGTGCCCGCTGGTTAACTTAAACAGTCCAAGTGCCCGCTAGGTTACCTGCATAGTCCAAGTGCCCGTTAGGTAACCTAGATAGTCCAAGTGCCCGCTAGGTAACCTACATAGTCCAAGTGCCCACTAGGTAACCTAGATAGTCCAAGTACCCGTTAGCTAACCTAGATAGTCCAAGTGCCCGCTAGGTAACCTCCATAGTTCAAGTGCCCGCTAGGTAACCTCCATAGTCCAAGTGCCCGTTCGTTAACCTAGATAGTCCAAGTTCCTGTTAGCTAACTTACATAGTCCAAGTGCCCGTTCGTTAACCTAGATAGTTCAAGTACCCGCTAGGTAACCTAGACAGTCCAAGTGCCTGCTAGGTAACCTAAATAGTCCAAGTGCCCGTTTGCTAACCTAGATCGTCAAAGGGCCCGCTAGTTAACCTACATAGTCCAAGGGCCCGCTAGTTAACCTAGATAGTCCAAGTGCCCGCTAGTTAACCTACATTGTCCAAGTCCCTGATGGGGAACCTACATAGTCCAAGTATCCGCTAGGTAACCTACATAGTCCAAATGCCCGCTAGTAACGTACATAGTCCAAGTGCCCGTTAGGTAACCTAGATAGTCCAAATGCCCGCTAGGGAACCCACATAGCCCAAGTGCCCATTAAAGAACTTACATAATCAAAGCCCTGCTAGGGAACCTACATAGTCCAAGTGCCCGCTAGGGAACCTAGATAGTCTAAGTACCCGTTAGCTAACCTAGATAGTCCAAGTGCCCGCTAGGTAACCTCCATAGTCCAAGTGCCCGCTAGGTAACCTCCATAGTCCAAGTGCCCGTTCGTTAACCTAGATAGTTCAAGTGCCCGCTAGGTAACCTAGACAGTCCAAGTGCCTGCTAGGTAACCTACATAGTCTCAGTGCCCGCTAGGGACCTACATAGTCCAAGAGCCCGCTAGGTAACCTACATAGTCCAAGTGCCCGTTAGTTAACCTAGATAGTCAAAGTGCCTGCTAGGTAACCTAGATAGTCCAAATGACCGCTAGGGTACCCACATAGTCCAACTGCCCGATAGGGAACCAACATAGTCCAAGTGCCCGCTAAGGGACCGACATAGTCCAAGTGACCGCTAGGGAACCTACATAGTCCAAATGCCCGTTAGGGTACCCACAGAGTCCTACTGCCCGATAGGGAACCAACATAGTCCAAGTGCCCGCTAAGGGACCTACATAGTCCAAGTGCCTGTTAGGGAACCTACATAGTCCAAGTGCCCTCTAGGGAACCTGCATCGTCCAAGTGCCCGCCAGTTAACATCGAGAGTCTAAGTTTCCGCTAGTTAACCTAGATAGTCCAAGTGCCCGCTAGTTAACATAGATCGTCCAAGTGCCCGCTAGTTATCCTACATAGTCCAAGGTCCGTTAGTTAACCTAGATAGTCCAAGTGCCCTCTAGATAACCTACATAGTCCAAGGGCCCTCTAGTTAACCTCGATAGTCCAAGTGCCTGCTAGGGGACGTACATAGTCCAAGTGCCCGCTGGACAACCTAGATAGTCCAAGTGCCCACTAGTTAACCTACATAGTCCAAGTGCCCGCTGAGGAACCTACATAGACGAAGTGTCCGAAAGGGAACCTACGTATTCCAAGTGCCCGTTAGGGCACCTAGATAGTCCAAGTAACCATAGGGAACCTATATAGTCCAAGTGCCCTCTAGGGAAGCTACATAGTCAAAGTGCCCGCTAGGGAACCTGCATTGTTCAAGTGCCCGCTAGTTAACCTAGATAGTCTAAGTGCCCTCTAGGTAACCTAGATAGTCGAAGGGCCCGCTAGTTAACCTACATAGTCCAAGTGCCCGATAGGGAACCTACATTGTCCAAGTGCCCAATGAGGAACCTACATAATCCAAGTGCCCGATAGGGAATCTTCATATTCCAAGTGCCCGTTAGGGAACCCAGATAGTCCAAGTGCCCATAGGGAACCTATATGGTCCAAGTGCCCTCTAGGGAAGCTACATATTCATAGTGCCCGCAAGGGAATCTGCATTGTCCAAGTGCCCGCTAGTTATCCTAGATCGTCCAAGGGTCCGCTAGTAAACCTACATAGTCCAAGTTCCCGTTAGGTAACCTAGATAGGCCAAGTGCCCGCTAGTTAACCAACATAGTACAATGGCCCGCTAGTTGACCTAGATAGTCCAAGTGCCCGCTAGTTAACCTAGCTAGTCAAAGTGCCCTCTAGTTAACCTAAGTAGTACAAATGTCCAATAGGGATCCTACATAATCCAAGTGCCCGCTAGGTAACCTAGATATTCCAAGATCCGGTTTGCTAACCTAGATAGTCCAAGTGCCCGCTAGGTAACCTATACTGTCCAAGTGCCCGCTAGGTAACATATACTGTCCAAGTGCCCGCTAGGGTACTTACATAGTCCAAGTGCACGTTCGTTAACTTAGATAGTCCAAGTCGCGTTAGGTAACCAACATAATCTAAGGGCCGCTAGGTAACCTATATAGTCCAAGTGCCCGCTAGTTAACCTATAGTCCAAGTGCCCTCTAGGTAACTTAAACAGTCCAAGTGCCCGCTAGGTTACCTGCATAGTCCAAGTGCCCGCTAGGTAACCTAGACAGTCCAAGTGCCTGCTAGGTAACCTACATAGTCCAAGTGCCCGTTTGCTAACCTAGATCGTCAAAGGGCCCGCTAGTTAACCTACATAGTCCAAGGGCCCTCTAGTTAACCTAGATAGTCCAAGTGCCAGCTAGTTAACCTACATTGTCCAAGTCCCTGATGGGGAGCCTACATAGTCCAAGTATCCGCTAGGTAACCTACATAGTCCAAATGCCCACTAGTAACGTACGTAGTCCAAATGCCCGTTAGGTAACCTAGATAGTCCAAATGCCCGCTAGGGAACCTACATAGCCCAAGTGCCCGCTAGGTAACCTACATAGTCCAAATGCCCGCCAGAAACCTACATAGTCCAAGTGCAAGAAGGGAACCTACATAATCCAAGTGCCCGCTAGGGAACCTACATAGTCCAAATGCCCGTTAGGTAACCTAGATAGTCCAAATGCCCGCTAGGGTACCCACATAGTCTAAGTGCCCGCGAGATAACCTACATAGTCCAAGTGCCCATTCATTAACCTAGATTTTCCAAGTGCCCTCTAGGTAACCTAGACTGTCCAAGTGCCCGCTTGGTTACCTACATAGTCCACGTGCCCGTTCGTTAACCTAGAAAGTACAAGAGCCCGCTAGTTAACCTACATAGTCCAAGGGCCCGCTAGTTAACCTAGATAGTCCAAGTGCCCGCTAGTTAACCTACATTGTCCATGTCCCTGATGGGGAACCTACATAGTCCAAGTATCCGCTAGGTAACCTACATAGTCCAAATGCCCGCTAGTAACGTACATAGTCCAAGTGCCCGTTAGGTAACCTAGATAGTCCAAATGCCCGTTAGGGAACTCACATAGTCCAAGTGCCCGTTAGAGAACTTAGATAGTCAAAGCCCTGCTAGGGAACCTACATAGTCCAAGTGCCCGCTAGGGAACCTAGATAGTCCAAGTACCCGTTAGCTAACCTAGATAGTCCAAGTGCCCGCTAGGTAACCTACATAGTCCAAGTGCCCGTTCGTTAACCTAGATAGTCCAAGTTCCTGTTAGCTAACCTACATAGTCCAAGTGCCCGTTCGTTAACCTAGATAGTTCAAGTGTCCGCTAGGTAACCTAGACAGTCCAAGTGCCTGCTAGGTAACCTACATAGTCCAAGTGCCCGCTAGGGAACCTACATAGTCCAAGGGCCCGCTAGTTAACCTAGATAGTCCAAGTGCCCGCTAGTTAACCTACATTGTCCAAGTCCCTGATGGGGAACCTACATAGTCCAAGTATCCGCTAGGTAAACTACATAGTCCAAATGCCCGCTAGTAACGTACATAATCCAAGTGCCCGTTAGGTAACCTAGATAGTCCAAATGCCCGCTAGGGAACCCACATAGTCCAAGTGCCCGTTAGAGAACTTACATAGTCAAAGCCCTGCTAGGGAACTTACATAGTCCAAGTGCCCGCTAGGGAACCTAGATAGTCCAAGTACCCGTTAGCTAACCTAGATAGTCCAAGTGCCCGCTAGGTAACCTCCTTAGTCCAAGTGCCCGTTCGTTAACCTAGATAGTCCAAGTTCCTGTTAGCTAACCTACATAGTCCAAGTGCGCGTTCGTTAACCTAGATAGTTCAAGTGCCCGCTAGGTAACCTAGACAGTCCAAGTGCCTGCTAGGTAACCTACATAGTCCAAGTGCCCGCTAGGGAACCTACATAGTCCAAGTGCCCGTTAGTTAACCTAGATAGTCAAAGTGCCTTCTAGGTAACCTAGATAGTCCAAATGCCCGCTAGGATACCCACATAGTCCAACTGCCCGATAGGGAACCAACATAGTCCAAGTGCCCGCTAAGGGACCTACATAGTCCAAGTGCCCGTTAGGGAACCTACATAGTCCGAGTGCCCTCTAGGGAACCTGCATCGTCCATGTGCCCGCCAGTTAACATAGATAGTCTAAGTTCCCGCTAGTTAACCTAGATAGTCCAAGTGCCCGCTAGTTAACATAGATCGTCCAAGTGCCCGCTAGTTAACCTACATAGTCCAAGGTCCGTTAGTTAACCTAGATAGTCCAAGTGCCCGCTAGGTAACCTAGATAGTCGAAGGGCCCAATGAGGAACCTACATAGTCCAAGTGCCCGATAGGGAATCTTCATATTCCAAGTGCCCGTTAGGGAACCCAGATAGTCCAAGTGCCCATAGGGAACCTATATGGTCCAAGTGCCCTCTAGGGAAGCTACATATTCATAGTGCCCGCTAGGGAACCTGCATTGTCCAAGTGCCCGCTAGTTAACCAAGATTGTCCAAGTGTCCGCTAGTAAACCTACATAGTCCAAGTTCCCGTTAGGTAACCTAGATAGGCCAATTGCCCGCAAGATAACCTACATAGTCCAAGTGCCCGCTAGGTAACCTAGATATTCCAAGTTCCGGTTTACTAACCTAGATAGTCCAAGTGCCCGGTAGGTAACCTACATAGTCCAAGTGCCCATTCGTTAACCTAGATAGTCCAAGTGCCCGCTAGGTAACCTATACTGTCCAAGTGCCCGCTAGGTTACCTACATAGTCCATGTGCACGTTCGTTAACTTAGATAGTCCAAGTTGCGCTAGGTAACATACATAGACCAAGGGCCCGCTAGGTAACCTATCTAGTCCAAGTGCCCGCTAGTTAAACTATAGTCCAAGTGCCCGCTAGGTAACCTACATATTCCAAGTTCCCGCTAGGTAACCTAGATAGTCCAAGTGCCCGTTACCTAACCTAGATAGTCCAAGTGCCCATTAGGTTACCTACATAGTCCACGTGCCGGTTCGTTAACCTAGATAGTCCAAGTGCCCGCTAATTAACCTACATAGTCCAAGTGCCCGCTAATTAACCTACATAGTCCAAGTGCCCGTTAGGTAACCTAGACAATCCAAGTGCCCGCTAGGTAACCTCCATAGTCCAAGTGCCCGCTAATTAACCTATATAGTCCAAGTGCCCGCTAGGGAACCTTCATCGTCCAAGTGCCCGCTAGTTAATCTAGATAGTCCAAGTGCCCGCTAGTTAACCTACAAAGTAAGGGCCCTCTATTTAACCTAGATAGTCCAAGTGCCCGCTAGGGGACGTACATAGTCCAAGTGCCCGCTAGGTAACCTAGATATTCTAAGGGCCCGCTAGTTAACCTACATAGTCCAACTGCCCGATAGGGAACCTACATAGTCCAAGATCCCGCTAAGGGATGAACATAGTCCAAGTGCCCGCTAGGGAACCTACATAGTCCAAGTGCCCGCTAGGTAACCTAGATAGTCCAAGTGCCCACTAGTTAACCTACATAGTCCAAGTGCCCGCTGAGGAACCTACATAGTCCAAGTGTCCGAAAGGGAACCTACGTATTCCAAGTGCCCATTAGGGCACCTAGATAGTCCAAGTGCCCATAGGGAACCTATATGGTCCAAGTGCCCTCTAGGGAAGATACATATTCATAGTGCCCGCAAGGGAACCTGCATTGTCCAAGTGCCCGCTAGTTATCCTAGATCGTCCAAGGGTCCGCTAGTAAACCTACATAGTCCAAGTTCCCGTTAGGTAACCTAGATAGGCCAAGTGCCCGCTAGTTAACCTACATAGTACAATGGCCCGCTAGTTGACCTAGATAGTCCAAGTGCCCGCTAGTTAACCTAGCTAGTCAAAGTGCCCTCTAGTTAACCTAAGTAGTACAAATGTCCAATAGGGATCCTACATAATCCAAGTGCCCGCTAGGTAACCTAGATATTCCAAGTTCCGGTTTGCTAACCTAGATAGTCCAAGTGCCCGCTAGGTAACCTATACTGTCCAAGTGCCCGCTAGGTTACTTACATAGTCCAAGTGCACGTTCGTTAACTTAGATAGTCCAAGTCGCGTTAGGTAACCAACATAATCTAAGGGCCGCTAGGTAACCTATATAGTCCAATTGCCCGCTAGTTAACTTATAGTCCAAGTGCCCTCAAGGTAACTTAAACAGTCCAAGTGCCCGCTAGGTTACCTGCATAGTCCAAGTGCCCGCTAGGTAACCTAGACAGTCTAAGTGCCTGCTAGGTAACCTACATAGTCCAAGTGCCCGTTTGCTAACCTAGATCGTCAAAGGGCCCGCTAGTTAACCTACATAGTCCAAGGGCCCTCTAGTTAACCTAGATAGTCCAAGTGCCAGCTAGTTAACCTACATTGTCCAAGTCCCTGATGGGGAGCCTACATAGTCCAAGTATCCGCTAGGTAACCTACATAGTCCAAATGCCCACTAGTAACGTACGTAGTCCCAATGCCCGTTAGGTAACCTAGATAGTCCAAATGCCCGCTAGGGAACCTACATAGCCCAAGTGCCCGCTAGGTAACCTACATAGTCCAAATGCCCGCTAGAAACCTACATAGTCCAAGTGCCCATTCATTAACCTAGATTTTCCAAGTGCCCTCTAGGTAACCTAGACTGTCCAAGTGCCCGCTTGGTTACCTACATAGTCCACGTGCCCGTTCGTTAACCTAGAAAGTACAAGAGCCCGCTAGTTAACCTACATAGTCCAAGGACCCGCTAGTTAACCTAGATAGTCCAAGTGCCCGCTAGTTAACCTACATTGTCCATGTCCCTGATGGGGAACCTACATAGTCCAAGTATCCGCTAGGTAACCTACATAGTCCAAATGCCCGCTAGTAACGTACATAGTCCAAGTGCCCGTTAGGTAACCTAGATAGTCCAAATGCCCGCTAGGGAACCCACATAGTCCAAGTGCCCGTTAGAGAACTTACATAGTCAAAGCCCTGCTAGGGAACTTACATAGTCCAAGTGCCCGCTAGGGAACCTAGATAGTCCATGTACCCGTTAGCTAACCTAGATAGTCCAAGTGCCCGCTAGGTAACCTCCATAGTCCAAGTGCCCGTTCGTTAACCTAGATAGTCCAAGTTCCTGTTAGCTAACCTACATAGTCCAAGTGCCCGTTCGTTAACCTAGATAGTTCAAGTGTCCGCTAGGTAACCTAGACAGTCCAAGTGCCTGCTAGGTAACCTACATAGTCCAAGTGCTCGCTAGGGAACCTACATAGTCCAAGGGCCCGCTAGTTAACCTAGATAGTCCAAGTGCCCGCTAGTTAACCTACATTGTCCAAGTCCCTGATGGGGAACCTACATAGTCCAAGTATCCGCTAGGTAACCTACATAGTCCAAATGCCCGCTAGTAACGTACATAGTCCAAGTGCCCGTTAGGTAACCTAGATAGTCCAAATGCCCGCTAGGGAACACACATAGTCCAAGTGCCCGTTAGAGAACTTACATAGTCAAAGCCCTGCTAGGGAACTTACATAGTCCAAGTGCCCGCTAGGGAACCTAGATAGTCCAAGTACCCGTTAGCTAACCTAGATAGTCCAAGTGCCCGCTAGGTAACCTCCATAGTCCAAGTGCCCGTTCGTTAACCTAGATAGTCCAAGTTCCTGTTAGCTAACCTACATAGTCCAAGTGCCCGTTCGTTAACCTAGATAGTTCAAGTGCCCGCTAGGTAACCTAGACAGTCCAAGTGCCTGCTAGGTAACCTACATAGTCCAAGTGCCCGCTAGGGAACCTACATAGTCCAAGTGCCCGTTAGTTAACCTAGATAGTCAAAGTGCCTTCTAGGTAACCTAGATAGTCCAAATGCCCGCTAGGATACCCACATAGTCCAACTGCCCGATAGGGAACCAACATAGTCCAAGTGCCCGCTAAGGGACCTACATAGTCCAAGTGCCCGTTAGGGAACCTACATAGTCCAAGTGCCCTCTAGGGAACCTGCATCGTCCATGTGCCCGCCAGTTAACATAGATAGTCTAAGTTCCCGCTAGTTAACCTAGATAGTCCAAGTGCCCGCTAGTTAACATAGATCGTCCAAGTGCCCGCTAGTTAACCTACATAGTCCAAGGTCCGTTAGTTAACCTAGATAGTCCAAGGGCCCTCTAGTTAACCTACATAGTCCAAGGGCCCTCTAGTTAACCTCGATATTCCAAGTGCCCGCTAGGGGACGTACATAGTCCAAGTGCCCGCTGGGCAACCTAGATAGTCCAAGTGCCCGCTAGATAACCTACATAGTCCAAGTGCCCGCTGAGGAACCTACATAGTCCAAGTGTCCGAAAGGGAACCTACGTATTCCAAGTGACCGTTAGGGCACCTAGATAGTCCAAGTAACCATAGGGAACCGATATAGTCCAAGTGCCCTCTAGGGAAGCTACATAGTCAAAGTGCCCGCTAGGGAACCTGCATTGTACAAGTGCCCACTAGTTAACCTAGATAGTCCAAGTGCCCGCTAGGTAACCTAGATAGTCCAAGTAGCCGTTAGCTAACCTAGATAGTCCAAGTGCCCGCTAGGTAACCTCCATAGTCCAAGTGCCCGCTAGGTAACCTCCATAGTCCAAGTGCCCGTTCGTTAACCTAGATAGTCCAAGTTCCTGTTAGCTAACCTACATAGTCCAAGTGCCCGTTCGTTAACCTAGATAGTTCAAGTGCCCGCTAGGTAACCTAGACAGTCCAAGTGCCTGCTAGGTAACCTACATAGTCCAAGTGCCCGTTTGCTAACCTAGATCGTCAAAGGGCCCGCTAGTTAACCTACATAGTCCAAGTGCCCGATAGGTAACCTACATAGTCCAAATGCCCGCTAGTAACGTACATAGTCCAAGTGCCCGTTAGGTAACCTAGATAGTCCAAATGCCCGCTAGGGAACCCACATAGTCCAAGTGCCCGTTAGCGAACTTACATAGTCAAAGCCCTGCTAGGGAACCTACATAGTCCAAGTGCCCGCTAGGTAACCTAGATAGTCCAAGTACCCGTTAGCTAACCTAGATAGTCCAAGTGCCCGCTAGGTAACCTCCATAGTCCAAGTGCCCGCTAGGTAACCTCCATAGTCCAAGTGCCCGTTCGTTAACCTAGATAGTCCAAGTTCCTGTTAGCTAACCTACATAGTCCAAGTGCCCGTTCGTTAACCTAGATAGTTCAAGTGCCCGCTAGGTAACCTAGACAGTCCAAGTGCCTGCTAGGTAACCTACATAGTCCAAGTGCCCGTTTGCTAACCTAGATCTTCAAAGGGCCCGCTAGTTAACTTACATAGTCCAAGTGCCCGATAGGTAACCTACATAGTCCAAGTGCCCAATGAGGAACCTACATAGTCCACGTGCCCGATAGGGAAACTTCATATTCCAAGTGCCCGTTAGGGAAACCAGATAGTCCAAGTGCCCATAGGGAACCTATATGGTCCAAGTGCCCTCTAGGGAAGCTACATATTCATAGTGCCCGCTAGGGAACCTGCATTGTCCAAGTGCCCGCTAGTTAACCAAGATTGTCCAAGTGTCCGCTAGTAAACCTACATAGTCCAAGTTCCCGTTAGGTAACCTAGATAGTCCAAATGCCCGCTAGGATACCCACATAGTCCAACTGCCCGATAGGGAACCAACATAGTCCAAGTGCCCGCTAAGGGACCTACATAGTCCAAGTGCCCGTTAGGGAACCTACATAGTCCAAGTGCCCTCTAGGGAACCTGCATCATCCATGTGCCCGCCAGTTAACATAGATAGTCTAAGTTCCCGCTAGTTAACCTAGATAGTCCAAGTGCCCGCTAGTTAACATAGATCGTCCAAGTGCCCGCTAGTTAACCTACATAGTCCAAGGTCCGTTAGTTAACCTAGATAATCCAAGTGCCCTCTAGTTAACCTACATAGTCCAAGGGCCCTCTAGTTAACCTCGATATTCCAAGTGCCCGCTAGGGGACGTACATAGTCCAAGTGCCCGCTGGGCAACCTAGATAGTCCAAGTGCCCGCTAGATAACCTACATAGTCCAAGTGCCCGCTGAGGAACCTACATAGTCCAAGTGTCCGAAAGGGAACCTACGTATTCCAAGTGCCCGTTAGGGCACCTAGATAGTCCAAGTAACCATAGGGAACCTATATAGTCCAAGTGCCCTCTAGGGAAGCTACATAGTCAAAGTGCCCGCTAGGGAACCTGCATTGTACAAGTGCCCGCTAGTTAACCTAGATAGTCCAAGTGCCCGCTAGGTAACCTAGATAGTCCAAGTAGCCGTTAGCTAACCTAGATAGTCCAAGTGCCCGCTAGGTAACCTCCATAGTCCAAGTGCCCGCTAGGTAACCTCCATAGTCCAAGTGCCCGTTCGTTAACCTAGATAGTCCAAGTTCCTGTTAGCTAACCTACATAGTCCAAGTGCCCGTTCGTTAACCTAGATAGTTCAAGTGCCCGCTAGGTAACCTAGACAGTCCAAGTGCCTGCTAGGTAACCTACATAGTCCAAGTGCCCGTTTGCTAACCTAGATCGTCAAAGGGCCCGCTAGTTAACCTACATAGTCCAAGTGCCCGATAGGTAACCTACATAGTCCAAATGCCCACTAGTAACGTACATAGTCCAAGTGCCCGTTAGGTAACCTAGATAGTCCAAATGCCCGCTAGGGAACCCACATAGTCCAAGTGCCCGTTAGCGAACTTACATAGTCAAAGCCCTGCTAGGGAACCTACATAGTCCAAGTGCCCGCTAGGTAACCTAGATAGTCCAAGTACCCGTTAGCTAACCTAGATAGTCCAAGTGCCCGCTAGGTAACCTCCATAGTCCAAGTGCCCGCTAGGTAACCTCCATAGTCCAAGTGCCCGTTCGTTAACCTAGATAGTCCAAGTTCCTGTTAGCTAACCTACATAGTCCAAGTGCCCGTTCGTTAACCTAGATAGTTCAAGTGCCCGCTAGGTAACCTAGACAGTCCAAGTGCCTGCTAGGTAACCTACATAGTCCAAGTGCCCGTTTGCTAACCTAGATCGTCAA
The DNA here is from genome assembly GCF_050624435.1 of Tenrec ecaudatus. Lineage (NCBI taxonomy): Eukaryota > Metazoa > Chordata > Mammalia > Afrosoricida > Tenrecidae > Tenrec > Tenrec ecaudatus. The sequence goes on from NW_027458221.1 coordinate 177,279, forward strand.
AGGGCCCGCTAGTTAACCTACATAGTCCAAGTGCCCGATAGGTAACCTACATAGTCCAAGTGCCCAATGAGGAACCTACATAGTCCACGTGCCCGATAGGGAAACTTCATATTCCAAGTGCCCGTTAGGGAAACCAGATAGTCCAAGTGCCCATAGGGAACCTATATGGTCCAAGTGCCCTCTAGGGAAGCTACATATTCATAGTGCCCGCTAGGGAACCTGCATTGTCCAAGTGCCCGCTAGTTAACCAAGATTGTCCAAGTGTCCGCTAGTAAACCTACATAGTCCAAGTTCCCGTTAGGTAACCTAGATAGGCCAAGTGCCCGCAAGGTAATCTACATAGTCCAAGTGCCCGCTAGGTAACCTAGATATTCCAAGTTCCAGTTTACTAACCTAGATAGTCCAAGTGCCCGCTAGGTAACCTAGATAGTCCAAGTGCCCGTTACCTAACCTACATAGTCCAAGTGCCCGTTAGGTTACCTACATAGTCCACGTGCCGGTTCGTTAACCTAGATAGTCCAAGTGCCCGCTAGGTAACCTACATAGTCCAAGTGCCCGCTAATTAACCTACATAGTCCAAGTGCCCATTAGGTAACCTAGACAGTCCAAGTACCCGCTAGGTAACCTCCATAGTCCAAGTGCCCGCTAATAAACCTATATAGTCCAAGTGCCCGCTAGGGAACCTGCATCGTCCAAGTGCCCGCTAGTTAATCTAGATAGTCCAAGTGCCCGCTAGTTAAGCTAGATAGTCCAAGTGGCCGCTAGTTAACCTAGATCGTCCAAGTGCCCGCTAGTTAACCTACATAGTCCAAGGTCGGCTAGATAACCTAGATATTCCAAGTGCCCGCTAGTTAACCTACATAGTCCAAGGGCCCTCTATTTAACCTACATAGTCCAAGTGCCCGCTAGGGGACGTACATAGTCCAAGTGCACGCTAGGTAACCTAGATAGTCTAAGGGCCCGCTAGTTAACCTACATAGTCCAACTGCCCGAAAGGGAACCTACATAGTCCAAGTGTCCGCTAAGGTACGAACATAGTCCAAGTGCCCGCTAGGGAACCTACATAGTCCAAGTGCCCGCTAGTTAACCTACATAGTCCAAGTGCCCGCTGCGGAACCTACATAGTCCAAGTGTCCGAAAGGGAAGCTACGTATTCCAAGTGCCCATTAGGGCACATAGATAGTCCAAGTGCCCATAGGGAACCTATATAGTCCAAGTGCCCTCTAGGGAACCTACATAGTCAAAGTGCCCGCTAGGGAACCTGCATTGTACAAGTGCCCTCTAGTTAACCTAGATAGTCCAAGTGCCCGCTAGGTAACCTAGATAGTCCAAGGGCCCGCTAGTTAACATACATAGTCCAAGTGCCCAATGAGGAACCTACATAGTCCAAGTGCCCGATAGGGAATCTTCATATTCCATGTGCCCGTTAGGGAACCCAGATTGTCCAAGTGCCCATAGGGAACCTATATAGTCCAAGTTCCCTGTAGGGAAGCTACATATTCATAGTGCCCGCTAGGGAACCTGCATTGTCCAAGTGCCCGCTAGTTAACCTAGATAGTCCAAGTGCCCGCTAGTTAACCTACATTGTCCATGTCCCTGATGGGGAACCTACATAGTCCAAGTATCCGCTAGGTAACCTACATAGTCCAAATGCCCGCTAGTAACGTACATAGTCCAAGTGCCCGTTAGGTAACCTAGATAGTCCAAATGCCGCTAGGGAACCCACATAGTCCAAGTGCCCGTTAGAGAACTTAGATAGTCAAAGCCCTGCTAGGGAACCTACATAGTCCAAGTGCCCGCTAGGGAACCTAGATAGTCCAAGTACCCGTTAGCTAACCTAGATAGTCCAAGTGCCCGCTAGGTAACCTACATAGTCCAAGTGCCCGTTCGTTAACCTAGATAGTCCAAGTTCCTGTTAGCTAACCTACATAGTCCAAGTGCCCGTTCGTTAACCTAGATAGTTCAAGTGTCCGCTAGGTAACCTAGACAGTCCAAGTGCCTGCTAGGTAACCTACGTAGTCCAAGTGCCCGCTAGGGAACCTACATAGTCCAAGGGCCCGCTAGTTAACCTAGATAGTCCAAGTGCCCGCTAGTTAACCTACATTGTCCAAGTCCCTGATGGGGAACCTACATAGTCCAAGTATCCGCTAGGTAACCTACATAGTCCAAATGCCCGCTAGTAACGTACATACTCCAAGTGCCCGTTAGGTAACCTAGATAGTCCAAATGCCCGCTAGGGAACACACATAGTCCAAGTGCCCGTTAGAGAACTTACATAGTCAAAGCCCTGCTAGGGAACTTACATAGTCCAAGTGCCCGCTAGGGAACCTAGATAGTCCAAGTACCCGTTAGCTAACCTAGATAGTCCAAGTGCCCGCTAGGTAAACTCCATAGTCCAAGTGCCCGTTCGTTAACCTAGATAGTCCAAGTTCCTGTTAGCTAACCTACATAGTCCAAGTGCCCGTTCGTTAACCTAGATAGTTCAAGTGCCCGCTAGGTAACCTAGACAGTCCAAGTGCCTGCTAGGTAACCTACATAGTCCAAGTGCCCGCTAGGGAACCTACATAGTCCAAGTGCCCGTTAGTTAACCTAGATAGTCAAAGTGCCTTCTAGGTAACCTAGATAGTCCAAATGCCCGCTAGGATACCCACATAGTCCAACTGCCCGATAGGGAACCAACATAGTCCAAGTGCCCGCTAAGGGACCTACATAGTCCAAGTGCCCGTTAGAGAACCTACATAGGCCAAGTGCCCTCTAGGGAACCTGCATCGTCCAAGTGCCCGCCAGTTAACATAGATAGTCTAAGTTCCCGCTAGTTAACCTAGATAGTCCAAGTGCCCGCTAGTTAACATAGATCGTCCAAGTGCCCGCTAGTTAACCTACATAGTCCAAGGTCCGTTAGTTAACCTAGATAATCCAAGGGCCCTCTAGTTAACCTACATAGTCCAAGGGCCCTCTAGTTAACCTCGATAGTCCAAGTGCCCGCTAGGGGACGTACATAGTCCAAGTGCCCGCTGGGCAACCTAGATAGTCCAAGTGCCCGCTAGATAACCTACATAGTCCAAGTGCCCGCTGAGGAACCTACATAGTCCAAGTGTCCGAAAGGGAACCTACGTATTCCAAGTGCCCGTTAGGGCACCTAGATAGTCCAAGTAACCATAGGGAACCTATATAGTCCAAGTGCCCTCTAGGGAAGGTACATAGTCAAAGTGCCCGCTAGGGAACCTGCATTGTACAAGTGCCCGCTAGTTAACCTAGATAGTCCAAGTGCCCGCTAGGTAACCTAGATAGTCCAAGTAGCCGTTAGCTAACCTAGATAGTCCAAGTGCCCGCTAGGTAACCTCCATAGTCCAAGTGCCCGCTAGGTAACCTCCATAGTCCAAGTGCCCGTTCGTTAACCTAGATAGTCCAAGTTCCTGTTAGCTAACCTACATAGTCCAAGTGCCCGTTCGTTAACCTAGATAGTTCAAGTGCCCGCTAGGTAACCTAGACAGTCCAAGTGCCTGCTAGGTAACCTACATAGTCCAAGTGCCCGTTTGCTAACCTAGATGGTCAAAGGGCCCGCTAGTTAACCTACATAGTCCAAGTGCCCGATAGGTAACCTACATAGTCCAAATGCCCGCTAGTAACGTACATAGTCCAAGTGCCCGTTAGGTAACCTAGATAGTCCAAATGCCCGCTAGGGAACCCACAGAGTCCAAGTGCCCGTTAGCGAACTTACATAGTCAAAGCCCTGCTAGGGAACCTACATAGTCCAAGTGCCCGCTAGGTAACCTAGATAGTCCAAGTACCCGTTAGCTAACCTAGATAGTCCAAGTGCCCGCTAGGTAACCTCCATAGTCCAAGTGCCCGCTAGGTAACCTCCATAGTCCAAGTGCCCGTTCGTTAACCTAGATAGTCCAAGTTCCTGTTAGCTAACCTACATAGTCCAAGTGCCCGTTCGTTAACCTAGATAGTTCAAGTGCCCGCTAGGTAACCTAGACAGTCCAAGTGCCTGCTAGGTAACCTACATAGTCCAAGTGCCCGTTTGCTAACCTAGATCGTCAAAGGGCCCGCTAGTTAACCTACATAGTCCAAGTGCCCGATAGGTAACCTACATAGTCCAAGTGCCCAATGAGGAACCTACATAGTCCACGTGCCCGATAGGGAAACTTCATATTCCAAGTGCCCGTTAGGGAAACCAGATAGTCCAAGTGCCCATAGGGAACCTATATGGTCCAAGTGCCCTCTAGGGAAGCTACATATTCATAGTGCCCGCTAGGGAACCTGCATTGTCCAAGTGCCCGCTAGTTAACCAAGATTGTCCAAGTGTCCGCTAGTAAACCTACATAGTCCAAGTTCCCGTTAGGTAACCTAGATAGGCCAAGTGCCCGCAAGGTAATCTACATAGTCCAAGTGCCCGCTAGGTAACCTAGATATTCTAAGTTCCAGTTTACTAACCTAGATAGTCCAAGTGCCCGCTAGGTAACCTAGATAGTCCAAGTGCCCGTTACCTAACCTACATAGTCCAAGTGCCCGTTAGGTTACCTACATAGTCCACGTGCCGGTTCGTTAACCTAGATAGTCCAAGTGCCCGCTAGGTAACCTACATAGTCCAAGTGCCCGCTAATTAACCTACATAGTCCAAGTGCCCATTAGGTAACCTAGACAGTCCAAGTACCCGCTAGGTAACCTCCATAGTCCAAGTGCCCGCTAATAAACCTATATAGTCCAAGTGCCCGCTAGGGAACCTGCATCGTCCAAGTGCCCGCTAGTTAATCTAGATAGTCCAAGTGCCCGCTAGTTAAGCTAGATAGTCCAAGTGGCCGCTAGTTAACCTAGATATTCCAAGTGCCCGCTAGTTAACCTACATAGTCCAAGGGCCCTCTATTTAACCTACATAGTCCAAGTGCCCGCTAGGGGACGTACATAGTCCAAGTGCACGCTAGGTAACCTAGATAGTCTAAGGGCCCGCTAGTTAACCTACATAGTCCAACTGCCCGAAAGGGAACCTACATAGTCCAAGTGTCCGCTAAGGTACGAACATAGTCCAAGTGCCCGCTAGGGAACCTACATAGTCCAAGTGCCCGCTAGTTAACCTACATAGTCCAAGTGCCCGCTGCGGAACCTACATAGTCCAAGTGTCCGAAAGGGAAGCTACGTATTCCAAGTGCCCATTAGGGCACATAGATAGTCCAAGTGCCCATAGGGAACCTATATAGTCCAAGTGCCCTCTAGGGAACCTACATAGTCAAAGTGCCCGCTAGGGAACCTGCATTGTACAAGTGCCCTCTAGTTAACCTAGATAGTCCAAGTGCCCGCTAGGTAACCTAGATAGTCCAAGGGCCCGCTAGTTAACCTACATAGTCCAAGTGCCCAATGAGGAACCTACATAGTCCAAGTGCCCGATAGGGAATCTTCATATTCCATGTGCCCGTTAGGGAACCCAGATTGTCCAAGTGCCCATAGGGAACCTATATAGTCCAAGTTCCCTGTAGGGAAGCTACATATTCATAGTGCCCGCTAGGGAACCTGCATTGTCCAAGTGCCCGCTAGTTAACCTAGATCGTCCAAGTGTCCGCTAGTTAACCTACATTGTCCAAGTCCCTGATGGGGAACCTACATAGTCCAAGTATCCGCTAGGTAACCTACATAGTCCAAATGCCCGCTAGTAACGTACATAGTCCAAGTGCCCGTTAGGTAACCTAGATAGTCCAAATGCCTGCTAGGGAACCCACATAGTCCAAGTGCCCGTTAGAGAACTTACATAGTCAAAGCCCTGCTAGGGAACCTACATAGTCCAAGTGCCCGCTAGGTAACCTAGATAGTCCAAGTACCCGTTAGCTAACCTAGATAGTCCAAGTGTCCGCTAGGTAACCTCCATAGTCCAAGTGCCCGTTCGTTAACCTAGATAGTCCAAGTTCCTGTTAGCTAACCTACATAGTCCAAGTGCCCGTTCGTTAACCTAGATAGTTCAAGTGCCCCTAGGTAACCTAGACAGTCCAAGTGCCTGCTAGGTAACCTACATAGTCCAAGTGCCCGTTTGCTAACCTAGATCGTCAAAGGGCCCGCTAGTTAACCTACATAGTCCAAGGGCCCTCTAGTTAACCTAGATAGTCCAAGTGCCCGCTAGTTAACCTACATTGTCCAAGTCCCTGATGGGGAACCTACATAGTCCAAGTATCCGCTAGGTAACCTACATAGTCCAAATGCCCACTAGTAACGTACGTAGTCCAAATGCCCGTTAGGTAACCTACATAGTCCAAATGCCCGCTAGAAACCTACATTGTCCAAGTGCAAGAAGGGAACCTACATAATCCAAGTGCCCGCTAGGGAACCTACATAGTCCAAATGCCCGTTAGGTAACCTATATAGTCCAAATGCCCGCTAGGGTACCCACATAGTCTAAGTGCCCGCGAGGTAACCTACATAGTCCAAGTGCCGATTCATTAACCTAGATTTTCCAAGTGCCCTCTAGGTAACCTAGACTGTCCAAGTGCCCGCTTGGTTACCTACATAGTCCACGTGCCCGTTCGTTAACCTAGATAGTACAAGAGCCCGCTAGTTAACCTACATAGTGCAAGGGTCCGCTAGTTAACCTAGATAGTCCAAGTGCCCGCTAGTTAACCTACATTGTCCAAGTCCCTGATGGGGAACCTACATAGTCCAAGTATCCGCTAGGTAACCTACATAGTCCAAATGCCCGCTAGTAACGTACATAGTCCAAGTGCCCGTTAGGTAACCTAGATAGTCCAAATGCCCGCTAGGGAACCCACATAGTCCAAGTGCCCGTTAGAGAACTTACATAGTCAAAGCCCTGCTAGGGAACCTACATAGTCCAAGTGCCCGCTAGGGAACCTAGATAGTCCAAGTACCCGTTAGCTAACCTAGATAGTCCAAGTGCCCGCTAGGTAACCTATATAGTCCAAGTGCCCGCTAGGGAACCTACATATTCCAAGTGCCTGTTAGTTTACCTAGATAGTCAAAGTGCCTTCTAGGTAACCTAGATAGTCCAAATGCCCGCTAGGATACCCACAGAGTCCAACTGCCCGATAGGGAACCAACATAGTCCAAGTGCCCGCTAAGGGACCTACATAGTCCAAGTGCCCGTTAGGGAACCTACATAGTCCAAGTGCCCTCTAGGGAACCTGCATCGTCCATGTGCCCGCTAGTTAACCTAGATAGTCCAAGTGTCCGCTAGTTAACCTACATAGTCCAAGGTCCGTTAGTTAACTTAGATAGTCCAAGTGCCCTCTAGTTAACCTACATAGTCCAAGGGCCCTCTAGTTAACCTCGATAGTCCAAGTGCCCGCTAGGGGACGTACATAGTCCAAGTGCCCGCTGGGCAACCTAGAAAGTCCAAGTGCCCGCTAGATTACCTACATAGTCCAAGTGCCCGCTGAGGAACCTACATAGTCCAAGTGTCCGAAAGGGAACCTACGTATTCCAAGTGCCCGTTAGGGCACCTAGATAGTCCAAGTAACCATAGGGAACCTATATAGTCCAAGTGCCCTCTAGGGAAGCTACATAGTCAAAGTGCCCGCTAGGGAACCTGCATTGTACAAGTGCCCGCTAGTTAACCTAGATAGTCCCAGTGCCCACTAGGTAACCTAGATAGTCCAAGTGCCCGATAGGGAACTTACATAGTCCAAGTGCCCAATGAGGAACCTACATAGTCCAAGTGCCCGATAGGGAATCTTCATATTCCAAGTGCCCGTTAGGGAACCCAGATAGTCCAAGTGCCCATAGGGAATCTATATGGTCCAAGTGCCGTCTAGGGAAGCTACATATTCATAGTGCCCGCTAGGGAACCTGCATCGTCCAAGTGCCCGCTAGTTAACCAAGATCGTCCAAGTGTCCGCTAGTAAACCTACATAGTCCAAGTTCCCGTTAGGTAACCTAGATAGGCCAAGTGCCCGCAAGGTAACCTACATAATCCAAGTGCCCGCTAGGTAACCTAGATATTCCAAGTTCCGGTTTGCTAACCTAGATAGTCCAAGTGCCCGCTAGGTAACCTATACTGTCCAAGTGCCCGCTAGGTAACCTATACTGTCCAAGTGCCCGCTAGGTTACTTACATAGTCCAAGTGCACGTTCGTTAACTTAGATAGTCCAAGTCGCGTTAGGTAACCAACATAATCTAAGGGCCGCTAGGTAACCTATATAGTCCAAGTGCCCGCTAGTTAACCTATAGTCCAAGTGCCCTCTAGGTAACTTAAACAGTCCAAGTGCCCGCTAGGTTACCTGCATAGTCCAAGTGCCCGCTAGGTAACCTAGACAGTCCAAGTGCCTGCTAGGTAACCTACATAGTCCAAGTGCCCGTTTGCTAACCTAGATCGTCAAAAGGCCCGCTAGTTAACCTACATAGTCCAAGGGCCCTCTAGTTAACCTAGATAGTCCAAGTGCCAGCTAGTTAACCTACATTGTCCAAGTCCCTGATGGGGAGCCTACATATCCAAGTATCCGCTAGGTAACCTACATAGTCCAAATGCCCACTAGTAACGTACGTAGTCCAAATGCCCGTTAGGTAACCTAGATAGTCCAAATGCCCGCTAGGGAACCTACATAGCCCAAGTGCCCGCTAGGTAACCTACATAGTCCAAATGCCCGCCAGAAACCTACATAGTCCAAGTGCAAGAAGGGAACCTACATAATCCAAGTGCCCGCTAGGGAACCTACATAGTCCAAATGCCCGTTAGGTAACCTAGATAGTCCAAATGCCCGCTAGGGTACCCACATAGTCTAAGTGCCCACGAGATAACCTACATAGTCCAAGTGCCCATTCATTAACCTAGATTTTCCAAGTGCCCTCTAGGTAACCTAGACTGTCCAAGTGCCCGCTTGGTTACCTACATAGTCCACGTGCCCGTTCGTTAACCTAGAAAGTACAAGAGCCCGCTAGTTAACCTACATAGTCCAAGGGCCCGCTAGTTAACCTAGATAGTCCAAGTGCCCGCTAGTTAACCTACATTGTCCATGTCCCTGATGGGGAACCTACATAGTCCAAGTATCCGCTAGGTAACCTACATAGTCCAAATGCCCGCTAGTAACGTACATAGTCCAAGTGCCCGTTAGGTAACCTAGATAGTCCAAATGCCCGCTAGGGAACTCACATAGTCCAAGTGCCCGTTAGAGAACTTAGATAGTCAAAGCCCTGCTAGGGAACCTACATAGTCCAAGTGCCCGCTAGGGAACCTAGATAGTCCAAGTACCCGTTAGCTAACCTAGATAGTCCAAGTGCCCGCTAGGTAACCTCCATAGTCCAAGTGCCCGTTCGTTAACCTAGATAGTCCAAGTTCCTGTTAGCTAACCTACATAGTCCAAGTGCCCGTTCGTTAACCTAGATAGTTCAAGTGTCCGCTAGGTAAACTAGACAGTCCAAGTGCCTGCTAGGTAACCTACATAGTCCAAGTGCCCGCTAGGGAACCTACATAGTCCAAGGGCCCGCTAGTTAACCTAGATAGTCCAAGTGCCCGCTAGTTAACCTACATTGTCCAAGTCCCTGATGGGGAACCTACATAGTCCAAGTATCCGCTAGGTAACCTACATAGTCCAAATGCCCGCTAGTAACGTACATAGTCCAAGTGCCCGTTAGGTAACCTAGATAGTCCAAATGCCTGCTAGGGAACCCACATAGTCCAAGTGCCCGTTAGAGAACTTACATAGTCAAAGCCCTGCTAGGGAACCTACATAGTCCAAGTGCCCGCTAGGTAACCTAGATAGTCCAAGTACCCGTTAGCTAACCTAGATAGTCCAAGTGTCCGCTAGGTAACCTCCATAGTCCAAGTGCCCGTTCGTTAACCTAGATAGTCCAAGTTCCTGTTAGCTAACCTACATAGTCCAAGTGCCCGTTCGTTAACCTAGATAGTTCAAGTGCCCCTAGGTAACCTAGACAGTCCAAGTGCCTGCTAGGTAACCTACATAGTCCAAGTGCCCGTTTGCTAACCTAGATCGTCAAAGGGCCCGCTAGTTAACCTACATAGTCCAAGGGCCCTCTAGTTAACCTAGATAGTCCAAGTGCCCGCTAGTTAACCTACATTGTCCAAGTCCCTGATGGGGAACCTACATAGTCCAAGTATCCGCTAGGTAACCTACATAGTCCAAATGCCCACTAGTAACGTACGTAGTCCAAATGCCCGTTAGGTAACCTACATAGTCCAAATGCCCGCTAGAAACCTACATTGTCCAAGTGCAAGAAGGGAACCTACATAATCCAAGTGCCCGCTAGGGAACCTACATAGTCCAAATGCCCGTTAGGTAACCTATATAGTCCAAATGCCCGCTAGGGTACCCACATAGTCTAAGTGCCCGCGAGGTAACCTACATAGTCCAAGTGCCGATTCATTAACCTAGATTTTCCAAGTGCCCTCTAGGTAACCTAGACTGTCCAAGTGCCCGCTTGGTTACCTACATAGTCCACGTGCCCGTTCGTTAACCTAGATAGTACAAGAGCCCGCTAGTTAACCTACATAGTGCAAGGGTCCGCTAGTTAACCTAGATAGTCCAAGTGCCCGCTAGTTAACCTACATTGTCCAAGTCCCTGATGGGGAACCTACATAGTCCAAGTATCCGCTAGGTAACCTACATAGTCCAAATGCCCGCTAGTAACGTACATAGTCCAAGTGCCCGTTAGGTAACCTAGATAGTCCAAATGCCCGCTAGGGAACCCACATAGTCCAAGTGCCCGTTAGAGAACTTACATAGTCAAAGCCCTGCTAGGGAACCTACATAGTCCAAGTGCCCGCTAGGGAACCTAGATAGTCCAAGTACCCGTTAGCTAACCTAGATAGTCCAAGTGCCCGCTAGGTAACCTATATAGTCCAAGTGCCCGCTAGGGAACCTACATATTCCAAGTGCCTGTTAGTTTACCTAGATAGTCAAAGTGCCTTCTAGGTAACCTAGATAGTCCAAATGCCCGCTAGGATACCCACAGAGTCCAACTGCCCGATAGGGAACCAACATAGTCCAAGTGCCCGCTAAGGGACCTACATAGTCCAAGTGCCCGTTAGGGAACCTACATAGTCCAAGTGCCCTCTAGGGAACCTGCATCGTCCATGTGCCCGCTAGTTAACCTAGATAGTCCAAGTGTCCGCTAGTTAACCTACATAGTCCAAGGTCCGTTAGTTAACTTAGATAGTCCAAGTGCCCTCTAGTTAACCTACATAGTCCAAGGGCCCTCTAGTTAACCTCGATAGTCCAAGTGCCCGCTAGGGGACGTACATAGTCCAAGTGCCCGCTGGGCAACCTAGAAAGTCCAAGTGCCCGCTAGATTACCTACATAGTCCAAGTGCCCGCTGAGGAACCTACATAGTCCAAGTGTCCGAAAGGGAACCTACGTATTCCAAGTGCCCGTTAGGGCACCTAGATAGTCCAAGTAACCATAGGGAACCTATATAGTCCAAGTGCCCTCTAGGGAAGCTACATAGTCAAAGTGCCCGCTAGGGAACCTGCATTGTACAAGTGCCCGCTAGTTAACCTAGATAGTCCCAGTGCCCACTAGGTAACCTAGATAGTCCAAGTGCCCGATAGGGAACTTACATAGTCCAAGTGCCCAATGAGGAACCTACATAGTCCAAGTGCCCGATAGGGAATCTTCATATTCCAAGTGCCCGTTAGGGAACCCAGATAGTCCAAGTGCCCATAGGGAATCTATATGGTCCAAGTGCCGTCTAGGGAAGCTACATATTCATAGTGCCCGCTAGGGAACCTGCATCGTCCAAGTGCCCGCTAGTTAACCAAGATCGTCCAAGTGTCCGCTAGTAAACCTACATAGTCCAAGTTCCCGTTAGGTAACCTAGATAGGCCAAGTGCCCGCAAGGTAACCTACATAATCCAAGTGCCCGCTAGGTAACCTAGATATTCCAAGTTCCGGTTTGCTAACCTAGATAGTCCAAGTGCCCGCTAGGTAACCTATACTGTCCAAGTGCCCGCTAGGTAACCTATACTGTCCAAGTGCCCGCTAGGTTACTTACATAGTCCAAGTGCACGTTCGTTAACTTAGATAGTCCAAGTCGCGTTAGGTAACCAACATAATCTAAGGGCCGCTAGGTAACCTATATAGTCCAAGTGCCCGCTAGTTAACCTATAGTCCAAGTGCCCTCTAGGTAACTTAAACAGTCCAAGTGCCCGCTAGGTTACCTGCATAGTCCAAGTGCCCGCTAGGTAACCTAGACAGTCCAAGTGCCTGCTAGGTAACCTACATAGTCCAAGTGCCCGTTTGCTAACCTAGATCGTCAAAAGGCCCGCTAGTTAACCTACATAGTCCAAGGGCCCTCTAGTTAACCTAGATAGTCCAAGTGCCAGCTAGTTAACCTACATTGTCCAAGTCCCTGATGGGGAGCCTACATATCCAAGTATCCGCTAGGTAACCTACATAGTCCAAATGCCCACTAGTAACGTACGTAGTCCAAATGCCCGTTAGGTAACCTAGATAGTCCAAATGCCCGCTAGGGAACCTACATAGCCCAAGTGCCCGCTAGGTAACCTACATAGTCCAAATGCCCGCCAGAAACCTACATAGTCCAAGTGCAAGAAGGGAACCTACATAATCCAAGTGCCCGCTAGGGAACCTACATAGTCCAAATGCCCGTTAGGTAACCTAGATAGTCCAAATGCCCGCTAGGGTACCCACATAGTCTAAGTGCCCACGAGATAACCTACATAGTCCAAGTGCCCATTCATTAACCTAGATTTTCCAAGTGCCCTCTAGGTAACCTAGACTGTCCAAGTGCCCGCTTGGTTACCTACATAGTCCACGTGCCCGTTCGTTAACCTAGAAAGTACAAGAGCCCGCTAGTTAACCTACATAGTCCAAGGGCCCGCTAGTTAACCTAGATAGTCCAAGTGCCCGCTAGTTAACCTACATTGTCCATGTCCCTGATGGGGAACCTACATAGTCCAAGTATCCGCTAGGTAACCTACATAGTCCAAATGCCCGCTAGTAACGTACATAGTCCAAGTGCCCGTTAGGTAACCTAGATAGTCCAAATGCCCGCTAGGGAACTCACATAGTCCAAGTGCCCGTTAGAGAACTTAGATAGTCAAAGCCCTGCTAGGGAACCTACATAGTCCAAGTGCCCGCTAGGGAACCTAGATAGTCCAAGTACCCGTTAGCTAACCTAGATAGTCCAAGTGCCCGCTAGGTAACCTCCATAGTCCAAGTGCCCGTTCGTTAACCTAGATAGTCCAAGTTCCTGTTAGCTAACCTACATAGTCCAAGTGCCCGTTCGTTAACCTAGATAGTTCAAGTGTCCGCTAGGTAAACTAGACAGTCCAAGTGCCTGCTAGGTAACCTACATAGTCCAAGTGCCCGCTAGGGAACCTACATAGTCCAAGGGCCCGCTAGTTAACCTAGATAGTCCAAGTGCCCGCTAGTTAACCTACATTGTCCAAGTCCCTGATGGGGAACCTACATAGTCCAAGTATCCGCTAGGTAACCTACATAGTCCAAATGCCCGCTAGTAACGTACATAATCCAAGTGCCCGTTAGGTAACCTAGATAGTCCAAATGCCCGCTAGGGAACACACATAGTCCAAGTGCCCGTTAGAGAACTTACATAGTCAAAGCCCTGCTAGGGAACTTACATAGTCCAAGTGCCCGCTAGGGAACCTAGATAGTCCAAGTACCCGTTAGCTAACCTAGATAGTCCAAGTGCCCGCTAGGTAACCTCCTTAGTCCAAGTGCCCGTTCGTTAACCTAGATAGTCCAAGTTCCTGTTAGCTAACCTACATAGTCCAAGTGCGCGTTCGTTAACCTAGATAGTTCAAGTGCCCGCTAGGTAACCTAGACAGTCCAAGTGCCTGCTAGGTAACCTACATAGTCCAAGTGCCCGCTAGGGAACCTACATAGTCCAAGTGCCCGTTAGTTAACCTAGATAGTCAAAGTGCCTTCTAGGTAACCTAGATAGTCCAAATGCCCGCTAGGATACCCACATAGTCCAGCTGCCCGATAGGGAACCAACATAGTCCAAGTGCCCGCTAAGGGACCTACATAGTCCAAGTGCCCGTTAGGGAACCTACATAGTCCAAGTGCCCTCTAGGGAACCTGCATCGTCCATGTGCCCGCCAGTTAACATAGATAGTCTAAGTTCCCGCTAGTTAACCTAGATAGTCCAAGTGCCCGCTAGTTAACATAGATCGTCCAAGTGCCCGCTAGTTAACCTACATAGTCCAAGGTCCGTTAGTTAACCTAGATAGTCCAAGTGCCCGCTAGGTAACCTAGATAGTCGAAGGGCCCAATGAGGAACCTACATAGTCCAAGTGCCCGATAGGGAATCTTCATATTCCAAGTGCCCGTTAGGGAACCCAGATAGTCCAAGTGCCCATAGGGAACCTATATGGTCCAAGTGCCCTCTAGGGAAGCTACATATTCATAGTGCCCGCTAGGGAACCTGCATTGTCCAAGTGCCCGCTAGTTAACCAAGATTGTCCAAGTGTCCGCTAGTAAACCTACATAGTCCAAGTTCCCGTTAGGTAACCTAGATAGGCCAATTGCCCGCAAGATAACCTACATAGTCCAAGTGCCCGCTAGGTAACCTAGATATTCCAAGTTCCGGTTTACTAACCTAGATAGTCCAAGTGCCCGGTAGGTAACCTACATAGTCCAAGTGCCCATTCGTTAACCTAGATAGTCCAAGTGCCCGCTAGGTAACCTATACTGTCCAAGTGCCCGCTAGGTTACCTACATAGTCCATGTGCACGTTCGTTAACTTAGATAGTCCAAGTTGCGCTAGGTAACATACATAGACCAAGGGCCCGCTAGGTAACCTATCTAGTCCAAGTGCCCGCTAGTTAAACTATAGTCCAAGTGCCCGCTAGGTAACCTACATATTCCAAGTTCCCGCTAGGTAACCTAGATAGTCCAAGTGCCCGTTACCTAACCTAGATAGTCCAAGTGCCCATTAGGTTACCTACATAGTCCACGTGCCGGTTCCTTAACCTAGATAGTCCAAGTGCCCGCTAATTAACCTACATAGTCCAAGTGCCCGCTAATTAACCTACATAGTCCAAGTGCCCGTTAGGTAACCTAGACAATCCAAGTGCCCGCTAGGTAACCTCCATAGTCCAAGTGCCCGCTAATTAACCTATATAGTCCAAGTGCCCGCTAGGGAACCTTCATCGTCCAAGTGCCCGCTAGTTAATCTAGATAGTCCAAGTGCCCGCTAGTTAACCTACATAGTCCAAGGGCCCTCTATTTAACCTAGATAGTCCAAGTGCCCGCTAGGGGACGTACATAGTCCAAGTGCCCGCTAGGTAACCTAGATATTCTAAGGGCCCGCTAGTTAACCTACATAGTCCAACTGCCCGATAGGGAACCTACATAGTCCAAGATCCCGCTAAGGGATGAACATAGTCCAAGTGCCCGCTAGGGAACCTACATAGTCCAAGTGCCCGCTAGGTAACCTAGATAGTCCAAGTGCCCGCTAGTTAACCTACATAGTCCAAGTGCCCGCTGAGGAACCTACATAGTCCAAGTGTCCGAAAGGGAACCTACGTATTCCAAGTGCCCATTAGGGCACCTAGATAGTCCAAGTGCCCATAGGGAACCTATATGGTCCAAGTGCCCTCTAGGGAAGATACATATTCATAGTGCCCGCAAGGGAACCTGCATTGTCCAAGTGCCCGCTAGTTATCCTAGATCGTCCAAGGGTCCGCTAGTAAACCTACATAGTCCAAGTTCCCGTTAGGTAACCTAGATAGGCCAAGTGCCCGCTAGTTAACCTACATAGTACAATGGCCCGCTAGTTGACCTAGATAGTCCAAGTGCCCGCTAGTTAACCTAGCTAGTCAAAGTGCCCTCTAGTTAACCTAAGTAGTACAAATGTCCAATAGGGATCCTACATAATCCAAGTGCCCACTAGGTAACCTAGATATTCCAAGTTCCGGTTTGCTAACCTAGATAGTCCAAGTGCCCGCTAGGTTACTTACATAGTCCAAGTGCACGTTCGTTAACTTAGATAGTCCAAGTCGCGTTAGGTAACCAACATAATCTAAGGGCCGCTAGGTAACCTATATAGTCCAAGTGCCCGCTAGTTAACCTATAGTCCAAGTGCCCTCTAGGTAACTTAAACAGTCCAAGTGCCCACTAGGTTACCTGCATAGTCCAAGTGCCCGCTAGGTAACCTAGACAGTCCAAGTGCCTGCTAGGTAACCTACATAGTCCAAGTGCCCGTTTGCTAACCTAGATCGTCAAAGGGCCCGCTAGTTAACCTACATAGTCCAAGGGCCCTCTAGTTAACCTAGATAGTCCAAGTGCCAGCTAGTTAACCTACATTGTCCAAGTCCCTGATGGGGAGCCTACATAGTCCAAGTATCCGCTAGGTAACCTACATAGTCCAAATGCCCACTAGTAACGTACGTAGTCCAAATGCCCGTTAGGTAACCTAGATAGTCCAAATGCCCGCTAGGGAACCTACATAGCCCAAGTGCCCGCTAGGTAACCTACATAGTCCAAATGCCCGCTAGAAACCTACATAGTCCAAGTGCAAGAAGGGAACCTACATAATCCAAGTGCCCGCTAGGGAACCTACATAGTCCAAATGCCCGTTAGGTAACCTAGATAGTCCAAATGCCCGCTAGGGTACCCACATAGTCTAAGTGCCCGCGAGGTAACCTACATAGTCCAAGTGCCCATTCATTAACCTAGATTTTCCAAGTGCCCTCTAGGTAACCTAGACTGTCCAAGTGCCCGCTTGGTTACCTACATAGTCCACGTGCCCGTTCGTTAACCTAGAAAGTACAAGAGCCCGCTAGTTAACCTACATAGTCCAAGGGCCCGCTAGTTAACCTAGATAGTCCAAGTGCCCGCTAGTTAACCTACATTGTCCATGTCCCTGATGGGGAACCTACATAGTCCAAGTATCCGCTAGGTAACCTACATAGTCCAAATGCCCGCTAGTAACGTACATAGTCCAAGTGCCCGTTAGGTAACCTAGATAGTCCAAATGCCCGCTAGGGAACCCACATAGTCCAAGTGCCCGTTAGAGAACTTAGATAGTCAAAGCCCTGCTAGGGAACCTACATAGTCCAAGTGCCCGCTAGGGAACCTAGATAGTCCAAGTACCCGTTAGCTAACCTAGATAGTCCAAGTGCCCGCTAGGTAAGCTACATAGTCCAAGTGCCCGTTCGTTAACCTAGATAGTCCAAGTTCCTGTTAGCTAACCTACATAGTCCAAGTGCCCGTTCGTTAACCTAGATAGTTCAAGTGTCCGCTAGGTAACCTAGACAGTCCAAGTGCCTGCTAGGTAACCTACATAGTCCAAGGGCCCGCTAGTTAACCTAGATAGTCCAAGTGCCCGCTAGTTAACCTACATTGTCCAAGTCCCTGATGGGGAACCTACATAGTCCAAGTATCCGCTAGGTAACCTACATAGTCCAAATGCCCGCTAGTAACGTACATAGTCCAAGTGCCCGTTAGGTAACCTAGATAGTCCAAATGCCCGCTAGGGAACACACATAGTCCAAGTGCCCGTTAGAGAACTTACATAGTCAAAGCCCTGCTAGGGAACTTACATAGTCCAAGTGCCCGCTAGGGAACCTAGATAGTCCAAGTACCCGTTAGCTAACCTAGATAGTCCAAGTGCCGCTAGGTAACCTCCATAGTCCAAGTGCCCGTTCGTTAACCTAGATAGTCCAAGTTCCTGTTAGCTAACCTACATAGTCCAAGTGCGCGTTCGTTAACCTAGATAGTTCAAGTGCCCGCTAGGTAACCTAGACAGTCCAAGTGCCTGCTAGGTAACCTACATAGTCCAAGTGCCCGCTAGGGAACCTACATAGTCCAAGTGCCCGTTAGTTAACCTAGATAGTCAAAGTGCCTTCTAGGTAACCTAGATAGTCCAAATGCCCGCTAGGATACCCACATAGTCCAACTGCCCGATAGGGAACCAACATAGTCCAAGTGCCCGCTAAGGGACCTACATAGTCCAAGTGCCCGTTAGGGAACCTACATAGTCCAAGTGCCCTCTAGGGAACCTGCATCGTCCATGTGCCCGCCAGTTAACATAGATAGTCTAAGTTCCCGCTAGTTAACCTAGATAGTCCAAGTGCCCGCTAGTTAACCTACATAGTCCAAGGTCCGTTAGTTAACCTAGATAGACCAAGTGCCCTCTAGTTAACCTACATAGTCCAAGGGCCCTCTAGTTAACCTCGATATTCCAAGTGCCCGCTAGGGTACGTACATAGTCCAAGTGCCCGCTGGGCAACCTAGATAGTCCAAGTGCCCGCTAGATAACCTACATAGTCCAAGTGCCCGCTGAGGAACCTACATAGTCCAAGTGTCCGAAAGGGAACCTACGTATTCCAAGTGCCCGTTAGGGCACCTAGATAGTCCAAGTAACCATAGGGAACCTATATAGTCCAATTGCCCTCTAGGGAAGGTACATAGTCAAAGTGCCCGCTAGGGAACCTGCATTGTACAAGTGCCCGCTAGTTAACCTAGATAGTCCAAGTGCCCGCTAGGTAACCTAGATAGTCCAAGTAGCCGTTAGCTAACCTAGATAGTCCAAGTGCCCGCTAGGTAACCTCCATAGTCCAAGTGCCCGGTAGGTAACCTCCATAGTCCAAGTGCCCGTTCGTTAACCTAGATAGTCCAACTTCCTGTTAGCTAACCTACATAGTCCAAGTGCCCGTTCGTTAACCTAGATAGTTCAAGTGCCCGCTAGGTAACCTAGACAGTCCAAGTGCCTGCTAGGTAACCTACATAGTCCAAGTGCCCGTTTGCTAACCTAGATCGTCAAAGGGCCCGCTAGTTAACCTACATAGTCCAAGTGCCCGATAGGTAACCTACATAGTCCAAATGCCCGCTAGTAACGTACATAGTCCAAGTGCCCGTTAGGTAACCTAGATAGTCCAAATGCCCGCTAGGGAACCCACATAGTCCAAGTGCCCGTTAGCGAACTTACATAGTCAAAGCCCTGCTAGGGAACCTACATAGTCCAAGTGCCCGCTAGGTAACCTAGATAGTCCAAGTACCCGTTAGCTAACCTAGATAGTCCAAGTGCCCGCTAGGTAACCTCCATAGTCCAAGTGCCCGCTAGGTAACCTCCATAGTCCAAGTGCCCGTTCGTTAACCTAGATAGTCCAAGTTCCTGTTAGCTAACCTACATAGTCCAAGTGCCCGTTCGTTAACCTAGATAGTCCAAGTGCCCGATAGGTAACCTACATAGTCCAAGTGCCCAATGAGGAACCTACATAGTCCACGTGCCCGATAGGGAAACTTCATATTCCAAGTGCCCGTTAGGGAAACCAGATAGTCCAAGTGCCCATAGGGAACCTATATGGTCCAAGTGCCCTCTAGGGAAGCTACATATTCATAGTGCCCGCTAGGGAACCTGCATTGTCCAAGTGCCCGCTAGTTAACCAAGATTGTCCAAGTGTCCGCTAGTAAACCTACATAGTCCAAGTTCCCGTTAGGTAACCTAGATAGGCCAAGTGCCCGCAAGGTAATCTACATAGTCCAAGTGCCCGCTAGGTAACCTAGATATTCCAAGTTCCAGTTTACTAACCTAGATAGTCCAAGTGCCCGCTAGGTAACCTAGATAGTCCAAGTGCCCGTTACCTAACCTACATAGTCCACGTGCCCGTTAGGTTACCTACATAGTCCACGTGCCGGTTCGTTAACCTAGATAGTCCAAGTGCCCGCTAGGTAACCTACATAGTCCAAGTGCCCGCTAATTAACCTACATAGTCCAAGTGCCCATTAGGTAACCTAGACAGTCCAAGTACCCGCTAGGTAACCTCCATAGTCCAAGTGCCCGCTAATAAACCTATATAGTCCAAGTGCCCGCTAGGGAACCTGCATCGTCCAAGTGCCCGCTAGTTAATCTAGATAGTCCAAGTGCCCGCTAGTTAAGCTAGATAGTCCAAGTGGCCGCTAGTTAACCTAGATCGTCCAAGTGCCCGCTAGTTAACCTACATAGTCCAAGGTCGGCTAGTTAACCTAGATATTCCAAGTGCCCGCTAGTTAACCTACATAGTCCAAGGGCCCTCTATTTAACCTACATAGTCCAAGTGCCCGCTAGGGGACGTACATAGTCCAAGTGCACGCTAGGTAACCTAGATAGTCTAAGGGCCCGCTAGTTAACCTACATAGTCCAACTGCCCGAAAGGGAACCTACATAGTCCAAGTGTCCGCTAAGGTACGAACATAGTCCAAGTGCCCGCTAGGGAACCTACATAGTCCAAGTGCCCGCTAGTTAACCTACATAGTCCAAGTGCCCGCTGCGGAACCTACATAGTCCAAGTGTCCGAAAGGGAAGCTACGTATTCCAAGTGCCCATTAGGGCACCTAGATAGTCCAAGTGCCCATAGGGAACCTATATAGTCCAAGTGCCCTCTAGGGAACCTACATAGTCAAAGTGCCCGCTAGGGAACCTGCATTGTACAAGTGCCCTCTAGTTAACCTAGATAGTCCAAGTGCCCGCTAGGTAACCTAGATAGTCCAAGGGCCCGCTAGTTAACCTACATAGTCCAAGTGCCCAATGAGGAACCTACATAGTCCAAGTGCCCGATAGGGAATCTTCATATTCCATGTGCCCGTTAGGGAACCCAGATTGTCCAAGTGCCCATAGGGAACCTATATAGTCCAAGTTCCCTGTAGGGAAGCTACATATTCATAGTGCCCGCTAGGGAACCTGCATTGTCCAAGTGCCCGCTAGTTAACCTAGATCGTCCAAGTGTCCGCTAGTTAACCTACATTGTCCAAGTCCCTGATGGGGAACCTACATAGTCCAAGTATCCGCTAGGTAACCTACGTAGTCCAAATGCCCGCTAGTAACGTACATAGTCCAAGTGCCCGTTAGGTAACCTAGATAGTCCAAATGCCTGCTAGGGAACCCACATAGTCCAAGTGCCCGTTAGAGAACTTACATAGTCAAAGCCCTGCTAGGGAACCTACATAGTCCAAGTGCCCGCTAGGTAACCTAGATAGTCCAAGTACCAGTTAGCTAACCTAGATAGTCCAAGTGTCTGCTAGGTTACCTCCATAGTCCAAGTGCCCGTTCGTTAAACTAGATAGTCCAAGTTCCTGTTAGCTAACCTACATAGTCCAAGTGCCCGTTCGTTAACCTAGATAGTTCAAGTGCCCCTAGGTAACCTAGACAGTCCAAGTGCCTGCTAGGTAACCTACATAGTCCAAGTGCCCGTTTGCTAACCTAGATCATCAAAGGGCCCGCTAGTTAACCTACATAGTCCAAGGGCCCTCTAGTTAACCTAGATAGTCCAAGTGCCCACTAGTTAACCTACATTGTCCAAGTCCCTGATGGGGAACCTACATAGTCCAAGTATCCGCTAGGTAACCTACATAGTCCAAATGCCCACTAGTAACGTACGTAGTCCAAATGCCCGTTAGGTAACCTACATAGTCCAAATGCCCGCTAGAAACCTACATAGTCCAAGTGCAAGAAGGGAACCTACATAATCCAAGTGCCCGCTAGGGAACCTACATAGTCCAAATGCCCGTTAGGTAACCTAGATAGTCCAAATGCCCGCTAGGGTACCCACATAGTCTAAGTGCCCGCGAGGTAACCTACATAGTCCAAGTGCCGATTCATTAACCTAGATTTTCCAAGTGCCCTCTAGGTAACCTAGACTGTCCAAGTGCCCGCTTGGTTACCTACATAGTCCACGTGCCCGTTCGTTAACCTAGATAGTACAAGAGCCCGCTAGTTAACCTACATAGTGCAAGGGCCCGCTAGTTAACCTAGATAGTCCAAGTGCCCGCTAGTTAACCTACATTGTCCAAGTCCCTGATGGGGAACCTACATAGTCCAAGTATCCGCTAGGTAACCTACATAGTCCAAATGCCCGCTAGTAACGTACATAGTCCAAGTGCCCGTTAGGTAACCTAGATAGTCCAAATGCCCGCTAGGGAACCCACATAGTCCAAGTGCCCGTTAGAGAACTTACATAGTCAAAGCCCTGCTAGGGAACCTACATAGTCCAAGTGCCCGCTAGGGAACCTAGATAGTCCAAGTACACGTTAGCTAACCTAGATAGTCCAAGTGCCCGCTAGGTAACCTCCATAGTCCAAGTGCCCGTTCCTTAACCTAGATAGTCCAAGTTCCTGTTAGCTAACCTACATAGTCCAAGTGCCTGTTCGTTAACCTAGATAGTTCAAGTGCCCGCTTGGTAACCTAGACAGTCCAAGTGCCTGCTAGGTAACCTACATAGTCCAAGTGCCCGCTAGGGAACCTACATATTCCAAGTGCCTGTTAGTTTACCTAGATAGTCAAAGTGCCTTCTAGGTAACCTAGATAGTCCAAATGCCCGCTAGGATACCCACAGAGTCCAACTGCCCGATAGGGAACCAACATAGTCCAAGTGCCCGCTAAGGGACCTACATAGTCCAAGTGCCCGTTAGGGAACCTACATAGTCCAAGTGCCCTCTAGGGAACCTGCATCGTCCATGTGCCCGCTAGTTAACCTAGATAGTCCAAGTGCCCGCTAGTTAACCTACATAGTCTATGGTCCGTTAGTTAACCTATATAGTCCAAGTGCCCTCTAGTTAATCTCGATAGTCCAAGTGCCCGCTAGGGGACGTACATAGTCCAAGTGCCCGCTGGGCAACCTAGATAGTCCAAGTGCCCGCTAGATTACCTACATAGTCCTAGTGCCCGCTGAGGAACCTACATAGTCCAAGTGTCCGAAAGGGAACCTACGTATTCCAAGTGCCCGTTAGGGCACCTAGATAGTCCAAGTAACCATAGGGAACCTATATAGTCCAAGTGCCCTCTAGGGAAGCTACATAGTCAAAGTGCCCGCTAGGGAACCTGCATTGTACAAGTGCCCGCTAGTTAACCTAGATAGTCCCAGTGCCCACTAGGTAACCTAGATAGTCCAAGTGCCCGATAGGGAACTTACATAGTCCAAGTGCCCAATGAGGAACCTACATAGTCCAAGTGCCCGATAGGGAATCTTCATATTCCAAGTGCCCGTTAGGGAACCCAGATAGTCCAAGTGCCCATAGGGAACCTATATGGTCCAAGTGCCGTCTAGGGAAGCTACATATTCATAGTGCCCGCTAGGGAACCTGCATCGTCCAAGTGCCCGCTAGTTAACCAAGATCGTCCAAGTGTCCACTAGTAAACCTACATAGTCCAAGTTCCCGTTAGGTAACCTAGATAGGCCAAGTGCCCGCAAGGTAACCTACATAGTCCAAGTGCCCGCAAGGTAACCTAGATATTCCAAGTGCCGGTTTGCTAACCTAGATAGTCCAAGTGCCCGCTAGGTAACCTACATAGTTCAAGTGCCCATTCGTTAACCTAGATAGTCCAAGTGCCCGCTAGGTAACCTATACTGTCCAAGAGCCCGCTAGGTTACGTACATAGTCCAAGTGCACGTTCGTTAACTTAGATAGTCCAAGTCGCGCTAGGTAACCTACATAGTCCAAAGGCCCGCTAGGTAACCTATATAGTCCAAGTGCCCGCTATTTAAACTATAGTCCAAGTGCCCGCTAGGTAACCTACATATTCCAAGTTCCCGCTAGGTAACCAAGATAGTCCAAGTGCCCGTTACCTAACCTAGATAGTCCAAGTGCCCGTTAGGTTACCTAAATAGTCCAAGTACCCGCTAATTAACCTACATAGTCCAAGTGCCCGTTAGGTAACCTGACAGTACAAGTGCCCGATAGTTAACCTATATAGTCCAAGTGCCCGCTAGGAACCTGCATCATCCAAGTGCCCGCTAGTTAATCTAGATAGTCCCAGTGCCCGCTAGTTAAGCTAGATAGTCCAAGTGGCCGCTAGTTAACCTAGATCGTCCAAGTGCCCGCTAGTTAACCTAGATCGCCCAAGTGCCCGCTAGTTAACCTACATAGTCCAAGGTCCGCTAGTTAACCTAGATATTCCAAGTGCCCGCTAGTTAACCTACATAGTCCAAGGGTCCTCTAGTTAACCTAGATAGTCCAAGTGCCCACTAGGGGAAGTACATAGTCCAAGTGCCCGCTAGGTAACCTAGATAGTCTAAGGGCCCGCTAGTTAAGCTACATAGTCCAACTGCCCGATAGGGAACCTACATAGTCCAAGCGATCGCTAGGGACGAACATAGTCCAAGTGCCCGCTAGGGAACCTACATAGTCCAAGTGCCCGCTAGGTAACCTAGATTGTCCAAGTGCCCGCTAGTTAACCTACATAGTCCAAGTGCCCGCTGAGGAACCTACATAGTCCAAGTGTCCGAAAGGGAACCTACGTATTCCAAGTGCCCATTAGGGCACCTAGATAGTCCAAGTGCCCATAGGGAACCTATATAGTCCAAGTGCCCTCTAGGGAACTTACATAGTCAAAGTGCCCGCTAGGGTACCTGCATTGTACAAGTGCCCTCTAGTTAACCTAGATAGTCCAAGTGCCCGCTAGGTAACCTAGATAGTCAAAGGGCCTGCTAGTTAACCTACATAGTCCAACGGCCCTCTAGTTAACCTAGATAGTCCAAGTGCCCGCTGGAGGACGTACATAGTCCAAGTGCCCGCTAGGTAACCTAGATAGTCTACGGGCCCGCTAGTTAACCTACATAGTCCAACTGCCCGATAGGGAACCTACATAGTCCAAGTGCCCGCTAAGGGACGAACATAGTCCAAGTGCCCGCTAGGGAACCTGCATAGTCAAAGTGCCCGATAGGTAACCTAGATAGTCCAAGTGCCCGCTAGTAAACCTACATAGTCCAAGTGCCCACTGAGGAACCTGCATAGTCCAAGTGTCCGAAAGGGAACCTACGTATTCCAAGGGCCCATTAGGGCACCTAGATAGTCCAAGTGCCCATAGGGAACCTATATCGTCCAAATGCCCTCTAGGGAACCTACATAGTCAAAGTGCCCGCTAGGGAACCTGCATTGTACAAGTGCCCTCTAGTTAACCTAGATAGTCCAAGTGCCCGCTAGGTAACCTAGATAGTCCAAGGGCCCGCTAGTTAACCTACAAAGTCCAAGTGCCCGATAGGGAACCTACATAGTCCAAGTGCCCAATGAGGAACCTACATAGTCCAAGTGCCCGATAGGGAATCTTCATATTCCAAGTGCCCGTTAGGGAACCCAGATAGTCCAAGTGCCCATAGGGAACCTACATAGTCCAAGTGCCCTCTAGGGAAGCTACATATTCATAGTGCCCGCTAGGGAACCTGCATTGTCCAAGTGACCGCTAGTTAACCTAGATCGTCCAAGTGTCCGCTAGTAAACCTACATAGTCCAAGTTCCCGTTAGGTAACCTAGATAGGCCAAGTGCCCGCTAGTTAACCTACATAGTACAATGGCCCGCTAGTTGACCTAGATAGTTCAAGTGCCCGCTAGTTAACCTAGATAGTCAAAGTGCCCGCTAGTTAACCTAAGTAGTACAAATGTCCGATAGGGATCCTACATAGTCCAAGTGCCCGCTAGGTAACCTAGATATTCCAAGTTCCGGTTTGCTAACCTAGATAGTCCAAGTGCCCGCTAGGTAACCTACATAGTCCAAGTGCCCATTCGTTAACCTAGATAGTCCATGTGCCCGCTAGGTAACCTATACTGTCCAAGTGCCTGCTAGGTTACCTACATAGTCCAAGTGCACGTTCGTTAACTTAGATAGTCCAAGTCGCGCTAGGTAACCTACATAGTCCAAGGGTCACTAGGTAACCTATAGTCCAAGTGTGCTCTAGGTAACCTACATATTCCAAGTTCCCGCTAGGGAACCTAGATAGTCAAAGTGCCCGTTACCTAACCTATATAGTCCAAGTGCCCGTGAGGTTACCTACATAGTCCACGTGCCCGTTCGTTAACCTAGATAGTACAATTGCCCGCTAGGTAACCTACATAGTCCAAGAGCCGGCAGGTAACTTAGACAGTTCAAGTGCCCGTTAGGTTTCCTGCATAGTCCAAGTGCCCGTTAGGTAACCTAGATAGTCCAAGTGCCCGCTAGGTAACCTACATAGTCCAAGTGCCCGCTAGGTAACCTAGATAGTCCAAGTACCCGTTAGCTAACCTAGATAGTCCAAGTGCCCGCTAGGTAACCTCCATAGTCCAATTGCCTTCTAGGTAACCTCCATAGTCCAAGTGCCCACTAATTTACCTATATAGTCCAAGTGCCCGCTAGGGAAACTGCATCGTTCAAGTGCCCGCTAGTTAATCTAGATAGTCCAAGTGCCCGCTAGTTAACCTAGATAGTCCAAGTGCCCGCTACTTAACCTAGATCGTCCAAGTGCCCGCTAGTTAACCTACATAGTCCAAGGTCCGCTAGTTAACCTAGATATTCCAAGTGCCCCTTAGTTAACCTACATAGTCAAAGGGCCCTCTAGTTAACCTAGATAGTCCAAGTGCCCGCTAGGGGACATACATAGTCCAAGTGCCCGCTATGTAACCTAGATAGTCTAAGGGCCCGCTAGATAACCTACATAGTCCAACTGCCCGATAGGGAACCTACATAGTCCAAGTGCACGCTAAGGGACGAACATAGTCCAAGTGCCCGCTAGGGAACCTACATAGTCCAAGTGCCCGCTAGGTAACCTAGATAGTCCAAGTGCCCGCTAGTTAACCTACATAGTCCAAGTACCCGCTGAGGAACCTACATAGTCCAAGTGTCCGAAAGGGAACCTACGTATTCCAAGTGCCCATTAGGGCACCTAGATAGTCCAAGTGCCCATAGGGAACCTATATCGTCCAAGTGCCCTCTAGGGAACCTACATAGTTAAAGTGCCCGCTAGGGAACCTGCATTGTACAAGTGCCCTCTAGTTAACCTAGATAGTCCAAGTGCGCGCTAGGTAACCTAGATAGTCCAAGGGCCCGCTAGTTAACCTACAAAGTCCAAGTGCCCGATAGGGAACCTACATAGTCCAAGTGCCCAATGAGGAACCTACATAGTCCAAGTGCCCGATAGGGAATCTTCATATTCCAAGTGCCCGTTAGGGAACCCAGATAGTCCAAATACCCATAGGGAACCTACATAGTCCAAGTGCCCTCTAGGGAAGCTACATATTCATAGTGCCCGCTAGGGAACCTGCATTGTCCAAGTGCCCGCTAGTTAACCTAGATCGTCCAAGGGTCCGCTAGTAAACCTACATAGTCCAAGTTCCCGTTAGGTAACCTAGATAGGCCAAGTGCCCGCTAGTTAACCTACATAGTACAATGGCCCGCTAGTTGACCTAGATAGTCCAAGTGCCCGCTAGTTAACCTAGATAGTCAAAGTGCCCGCTAGTTAACCTAAGTAGTACAAATGTCCGATAGGGATCCTACATAGTCCAAGTGCCCGCTAGGTAACCTAGATATTCCAAGTTCCGGTTTGCTAACCTAGATAGTCCAAGTGCCCGCTAGGTAACCTACGTAGTACAAGTGCCCATTCGTTAACCTAGATAGTCCAAGTGCCTGCTAGTTAACCTATACTGTCCAAGTGCCCGCTAGGTTACTTACATAGTCCAAGTGCACTTTCGTTAACTTAGATAGTCCAAGTCGCGGTAGGTAACCAACATAGTCCAAGGGCCGCTAGGTAACCTATATAGCCCAAGTGCCCGCTAGTTAGCCTATAGTCCAAGTGCCCTCTAGGTAACCTACATATTCCATGTTTCCGCTAGGTAACCTAGATAGTCCAAGTGCCCGTTACCTAACCTAGATAGTCCAAGTGCCCGTTAGGTTACCTACATAGTCCACGTGCCCGTTCGTTAACCTAGATAGTCCAATTGCCCGCTAGGTAACCTACATAGTCCAAGGGCCGGCTAGGTAACCTTTAGAATCCAAGTGCCCACTAGGTAATCTAGATAGTCCAGGTGCCCGTTAGTTAACCTAGATAGTCCAAGTGCCCGCTAGTTAACCTACACAGTCCAAGTGCCCGCTGGTTAACTTAAACAGTCCAAGTGCCCGCTAGGTTACCTGCATAGTCTAAGTGCCCGTTAGGTAACCTAGATAGTCCAAGTGCCCCCTAGGTAACCTACATAGTCCAAGTGCCCGCCAGTTAACATAGAGAGTCTAAGTTTCCGCTAGTTAACCTAGATAGTCCAAGTGCCCGCTAGTTAACATAGATCGTCCAAGTGCCCGCTAGTTATCCTACATAGTCCAAGGTCCGTTAGTTAACCTAGATAGTCCAAGTGCCCTCTAGATAACCTACATAGTCCAAGGGCCCTCTAGTTAACCTCGATAGTCTAAGTGCCTGCTAGGGGACGTACATAGTCCAAGTGCCCGCTGGACAACCTAGATAGTCCAAGTGCCCACTAGTTAACCTACATAGTCCAAGTGCCCGCTGAGGAACCTACATAGACGAAGTGTCCGAAAGGGAACTTACGTATTCCAAGTGCCCGTTAGGGCACCTAGATAGTCCAAGTAACCATAGGGAACCTATATAGTCCAAGTGCCCTCTAGGGAAGCTACATAGTCAAAGTGCCCGCTAGGGAACCTGCATTGTACAAGTGCCCGCTAGTTAACCTAGATAGTCCAAGTGCCCGCTAGGTAACCTAGATAGTCCAAGTAGCCGTTAGCTAACCTAGATAGTCCAAGTGCCCGCTAGGTAACCTCCATAGTCCAAGTGCCCGGTAGGTAACCTCCATAGTCCAAGTGTCCGTTCGTTAACCTAGATAGTCCAACTTCCTGTTAGCTAACCTACATAGTCCAAGTGCCCGTTCGTTAACCTAGATAGTTCAAGTGCCCGCTAGGTAACCTAGATAGTCTAAGTGCCCTCTAGGTAACCTAGATAGTCGAAGGGCCCGCTAGTTAACCTACATAGTCCAAGTGCCCGATAGGGAACCTACATTGTCCAAGTGCCCAATGAGGAACCTACATAATCCAAGTGCCCGATAGGGAATCTTCATATTCCAAGTGCCCGTTAGGGAACCCAGATAGTCCAAGTGCCCATAGGGAACCTATATGGTCCAAGTGCCCTCTAGGGAAGCTACATATTCATAGTGCCCGCAAGGGAATCTGCATTGTCCAAGTGCCCGCTAGTTATCCTAGATCGTCCAAGGGTCCGCTAGTAAACCTACATAGTCCAAGTTCCCGTTAGGTAACCTAGATAGGCCAAGTGCCCGCTAGTTAACCAACATAGTACAATGGCCCGCTAGTTGACCTAGATAGTCCAAGTGCCCGCTAGTTAACCTAGCTAGTCAAAGTGCCCTCTAGTTAACCTAAGTAGTACAAATGTCCAATAGGGATCCTACATAATCCAAGTGCCCGCTAGGTAACCTAGATATTCCAAGTTCCGGTTTGCTAACCTAGATAGTCCAAGTGCCCGCTAGGTAACCTATACTGTCCAAGTGCCCGCTAGGTAACCTATACTGTCCAAGTGCCCGCTAGGTTTCTTACATAGTCCAAGTGCACGTTCGTTAACTTAGATAGTCCAAGTCGCGTTAGGTAACCAACATAATCTAAGGGCCGCTAGGTAACCTATATAGTCCAAGTGCCCGCTAGTTAACCTATAGTCCAAGTGCCCTCTAGGTAACTTAAACAGTCCAAGTGCCCGCTAGGTTACCTGCATAGTCCAAGTGCCCGCTAGGTAACCTAGACAGTCCAAGTGCCTGCTAGGTAACCTACATAGTCCAAGTGCCCGTTTGCTAACCTAGATCGTCAAAGGGCCCGCTAGTTAACCTACATAGTCCAAGGGCCCTCTAGTTAACCTAGATAGTCCAAGTGCCAGCTAGTTAACCTACATTGTCCAAGTCCCTGATGGGGAGCCTACATAGTCCAAGTATCCGCTAGGTAACCTACATAGTCCAAATGCCCACTAGTAACGTACGTAGTCCAAATGCCCGTTAGGTAACCTAGATAGTCCAAATGCCCGCTAGGGAACCTACATAGCCCAAGTGCCCGCTAGGTAACCTACATAGTCCAAATGCCCGCCAGAAACCTACATAGTCCAAGTGCAAGAAGGGAACCTACATAATCCAAGTGCCCGCTAGGGAACCTACATAGTCCAAATGCCCGTTAGGTAACCTAGATAGTCCAAATGCCCGCTAGGGTACCCACATAGTCTAAGTGCCCGCGAGATAACCTACATAGTCCAAGTGCCCATTCATTAACCTAGATTTTCCAAGTGCCCTCTAGGTAACCTAGACTGTCCAAGTGCCTGCTTGGTTACCTACATAGTCCACGTGCCCGTTCGTTAACCTAGAAAGTACAAGAGCCCGCTAGTTAACCTACATAGTCCAAGGGCCCGCTAGTTAACCTAGATAGTCCAAGTGCCCGCTAGTTAACCTACATTGTCCATGTCCCTGATGGGGAACCTACATAGTCCAAGTATCCGCTAGGTAACCTACATAGTCCAAATGCCCGCTAGTAACGTACATAGTCCAAGTGCCCGTTAGGTAAACTAGATAGTCCAAATGCCCGCTAGGGAACCCACATAGTCCAAGTGCCCGTTAGAGAACTTAGATAGTCAAAGCCCTGCTAGGGAACCTACATAGTCCAAGTGCCCGCTAGGGAACCTAGATAGTCCAAGTACCCGCTAGCTAACCTAGATAGTCCAAGTGCCCGCTAGGTAACCTACATAGTCCAAGTGCCCGTTCGTTAACCTAGATAGTCCAAGTTCCTGTTAGCTAACCTACATAGTCCAAGTGCCCGTTCGTTAACCTAGATAGTTCATGTGTCCGCTAGGTAACCTAGACAGTCCAAGTGCCTGCTAGGTAACCTACATAGTCCAAGTGCCCGCTAGGGAACCTACATAGTCCAAGGGCCCGCTAGTTAACCTAGATAGTCCAAGTGCCCGCTAGTTAACCTACATTGTCCAAGTCCCTGATGGGGAACCTACATAGTCCAAGTATCCGCTAGGTAACCTACATAGTCCAAATGCCCGCTAGTAACGTACATAGTCCAAGTGCCCGTTAGGTAACCTAGATAGTCCAAATGCCCGCTAGGGAACACACATAGTCCAAGTGCCCGTTAGAGAACTTACATAGTCAAAGCCCTGCTAGGGAACTTACATAGTCCAAGTGCCCGCTAGGGAACCTAGATAGTCCAAGTACCCTTTAGCTAACCTAGATAGTCCAAGTGCCCGCTAGGTAACCTCCATAGTCCAAGTGCCCGTTCGTTAACCTAGATAGTCCAAGTTCCTGTTAGCTAACCTACATAGTCCAAGTGCCCGTTCGTTAACCTAGATAGTTCAAGTGCCCGCTAGGTAACCTAGACAGTCCAAGTGCCTGCTAGGTAACCTACATAGTCCAAGTGCCCGCTAGGGAACCTACATAGTCCAAGTGCCCGTTAGTTAACCTAGATAGTCAAAGTGCCTTCTAGGTAACCTAGATAGTCCAAATGCCCGCTAGGATACCCACATAGTCCAACTGCCCGATAGGGAACCAACATAGTCCAAGTGCCCGCTAAGGGACCTACATAGTCCAAGTGCCCGTTAGGGAACCTACATAGTCCAAGTGCCCTCTAGGGAACCTGCATCGTCCATGTGCCCGCCAGTTAACATAGATAGTCTAAGTTCCCGCTAGTTAACCTAGATAGTCCAAGTGCCCGCTAGTTAACATAGATCGTCCAAGTTCCCGCTAGTTAACCTACATAGTCCAAGGTCCGTTAGTTAACCTAGATAGTCCAAGTGCCCTCTAGTTAACCTACATAGTCCAAGGGCCCTCTATTTAACCTAGATAGTCCAAGTGCCCGCTAGGGGACGTACATAGTCCAAGTGCCCGCTGGGCAACCTAGATAGTCCAAGTGCCCGCTAGATAACCTACATAGTCCAAGTGCCTGCTGAGGAACCTACATAGTCCAAGTGTCCGAAAGGGAACCTACGTATTCCAAGTGCCCGTTAGGGCACCTAGATAGTCCAAGTAACCATAGGGAACCTATATAGTCCAAGTGCCCTCTAGGGAAGCTACATAGTCAAAGTGCCCGCTAGGGAACCTGCATTGTACAAGTGCCCGCTAGTTAACCTAGATAGTCCAAGTGCCCGCTAGGTAACCTAGATAGTCGAAGGGCCCGCTAGTTAACCTACATAGTCCAAGTGCCCGATAGGGAACCTACATAGTCCAAGTGCCCAATGAGGAACCTACATAGTCCAAGTGCCCGATAGGGAATCTTCATATTCCAATTGCCCGTTAGGGAACCCCGATAGTCCAAGTGCCCATAGGGAACCTATATGATCCTAGTGCCCTCTAGGGAAGCTACATATTCATACTGCCCGCTAGGGAACCTGCATCGTCCAAGTGCCCGCTAGTTAACCAAGATCGTCCAAGTGTCCGCTAGTAAACCTACATAGTCCAAGTTCCCGTTAGGTAACCTAGATAGGCCAAGTGCCCGCAAGGTAACCTACATAGTCCAAGTGCCCGCTAGGTAACCTAGATATTCCAAGTTCTGGTTTACTAATCTAGATAGTCCAAGTGCCCGCTAGGTAACCTACATAGTCCAAGTGCCCATTCGTTAACCTAGATAGTCCAAGTGCACGCTAGGTAACCTATATTGTCCAAGTGCCCGCTAGGTTACCTACATAGTCCATGTGCACGTTCGTTAACTTAGATAGTCCAAGTCGCGCTAGGTAACCTACATAGTCCAAAGGCCCGCTAGGTAACCTATATAGTCTAAGTGCCCGCTAGTTAAACTATAGTCCAAGTGCCCGCTAGGTAACCTACATATTCCAAGTTCCCGCTATGTAACCAAGATAGTCCAAGGGCCCGTTACCTAACCTAGATAGTCCAAGTGCCCGTTAGGTTACCTACATAGTCCAAGTGCCCGCTAATTAACCTACATAGTCCAAGTGCCCGTTAGGTAACCTAGACAGTCCAAGTGCCCGATAGTTAACCTCCATAGTCCAAGTGCCCGCTAATTAACCTATATAGTCCAAGTGCCCGCTAGGGAACCTGCATCATCCATGTGCCCGCTAGTTAATCTAGATAGTCCAAGTGCCCGCTAGTTAAGCTAGATTGTCCAAGTGGCCGATAGTTAACCTAGATCGCCCAAGTGCCCGCTAGTTAACCTACATAGTCCAAGGTCCGCTAGTTAACCTAGATATTCCAAGTGCCCGCTAGTTAACCTACATAGTCCAAGGGCCCTCTAGTTAACCTAGATAGTCCAAGTGCCCACTAGGGGAAGTACATAGTCCAAGTGCCCGCTAGGTAACCTAGATAGTCTAAGGGCCCGCTAGTTAACCTACATAGTCCAACTGCCCGATAGGGAACCTACATAGTCCAAGCGCTCGCTAAGGGACGAACATAGTCCAAGTGCCCGCTAGGGAACCTACATAGTCCAAGGGCCCGCTAGGGAACCTACATAGTCCAAGTGCCCGCTAGGTAACCTAGATAGTCCAAGTGCCCGCTAGTTAACCTACATAGTCCAAGTGCCCGCTGAGGAACCTACATAGTCCAAGTGTCCGAAAGGGAACCTACGTATTCCATGTGCCCATTAGGGCACCTAGATAGTCCATGTGCCCATAGGGAACCTATATAGTCCAAGTGCCCTCTAGGGAACTTACATAGTCAAAGTGCCCGCTAGGGTACCTGCATTGTACAAGTGCCCTCTAGTTAACCTAGATAGTCCAAGTGCCCGCTAGGTAACCTAGATAGTCCAAGGGCCTGCTAGTTAACCTACATAGTCCAACGGCCCTCTAGTTAACCTAGATAGTCCAAGTCCCCGCTGGAGGACGTACATAGTCCAAGTGCCCGCTAGGTAACCTAGATAGTCTACGGGCCCGCTAGTTAACCTACATAGTCCAACTGCCCGATAGGGAACCTACATAGTCCAAGTGCCCGCTAAGGGACGAACATAGTCCAAGTGCCCGCTAGGGAACCTGCATAGTCAAAGTGCCCGATAGGTAACCTAGATAGTCCAAGTGCCCGCTAGTAAACCTACATAGTCCAAGTGCCCACTGAGGAACCTGCATAGTCCAAGTGTCCGAAAGGGAACCTACGTATTCCAAGTGCCCATTAGGGCACCTAGATAGTCCAAGTGCCCATAGGGAACCTATATCGTCCAAGTGCCCTCTAGGGAACCTCCATAGTCAAAGTGCCCGCTAGGGAACCTGCATTGTACAAGTGACCTCTAGTTAACCTAGATAGTCCAAGTGCCCGCTAGGGGACGTACATAGTCCAAGTGCCCGCTAGGTAACCTAGATATTCTAAGGGCCCTCTAGTTAACCTACATTGTCCAAGTCCCTGATGGGGAGCCTACATAGTCCAAGTATCCGCTAGGTAACCTACATAGTCCAAATGCCCACTAGTAACGTACGTAGTCCAAATGCCCGTTAGGTAACCTAGATAGTCCAAATGCCCGCTAGGGAACCTACATAGCCCAAGTGCCCGCTAGGTAACCTACATAGTCCAAATGCCCGCTAGAAACCTACATAGTCCAAGTGCAAGAAGGGAACCTACATAATCCAAGTGCCCGCTAGGTAACCTACATAGTCCAAGTGCCCGTTCGTTAACCTAGATAGTCCAAGTTCCTGTTAGCTAACCTACATAGTCCAAGTGCCCGTTCGTTAACCTAGATAGTTCAAGTGTCCGCTAGGTAACCTAGACAGTCCAAGTGCCTGCTAGGGAACCTACATAGTCCAAGGGCCCGCTAGTTAACCTAGATAGTCCAAGTGCCCGCTAGTTAACCTACATTGTCCAAGTCCCTGATGGGGAACCTACATAGTCCAAGTATCCGCTAGGTAACCTACATAGTCCAAATGCCCGCTAGTAACGTACATAGTCCAAGTGCCCGTTAGGTAACCTAGATAGTCCAAATGCCCGCTAGGGAACCCACATAGTCCAAGTGCCCGTTAGAGAACTTACATAGTCAAAGCCCTGCTAGGGAACTTACATAGTCCAAGTGCCCGCTAGGGAACCTAGATAGTCCAAGTACCCGTTAGCTAACCTAGATAGTCCAAGTGCCCGCTAGGTAACCTCCATAGTCCAAGTGCCCGTTCGTTAACCTAGATAGTCCAAGTTCCTGTTAGCTAACCTACATAGTCCAAGTGCCCGTTCGTTAACCTAGATAGTTCAAGTGCCCGCTAGGTAACCTAGACAGTCCAAGTGCCTGCTAGGTAACCTACATAGTCCAAGTGCCCGCTAGGGAACCTACATAGTCCAAGTGCCCGTTAGTTAACCTAGATAGTCAAAGTGCCTTCTAGGTAACCTAGATAGTCCAAATGCCCGCTAGGATACCCACATAGTCCAACTGCCCGATAGGGAACCAACATAGTCCAAGTGCCCGCTAAGGGACCTACATAGTCCAAGTTCCCGTTAGGGAACCTACATAGTCCAAGTGCCCTCTAGGGAACCTGCATCGTCCATGTGCCCGCCAGTTAACATAGATAGTCTAAGTCCCCGCTAGTTAACCTAGATAGTCCAAGTGCCCGCTAGTTAACATAGATCGTCCAGTGCCCGCTAGTTAACGTACATAGTCCAAGGTCCGTTAGTTAACCTAGATAGTCCAAGTGCCCGCTAGGTAACCTAGATAGTCCAATGGCCTGCTAGTTAACCTACATAGTCCAACGGCCCTCTAGTTAACCTAGATAGTCCAAGTCCCCGCTGGAGGACGTACATAGTCCAAGTGCCCGCTAGGTAACCTAGATAGTCTACGG
Source organism: Tenrec ecaudatus (assembly GCF_050624435.1). Classification (NCBI taxonomy): domain Eukaryota; kingdom Metazoa; phylum Chordata; class Mammalia; order Afrosoricida; family Tenrecidae; genus Tenrec; species Tenrec ecaudatus. The sequence continues at coordinate 212,687 of NW_027458221.1, forward strand.
GCCCGCTAGTTAACCTACATAGTCCAACTGCCCGATAGGGAACCTACATAGTCCAAGTGCCCGCTAAGGGACGAACATAGTCCAAGTGCCTGCTAGGGAACCTGCATAGTCAAACTGCCCGATAGGTAACCTAGATAGTCCAAGTGCCCGCTAGTAAACCTACATAGTCCAAGTGCCCACTGAGGAACCTGCATAGTCCAAGTGTCCGAAAGGGAACCTACGTATTCCAAGTGCCCATTAGGGCACCTAGATAGTCCAAGTGTCCATAGGGAACCTATATCGTCCAAGTGCCCTCTAGGGAACCTCCATAGTCAAAGTGCCCGCTAGGGAACCTGCATTGTACAAGTGACCTCTAGTTAACCTAGATAGTCCAAGTGCCCGCTAGGTAACCTAGATAGTGCAAGGGCCCGCTAGTTAACCTACAAAGTCCAAGTGCCCGATAGGAACCTACATAGTCCAAGTGCCCAATGAGGAACCTACATAGTCCAAGTGCCCGATAGGGAATCTTCATATTCCAAGTGCCCGTTAGGGAACCCAGATAGTCCAAGTGCCCATAGGGAACCTACATAGTCCAAGTGCCCTCTAGGGAAGCTACATATTCATAGTGCCCGCTAGGGAACCTGCATTGTCCAAGTGCCCGCTAGTTAACCTAGATCGTCCAAGTGTCCGCTAGTAAACCTACATAGTCCAAGTTCCCGTTAGGTAACCTAGATAGGCCAAGTGCCCGCTAGTAAACCTACATAGTACAATGGCCCGCTAGTTGACCTAGATAGTTCAAGTGCCCGCTAGTTAACCTAAGTAGTACAAATGTCTGATAGGGATCCTACATAGTCCAAGTGCCCGCTAGGTAACCTAGATATTCCAAGTTCCGGTTAGCTAACCTAGATAGTCCAAGTGCCCGCTAGGTAACCTACATAGTCCAAGTGCCCATTCGTTAACCTAGATAGTCCAAGTGCCCGCTAGGTAACCTATACTGTCCAAGTGCCTGCTAGGTTACCTACATAGTCCAAGTGCACGTTCGTTAACTTAGATAGTCCAAGTCGCGCTAGGTAACCTACATAGTCCAAGGGCCACTAGGTAACCTATAGTCCAAGTGCCCTCTAGGTAACCTACATATTCCAAGTTCCCGCTAGGTAACCTAGATAGTCAAAGTGCCCGTTACCTAACCTAGATAGTCCAAGTGCCCGTGAGGTTACCTACATAGTCCACGTGCCCGTTCGTTAACCTAGATAGTACAATTGCCGGCTAGGTAACCTACATAGTCCAAGAGCCGGCAGGTAACTTAGACAGTTCAAGTGCCCGCTAGGTTACCTGCATAGTCCAAGAGCCTGTTAGGTAACCTTGATAGTTCAAGTGCCCGCTAGGTAACCTACATAGTCCAAGTGCCCGCTAGGTAACCTAGATAGTCCAAGTACCCGTTAGCTAACCTAGATAGTCCAAGTGCCCGCTAGGTAACCTCCATAGTCCAATTGCCTTCTAGGTAACCTCCATAGTCCAAGTGCCCACTAATTTACCTATATAGTCCAAGTGCCCGCTAGGGAAACTGCATCGTTCAAGTGCCCCCTAGTTAATCTAGATAGTCCAAGTGCCCGCTAGTTAACCTAGATAGTCCAAGTGCCCGCTACTTAACCTAGATCGTCCAAGTGCCCGCTAGTTAACCTACATAGTCCAAGGTCCGCTAGTTAACCTAGATATTCCAAGTGCCCCTTAGTTAACCTACATAGTCAAAGGGCCCTCTAGTTAACCTAGATAGTCCAAGTGCCCGCTAGGGGACATACATAGTCCAAGTGCCCGCTATGTAACCTAGATAGTCTAAGGGCCCGCTAGATAACCTACATAGTCCAACTGCCCGATAGGGAACCTACATAGTCCAAGTGCCCGCTAAGGGACGAACATAGTCCAAGTGCCCGCTAGGGAACCTACAAAATCCAAGTGCCCGCTAGGTAACCTATATAGTCCAAGTGCCCGCTAGTTAACCTACATAGTCCATGTGCCCGCTGAGGAACCTACATAGTCCAAGTGTCCGAAAGGGAACCTACGTATTCCAAGTGCCCGTTAGGGCACCTAGATAGTCCAAGTAACCATAGGGAACCTATATAGTCCAAGTGCCCTCTAGGGAAGCTACATAGTCAAAGTGCCCGCTAGGGAACCTGCATTGTACAAGTGCCCGCTAGTTAACCTAGATAGTCCAAGTGCCCGCTAGGTAACCTAGATAGTCGAAGGGCCCGCCAGTTAACCTACATAGTCCAAGTGCCCGATAGGGAACCTACATAGTCCAAGTGCCCAATGAAGAACCTACATAGTCCAAGTGCCCGATAGGGAATCTTCATATTCCAAGTGCCCGTTAGGGAACCCAGATAGTCCAAGTGCCCATAGGGAAACTATATGGTCCAATGCCCTCTAGGGAAGCTACATATTCATAGTGCCCGCTAGGGAACCTGCATCGTCCAAGTGCCCACTAGTTAACCAAGATCGTCCAAGTGTCCGCTAGTAAACCTACATAGTCCAAGTTCCCGTTAGGTAACCTAGATAGGCCAAGTGCCCGCAAGGTGACCTACATAGTCCAAGTGCCCGCTAGGTAACCTAGATATTCCAAGTTCCGGTTTACTAATCTAGATAGTCCAAGTACCCGCTAGGTAACCTACATAGTCCAAGTGCCCATTCGTTAACCTAGATAGTCCAAGTGCCCGCTAGGTAACCTATACTGTCCAAGTGCCCGCTAGGTTACCTATATAGTCCATGTGCACGTTCTTTAACTTAGATAGTCCTAGTCGCGCTAGGTAACCTATATAGTCCAAGTGCCCGCTAGTTAACCTATAGTCCAAGTGCCCTCTAGGTAACTTAAACAGTCCAAGTGCCCGCTAGGTTACCTGCATAGTCCAAGTGCCCGCTAGGTAACCTAGACAGTCCAAGTGCCTGCTAGGTAACCTACATAGTCCAAGTGCCCGTTTGCTAACCTAGATCGTCAAAGGGCCCGCTAGTTAACCTACATAGTCCAAGGGCCCTCTAGTTAACCTAGATAGTCCAAGTGCCAGCTAGTTAACCTACATTGTCCAAGTCCCTGATGGGGAGCCTACATAGTCCAAGTATCCGCTAGGTAACCTACATAGTCCAAATGCCCACTAGTAACGTACGTAGTCCAAATGCCCGTTAGGTAACCTAGATAGTCCAAATGCCCGCTAGGGAACCTACATAGCCCAAGTGCCCGCTAGGTAACCTACATAGTCCAAATGCCCGCCAGAAACCTACATAGTCCAAGTGCAAGAAGGGAACCTACATAATCCAAGTGCCCGCTAGGGAACCTACATAGTCCAAATGCCCGTTAGGTAACCTAGATAGTCCAAATGCCCGCTAGGGTACCCACATAGTCTAAGTGCCCGCGAGATAACCTACATAGTCCAAGTGCCCATTCATTAACCTAGATTTTCCAAGTGCCCTCTAGGTAACCTAGACTGTCCAAGTGCCCGCTTGGTTACCTACATAGTCCACGTGCCCGTTCGTTAACCTAGAAAGTACAAGAGCCAGCTAGTTAACCTACATAGTCCAAGGGCCCGCTAGTTAACCTAGATAGTCCAAGTGCCCGCTAGTTAACCTACATTGTCCATGTCCCTGATGGGGAACCTACATAGTCCAAGTATCCGCTAGGTAACCTACATAGTCCAAATGCCCGCTAGTAACGTACATAGTCCAAGTGCCCGTTAGGTAACCTAGATAGTCCAAATGCCCGCTAGGGAACCCACATAGTCCAAGTGCCCGTTAGAGAACTTAGATAGTCAAAGCCCTGCTAGGGAACCTACATAGTCCAAGTGCCCGCTAGGGAACCTAGATAGTCCAAGTACCCGCTAGCTAACCTAGATAGTCCAAGTGCCCGCTAGGTAACCTACATAGTCCAAGTGCCCGTTCGTTAACCTAGATAGTCCAAGTTCCTGTTAGCTAACCTACATAGTCCAAGTGCCCGTTCGTTAACCTAGATAGTTCATGTGTCCGCTAGGTAACCTAGACAGTCCAAGTGCCTGCTAGGTAACCTACATAGTCCAAGTGCCCGCTAGGGAACCTACATAGTCCAAGGGCCCGCTAGTTAACCTAGATAGTCCAAGTGCCCGCTAGTTAACCTACATTGTCCAAGTCCCTGATGGGGAACCTACATAGTCCAAGTATCCGCTAGGTAACCTACATAGTCCAAATGCCCGCTAGTAACGTACATAGTCCAAGTGCCCGTTAGGTAACCTAGATAGTCCAAATGCCCGCTAGGGAACACACATAGTCCAAGTGCCCGTTAGAGAACTTACATAGTCAAAGCCCTGCTAGGGAACTTACATAGTCCAAGTGCCCGCTAGGGAACCTAGATAGTCCAAGTACCCTTTAGCTAACCTAGATAGTCCAAGTGCCCGCTAGGTAACCTCCATAGTCCAAGTGCCCGTTCGTTAACCTAGATAGTCCAAGTTCCTGTTAGCTAACCTACATAGTCCAAGTGCCCGTTCGTTAACCTAGATAGTTCAAGTGCCCGCTAGGTAACCTAGACAGTCCAAGTGCCTGCTAGGTAACCTACATAGTCCAAGTGCCCGCTAGGGAACCTACATAGTCCAAGTGCCCGTTAGTTAACCTAGATAGTCAAAGTGCCTTCTAGGTAACCTAGATAGTCCAAATGCCCGCTAGGATACCCACATAGTCCAACTGCCCGATAGGGAACCAACATAGTCCAAGTGCCCGCTAAGGGACCTACATAGTCCAAGTTCCCGTTAGGGAACCTACATAGTCCAAGTGCCCTCTAGGGAACCTGCATCGTCCATGTGCCCGCCAGTTAACATAGATAGTCTAAGTCCCCGCTAGTTAACCTAGATAGTCCAAGTGCCCGCTAGTTAACATAGATCGTCCAGTGCCCGCTAGTTAACGTACATAGTCCAAGGTCCGTTAGTTAACCTAGATAGTCCAAGTGCCCGCTAGGTAACCTAGATAGTCCAATGGCCTGCTAGTTAACCTACATAGTCCAACGGCCCTCTAGTTAACCTAGATAGTCCAAGTCCCCGCTGGAGGACGTACATAGTCCAAGTGCCCGCTAGGTAACCTAGATAGTCTACGGGCCCGCTAGTTAACCTACATAGTCCAACTGCCCGATAGGGAACCTACATAGTCCAAGTGCCCGCTAAGGGACGAACATAGTCCAAGTGCCCGCTAGGGAACCTGCATAGTCAAACTGCCCGATAGGTAACCTAGATAGTCCAAGTGCCCGCTAGTAAACCTACATAGTCCAAGTGCCCACTGAGGAACCTGCATAGTCCAAGTGTCCGAAAGGGAACCTACGTATTCCAAGTGCCCATTAGGGCACCTAGATAGTCCAAGTGTCCATAGGGAACCTATATCGTCCAAGTGCCCTCTAGGGAACCTCCATAGTCAAAGTGCCCGCTAGGGAACCTGCATTGTACAAGTGACCTCTAGTTAACCTAGATAGTCCAAGTGCCCGCTAGGTAACCTAGATAGTGCAAGGGCCCGCTAGTTAACCTACAAAGTCCAAGTGCCCGATAGGAACCTACATAGTCCAAGTGCCCAATGAGGAACCTACATAGTCCAAGTGCCCGATAGGGAATCTTCATATTCCAAGTGCCCGTTAGGGAACCCAGATAGTCCAAGTGCCCATAGGGAACCTACATAGTCCAAGTGCCCTCTAGGGAAGCTACATATTCATAGTGCCCGCTAGGGAACCTGCATTGTCCAAGTGCCCGCTAGTTAACCTAGATCGTCCAAGTGTCCGCTAGTAAACCTACATAGTCCAAGTTCCCGTTAGGTAACCTAGATAGGCCAAGTGCCCGCTAGTAAACCTACATAGTACAATGGCCCGCTAGTTGACCTAGATAGTTCAAGTGCCCGCTAGTTAACCTAAGTAGTACAAATGTCTGATAGGGATCCTACATAGTCCAAGTGCCCGCTAGGTAACCTAGATATTCCAAGTTCCGGTTTGCTAACCTAGATAGTCCAAGTGCCCGCTAGGTAACCTACATAGTCCAAGTGCCCATTCGTTAACCTAGATAGTCCAAGTGCCCGCTAGGTAACCTATACTGTCCAAGTGCCTGCTAGGTTACCTACATAGTCCAAGTGCACGTTCGTTAACTTAGATAGTCCAAGTCGCGCTAGGTAACCTACATAGTCCAAGGGCCACTAGGTAACCTATAGTCCAAGTGCCCTCTAGGTAACCTACATATTCCAAGTTCCCGCTAGGTAACCTAGATAGTCAAAGTGCCCGTTACCTAACCTAGATAGTCCAAGTGCCCGTGAGGTTACCTACATAGTCCACGTGCCCGTTCGTTAACCTAGATAGTACAATTGCCGGCTAGGTAACCTACATAGTCCAAGAGCCGGCAGGTAACTTAGACAGTTCAAGTGCCCGCTAGGTTACCTGCATAGTCCAAGAGCCTGTTAGGTAACCTTGATAGTTCAAGTGCCCGCTAGGTAACCTACATAGTCCAAGTGCCCGCTAGGTAACCTAGATAGTCCAAGTACCCGTTAGCTAACCTAGATAGTCCAAGTGCCCGCTAGGTAACCTCCATAGTCCAATTGCCTTCTAGGTAACCTCCATAGTCCAAGTGCCCACTAATTTACCTATATAGTCCAAGTGCCCGCCAGGGAAACTGCATCGTTCAAGTGCCCCCTAGTTAATCTAGATAGTCCAAGTGCCCGCTAGTTAACCTAGATAGTCCAAGTGCCCGCTACTTAACCTAGATCGTCCAAGTGCCCGCTAGTTAACCTACATAGTCCAAGGTCCGCTAGTTAACCTAGATATTCCAAGTGCCCCTTAGTTAACCTACATAGTCAAAGGGCCCTCTAGTTAACCTAGATAGTCCAAGTGCCCGCTAGGGGACATACATAGTCCAAGTGCCCGCTATGTAACCTAGATAGTCTAAGGGCCCGCTAGATAACCTACATAGTCCAACTGCCCGATAGGGAACCTACATAGTCCAAGTGCCCGCTAAGGGACGAACATAGTCCAAGTGCCCGCTAGGGAACCTACAAAATCCAAGTGCCCGCTAGGTAACCTATATAGTCCAAGTGCCCGCTAGTTAACCTACATAGTCCAAGTGCCCGCTGAGGAACCTACATAGTCCAAGTGTCCGAAAGGGAACCTACGTATTCCAAGTGCCCGTTAGGGCACCTAGATAGTCCAAGTAACCATAGGGAACCTATATAGTCCAAGTGCCCTCTAGGGAAGCTACATAGTCAAAGTGCCCGCTAGGGAACCTGCATTGTACAAGTGCCCGCTAGTTAACCTAGATAGTCCAAGTGCCCGCTAGGTAACCTAGATAGTCGAAGGGCCCGCCAGTTAACCTACATAGTCCAAGTGCCCGATAGGGAACCTACATAGTCCAAGTGCCCAATGAAGAACCTACATAGTCCAAGTGCCCGATAGGGAATCTTCATATTCCAAGTGCCCGTTAGGGAACCCAGATAGTCCAAGTGCCCATAGGGAAACTATATGGTCCAATGCCCTCTAGGGAAGCTACATATTCATAGTGCCCGCTAGGGAACCTGCATCGTCCAAGTGCCCACTAGTTAACCAAGATCGTCCAAGTGTCCGCTAGTAAACCTACATAGTCCAAGTTCCCGTTAGGTAACCTAGATAGGCCAAGTGCCCGCAAGGTGACCTACATAGTCCAAGTGCCCGCTAGGTAACCTACATAGTCCAAGTGCCCATTCGTTAACCTAGATAGTCCAAGTGCCCGCTAGGTAACCTATACTGTCCAAGTGCCCGCTAGGTTACCTATATAGTCCATGTGCACGTTCTTTAACTTAGATAGTCCAAGTCGCGCTAGGTAACCTATATAGTCCAAGTGCCCGCTAGTTAAACTATAGTCCAAGTGCCCGCTAGGTAACCTACATATTCCAAGTTCCCGCTAGGTAACCAAGATTGTCCAAGTGCCCGTTACCTAACCTAGATAGTCCAAGTGCCCGTTAGGTTACCTACATAGTCCAAGTGCCCGCTAATTAACCTACATAGTCCAAGTGCCCGTTGGGTAACCTAGACAGTCCAAGTGCCCGATAGTTAACCTCCATAGTCCAAGTGCCCGCTAATTAACCTATATAGTCCAAGTGCCCGCTAGGGAACCTGCATCATCCAAGTGCCCGCTAGTTAATCTAGATAGTCCAAGTGCCCGCTAGTTAAGCTAGATAGTCCAAGTGGCCGCTAGTTAACCTAGATCGTCCAAGTGCCCGCTAGTTAACCTAGATCGCCCAAGTGCCCGCTAGTTAACCTACATAGTCCAAGGTCTGCTAGTTAAGCTAGATATTCCAAGTGCCCGCTAGTTAACCTACATAGTCCAAGGGCCCTCTAGTTAACCTAGATAGTCCAGGTGCCCACTAGGGGAAGTACATAGTCCAAGTGCCCGCTAGGTAACCTAGATAGTCTAAGGGCCCGCTAGTTAACCTACATAGTCCAACTGCCCGATAGGGAACCTACATAGTCCAAGTGCCCAATGAGGAACCTACATAGTCCAAGTGCCCGATAGGGAATCTTCATATTCCAAGTGCCCGTTAGGGAACCCAGATAGTCCAAGTGCCCGCTAGGTAACCTCCATAGTCCAAGTGCCCGCTAGGTAACCTCCATGGTCCAAGTGCCCGTTCGTTAACCTAGATAGTCCAAGTTCCTGTTAGCTAACCTACATAGTCCAAGTGCCCGTTCGTTAACCTAGATAGTTCAAGGGCCCGCTAGGTAACCAAACAGGCCAAGTGCCTGCTAGGTAACCTACATAGTCCAAGTGCACGTTTGCTAACCTAGATCGTCAAAGGGCCCGCTAGTCAACCTACATAGTCCAAGGGCCCGCTAGTTAACCTATATAGTCCAAGTGCCCGCTAGTTAACCTTCATTGTCCAAGTCCCTGATGGGGAACCTACATAGTCCAAGTATCCGCTAGGTAACCTACATAGTCCAAATGCCCGCTAGTAACGTACATAGTCCAAGTACCCGTTAGCTAACCTAGATAGTCCAAGTGCCCGCTAGGTAACCTCCATAGTCCAAGTGCCCGTTCGTTAACCTAGATAGTCCAAGTTCCTGTTAGCTAACCTACATAGTCCAAGTGCCCGTTCGTTAACCTAGATAGTTCAAGTGCCCGCTAGGTAACCTAGACAGTCCAAGTGCCTGCTAGGTAACCTACATAGTCCAAGTGCCCGCTAGGGAACCTACATAGTCCAAGTGCCCGTTAGTTAACCTAGATAGTCAAAGTGCCTTCTAGGTAACCTAGATAGTCCAAATGCCCGCTAGGATACCCACATAGTCCAACTGCCCGATAGGGAACCAACATAGTCCAAGTGCCCGCTAAGGGACCTACATAGTCCAAGTTCCCGTTAGGGAACCTACATAGTCCAAGTGCCCTCTAGGGAACCTGCATCGTCCATGTGCCCGCCAGTTAACATAGATAGTCTAAGTCCCCGCTAGTTAACCTAGATAGTCCAAGTGCCCGCTAGTTAACATAGATCGTCCAGTGCCCGCTAGTTAACGTACATAGTCCAAGGTCCGTTAGTTAACCTAGATAGTCCAAGTGCCCGCTAGGTAACCTAGATAGTCCAATGGCCTGCTAGTTAACCTACATAGTCCAACGGCCCTCTAGTTAACCTAGATAGTCCAAGTCCCCGCTGGAGGACGTACATAGTCCAAGTGCCCGCTAGGTAACCTAGATAGTCTACGGGCCCGCTAGTTAACCTACATAGTCCAACTGCCCGATAGGGAACCTACATAGTCCAAGTGCCCGCTAAGGGACGAACATAGTCCAAGTGCCCGCTAGGGAACCTGCATAGTCAAACTGCCCGATAGGTAACCTAGATAGTCCAAGTGCCCGCTAGTAAACCTACATAGTCCAAGTGCCCACTGAGGAACCTGCATAGTCCAAGTGTCCGAAAGGGAACCTACGTATTCCAAGTGCCCATTAGGGCACCTAGATAGTCCAAGTGTCCATAGGGAACCTATATCGTCCAAGTGCCCTCTAGGGAACCTCCATAGTCAAAGTGCCCGCTAGGGAACCTGCATTGTACAAGTGACCTCTAGTTAACCTAGATAGTCCAAGTGCCCGCTAGGTAACCTAGATAGTCCAAGGGCCCGCTAGTTAACCTACAAAGTCCAAGTGCCCGATAGGAACCTACATAGTCCAAGTGCCCAATGAGGAACCTACATAGTCCAAGTGCCCGATAGGGAATCTTCATATTCCAAGTGCCCGTTAGGGAACCCAGATAGTCCAAGTGCCCATAGGGAACCTACATAGTCCAAGTGCCCTCTAGGGAAGCTACATATTCATAGTGCCCGCTAGGGAACCTGCATTGTCCAAGTGCCCGCTAGTTAACCTAGATCGTCCAAGTGTCCGCTAGTAAACCTACATAGTCCAAGTTCCCGTTAGGTAACCTAGATAGGCCAAGTGCCCGCTAGTAAACCTACATAGTACAATGGCCCGCTAGTTGACCTAGATAGTTCAAGTGCCCGCTAGTTAACCTAAGTAGTACAAATGTCTGATAGGGATCCTACATAGTCCAAGTGCCCGCTAGGTAACCTAGATATTCCAAGTTCCGGTTTGCTAACCTAGATAGTCCAAGTGCCCGCTAGGTAACCTACATAGTCCAAGTGCCCATTCGTTAACCTAGATAGTCCAAGTGCCCGCTAGGTAACCTATACTGTCCAAGTGCCTGCTAGGTTACCTACATAGTCCAAGTGCACGTTCGTTAACTTAGATAGTCCAAGTCGCGCTAGGTAACCTACATAGTCCAAGGGCCACTAGGTAACCTATAGTCCAAGTGCCCTCTAGGTAACCTACATATTCCAAGTTCCCGCTAGGTAACCTAGATAGTCAAAGTGCCCGTTACCTAACCTAGATAGTCCAAGTGCCCGTGAGGTTACCTACATAGTCCACGTGCCCGTTCGTTAACCTAGATAGTACAATTGCCGGCTAGGTAACCTACATAGTCCAAGAGCCGGCAGGTAACTTAGACAGTTCAAGTGCCCGCTAGGTTACCTGCATAGTCCAAGAGCCTGTTAGGTAACCTTGATAGTTCAAGTGCCCGCTAGGTAACCTACATAGTCCAAGTGCCCGCTAGGTAACCTAGATAGTCCAAGTACCCGTTAGCTAACCTAGATAGTCCAAGTGCCCGCTAGGTAACCTCCATAGTCCAATTGCCTTCTAGGTAACCTCCATAGTCCAAGTGCCCACTAATTTACCTATATAGTCCAAGTGCCCGCCAGGGAAACTGCATCGTTCAAGTGCCCCCTAGTTAATCTAGATAGTCCAAGTGCCCGCTAGTTAACCTAGATAGTCCAAGTGCCCGCTACTTAACCTAGATCGTCCAAGTGCCCGCTAGTTAACCTACATAGTCCAAGGTCCGCTAGTTAACCTAGATATTCCAAGTGCCCCTTAGTTAACCTACATAGTCAAAGGGCCCTCTAGTTAACCTAGATAGTCCAAGTGCCCGCTAGGGGACATACATAGTCCAAGTGCCCGCTATGTAACCTAGATAGTCTAAGGGCCCGCTAGATAACCTACATAGTCCAACTGCCCGATAGGGAACCTACATAGTCCAAGTGCCCGCTAAGGGACGAACATAGTCCAAGTGCCCGCTAGGGAACCTACAAAATCCAAGTGCCCGCTAGGTAACCTATATAGTCCAAGTGCCCGCTAGTTAACCTACATAGTCCAAGTGCCCGCTGAGGAACCTACATAGTCCAAGTGTCCGAAAGGGAACCTACGTATTCCAAGTGCCCGTTAGGGCACCTAGATAGTCCAAGTAACCATAGGGAACCTATATAGTCCAAGTGCCCTCTAGGGAAGCTACATAGTCAAAGTGCCCGCTAGGGAACCTGCATTGTACAAGTGCCCGCTAGTTAACCTAGATAGTCCAAGTGCCCGCTAGGTAACCTAGATAGTCGAAGGGCCCGCCAGTTAACCTACATAGTCCAAGTGCCCGATAGGGAACCTACATAGTCCAAGTGCCCAATGAAGAACCTACATAGTCCAAGTGCCCGATAGGGAATCTTCATATTCCAAGTGCCCGTTAGGGAACCCAGATAGTCCAAGTGCCCATAGGGAAACTATATGGTCCAATGCCCTCTAGGGAAGCTACATATTCATAGTGCCCGCTAGGGAACCTGCATCGTCCAAGTGCCCACTAGTTAACCAAGATCGTCCAAGTGTCCGCTAGTAAACCTACATAGTCCAAGTTCCCGTTAGGTAACCTAGATAGGCCAAGTGCCCGCAAGGTGACCTACATAGTCCAAGTGCCCGCTAGGTAACCTAGATATTCCAAGTTCCGGTTTACTAATCTAGATAGTCCAAGTACCCGCTAGGTAACCTACATAGTCCAAGTGCCCATTCGTTAACCTAGATAGTCCAAGTGCCCGCTAGGTAACCTATACTGTCCAAGTGCCCGCTAGGTTACCTATATAGTCCATGTGCACGTTCTTTAACTTAGATAGTCCAAGTCGCGCTAGGTAACCTATATAGTCCAAGTGCCCGCTAGTTAAACTATAGTCCAAGTGCCCGCTAGGTAACCTACATATTCCAAGTTCCCGCTAGGTAACCAAGATTGTCCAAGTGCCCGTTACCTAACCTAGATAGTCCAAGTGCCCGTTAGGTTACCTACATAGTCCAAGTGCCCGCTAATTAACCTACATAGTCCAAGTGCCCGTTGGGTAACCTAGACAGTCCAAGTGCCCGATAGTTAACCTCCATAGTCCAAGTGCCCGCTAATTAACCTATATAGTCCAAGTGCCCGCTAGGGAACCTGCATCATCCAAGTGCCCGCTAGTTAATCTAGATAGTCCAAGTGCCCGCTAGTTAAGCTAGATAGTCCAAGTGGCCGCTAGTTAACCTAGATCGTCCAAGTGCCCGCTAGTTAACCTAGATCGCCCAAGTGCCCGCTAGTTAACCTACATAGTCCAAGGTCCGCTAGTTAAGCTAGATATTCCAAGTGCCCGCTAGTTAACCTACATAGTCCAAGGGCCCTCTAGTTAACCTAGATAGTCCAGGTGCCCACTAGGGGAAGTACATAGTCCAAGTGCCCGCTAGGTATCCTAGATAGTCTAAGGGCCCGCTAGTTAACCTACATAGTCCAACTGCCCGATAGGGAACCTACATAGTCCAAGCGCTCGCTAAGGGACGAACATAGTCCAAGTGCCCGCTAGGGAACCTACATAGTCCAAGTGCCCGCTAGGTAACCTAGATAGTCCAAGTGCCCGCTAGTTAACCTACATAGTCCAAGTGCCCAATGAGGAACCTACATAGTCCAAGTGCCCGATAGGGAATCTTCATATTCCAAGTGCCCGTTAGGGAACCCAGATAGTCCAAGTGCCCGCTAGGTAACCTCCATAGTCCAAGTGCCCGCTAGGTAACCTCCATGGTCCAAGTGCCCGTTCGTTAACCTAGATAGTCCAAGTTCCTGTTAGCTAACCTACATAGTCCAAGTGCCCGTTCGTTAACCTAGATAGTTCAAGTGCCCGCTAGGTAACCTAGACAGGCCAAGTGCCTGCTAGGTAACCTACATAGTCCAAGTGCACGTTTGCTAACCTAGATCGTCAAAGGGCCCGCTAGTCAACCTACATAGTCCAAGGGCCCGCTAGTTAACCTATATAGTCCAAGTGCCCGCTAGTTAACCTTCATTGTCCAAGTCCCTGATGGGGAACCTACATAGTCCAAGTATCCGCTAGGTAACCTACATAGTCCAAATGCCCGCTAGTAACGTACATAGTCCAAGTGCCCGTTAGGTAACCTAGATAGTCCAAATGCCCGCTAGGGAACCCACATAGCCCAAGTGCCCATTAAAGAACTTACATAATCAAAGCCCTGCTAGGGAACCTACATAGTCCAAGTGCCCGCTAGGGAACCTAGATAGTCCAAGTACCCGTTAGCTAACCTAGATAGTCCAAGTGCCCGCTAGGTAACCTCCATAGTCCAAGTGCCCGCTAGGTAACCTCCATAGTCCAAGTGCCCGTTCGTTAACCTACATAGTCCAAGTTCCTGTTAGCTAACCTACATAATCCAAGTGTCCGTTCGTTAACCTAGATAGTTCAAGTGCCCGCTAGGTAACCTAGACAGTCCAAGTGCCTGCTAGGTAACCTACATAGTCTAAGTGCCCGCTAGGGACCTACATAGTCCAAGTGCCCGCTAGGTAACCTACATAGTCCAAGTGCCCGTTAGTTAACCTAGATAGTCAAAGTGCCTGCTAGGTAACCTAGATAGTCCAAATGCCTGCTAGGGTACCCACATAGTCCGACTGCCCGATAGGGAACCAACATAGTCCAAGTGCCCGCTAAGGGACCGACATAGTCCAAGTGACCGCTAGGGATCCTACATAGTCCAAATGCCCGTTAGGGTACCCACAGGGTCCAACTGCCCGAAAGGGAACCAACATAGTCCAAGTGCCCGCTAAGGGACCTACGTAGTCCAAGTGCCCGTTAGGGAACCTACATAGTCCAAGTGCCCTCTAGGGAACCTGCATCGTCCAAGTGCCCGCCAGTTAACATAGAGAGTCTAAGTTCCCGCTAGTTAACCTAGATAGTCCAAGTGCCCGCTAGTTAACCTAGATCATCCAAGTGCCCGCTAGTTAACCTACATAGTCCAAGGTCCGTTAGATAACCTAGAGAGTCCAGGTGCCCTCTAGATAACCTACATAGTCCAAGGGCCCTCTAGTTAACCTCGATACTCCAAGTGCCCGCTAGGGGACGTACATAGTCCAAGTGCCCGCTGGACAACCTAGATAGTCCAAGTCCCCGCTAGTTGACCTACATAGTCCAAGTGCCGCTTGTTAACCTACATAGTCCAAGTGTCCGAAAGGGAACCTACGTATTCCAAGTGCCCGTTAGGGCACCTAGATAGTCCAAGTAACCATAGTGAACCTATATAGTCCAAGTGCCCTCTAGGGAAGCTACATAGTCAAAGTAGCCGCTAGGGAACCTGCATTGTAGAAGTGCCCGCTAGTTAACCTAGATAGTCCAAGTGCCCGCTAGGTAACCTAGATAGTCGAAGGGCCCCCTAGTTAACCTACATAGTCCAAGTGCCCGATAGGGAACCTACATAGTCCAAGTGCCCTCTAGGGAAGCTACATATTCATAGTGCCCGCTAGGGAACCTGCATTTTCCAAGTGCCCGCTAGTTAACCAAGATTGTCCAAGTGTCCGCTAGTAAACCTACATAGTCCAAGTCCCCGTTAGGTAACCTAGATAGGCCAAGTGCCCGCAAGATAACCTACATAGTCCAAGTGCCCGCTAGGTAACCTAGATATTCCAAGTTCCGGTTTACTAACCTAGATAGTCCAAGTGCCCGCTAGGTAACCTACATAGTCCAAGTGCCCATTCGTTAACCTAGGTAGTCCAAGTGCCCCCTAGGTAACCTATAGTGTCCAAGTGCCCGCTAGGTTACCTACATAGTCCAAGTGCACGTTCGTTAACTTAGATAGTCCAAGTTGCGCTAGGTAACATACATAGTCCAAGGGCCCGCTAGGTAACCTATATAGTCCAAGTGCCCGCTAGTTAAACTATAGTCCAAGTGCCCGCTAGGTAACCTACATATTCCAAGTTCCCGCTAGGTAACCTAGATAGTCCAAGTGCCCGTTACCTAACCTAGATAGTCCAAGTGCCCATTAGGTTACCTACATAGTCCACGTGCCGGTTCGTTAACCTAGATAGTCCAAGTGCCCGCTAGGTAACCTACATAGTCCAAGTGCCCGCTAATTAACCTACATAGTCCAAGTGCCCGTTAGGTAACCTAGACAGTCCAAGTGCCCGCTAGGTAACCTCCATAGTCCAAGTGCCCGCTAATTAACCTATATAGTCCAAGTGCCCGCTAGGGAACCTGCATCGGCCAAGTGCCCGCTAGTTAATCTAGATAGTACAAGTGCCCGCTAGTTAACCTACATAGTCAAAGGGCCCTCTATTTAAACTAGATAGTCCAAGTGCCCGCTAGGGGACGTACATAGTCCAAGTGCCCGCTAGGTAACCTAGATAGTCTAAGGGCCCGCTAGTTAACCTACATAGTCCAACTGCCCGATATGGAACTTACATAGTCCAAGATCCCGCTAAGGGACGAACATAGTCCAAGTGCCCGCTAGGGAACCTACATAGTCCAAGTGCCCGCTAGGTAACCTAGATCGTCCAAGTGCCCGCTAGTTAACCTACATAGTCCAAGTGCCCGCTGAGGAACCTACATAGTCCAAGTGTCCGAAAGGGAACCTACGTATTCCAAGTGCCCATTAGGGCACCTAGATTGTCCAAATAACCATAGGGAACCTATATAGTCCAAGTGCCCTCTAGGGAAGCTACATAGTCAAAGTGCCCGCTAGGGAACCTGCATTGTACAAGTGCCCGCTAGTTAACCTAGATAGTCCAAGTGCCCGCTAGGTAACCTAGATAGTCGAAGGGCCCGCTAGTTAACCTACATAGTCCAAGTGCCCGATAGGGAACCTACATAGTCCAAGTGCCCAATGAGGAACCTACATAGTCCAAGTGCCCGATAGGGAATCTTCATATTCCAATTGCCCGTTAGGGAACCCAGATAGTCCAAGTGCCCATAGGGAACCTATATGGTCCTAGTGCCCTCTAGGGAAGCTACATATTCATAGTGCCCGCTAGGGAACCTGCATCGTCCAAGTGCCCGCTAGTTAACCAAGATCGTCCAAGTGTCCGCTAGTAAACCTACATAGTCCAAGTTCCCGTTAGGTAACCTAGATAGGCCAAGTGCCCGTTACCTAACCTAGATAGTCCAAGTGCCCGTTAGGTTACCTACATAGTCCACGTGCCGGTTCGTTAACCTAGATAGTCCAAGTGCCCGCTAGGTAACCTACATAGTCCAAGTGCCCGCTAATTAACCTACATAGTCCAAGTGCCCGTTAGGTAACCTAGACAGTCCAAGTGCCCGCTAGGTAACCTCCATAGTCCAAGTGCCCGCTAATTAACCTATATAGTCCAAGTGCCCGCTAGGGAACCTGCATCGGCCAAGTGCCCGCTAGTTAATCTAGATAGTCCAAGTGCCCGCTAGGTAACCTACATAGTCCAAGTGCCCGCTAATTAACCTACATAGTCCAAGTGCCCGTTAGGTAAACTAGACAGTCCAAGTGCCCGCTAGGTAACCTCCATAGTCCAAGTGCCCGCTAATAAACCTATATAGTCCAAGTGCCCGCTAGGGAACCTGCATCGTCCAAGTGCCCGCTAGTTAATCTAGATGGTCCAAGTGCCCGCTAGTTAATCTAGATAGTACAAGTGCCCGCTAGTTAACCTACATAGTCAAAGGGCCCTCTATTTAAACTAGATAGTCCAAGTGCCCGCTAGGGGACGTACATAGTCCAAGTGCCCGCTAGGGAACCTGCCTAGTCAAACTGCCCGATAGGTAACCTAGATAGTCCAAGTGCCCGCTAGTAACCCTACATAGTCCAAGTGCCCACTGAGGAACCTGCATAGTCCAAGTGTCCGAAAGGGAACCTACGTATTCCAAGTGCCCATTAGGGCACCTAGATAGTCCAAGTGCCCATAGGGAACCTATATCGTCCAAGTGCCCTCTAGGGAACCTCCATAGTCAAAGTGCCCGCTAGGGAACCTGCATTGTACAAGTGACCTCTAGTTAACCTAGATAGTCCAAGTGCCCGCTAGGGGACGTACATAGTCCAAGTGCCCGCTAGGTAACCTAGATATTCTAAGGGCCCTCTAGTTAACCTACATTGTCCAAGTCCCTGATGGGGAGCCTACATAGTCCAAGTATCCGCTAGGTAACCTACATAGTCCAAATGCCCACTAGTAACGTACGTAGTCCAAATGCCCGTTAGGTAACCTAGATAGTCCAAATGCCCGCTAGGGAACCACATAGCCCAAGTGCCCGCTAGGTAACCTACATAGTCCAAATGCCCGCTAGAAACCTACATAGTCCAAGTGCAAGAAGGGAACCTACATAATCCAAGTGCCCGCTAGGTAACCTACATAGTCCAAGTGCCCGTTCGTTAACCTAGATAGTCCAAGTTCCTGTTAGCTAACCTACATAGTCCAAGTGCCCGTTCGTTAACCTAGATAGTTCAAGTGTCCGCTAGGTAACCTAGACAGTCCAAGTGCCTGCTAGGGAACCTACATAGTCCAAGGGCCCGCTAGTTAACCTAGATAGTCCAAGTGCCCGCTAGTTAACCTACATTGTCCAAGTCCCTGATGGGGAACCTACATAGTCCAAGTATCCGCTAGGTAACCTACATAGTCCAAATGCCCGCTAGTAACGTACATAGTCCAAGTGCCCGTTAGGTAACCTAGATAGTCCAAATGCCCGCTAGGGAACCCACATAGTCCAAGTGCCCGTTAGAGAACTTACATAGTCAAAGCCCTGCTAGGGAACTTACATAGTCCAAGTGCCCGCTAGGGAACCTAGATAGTCCAAGTACCCGTTAGCTAACCTAGATTGTCCAAGTGCCCGCTAGGTAACCTCCATAGTCCAAGTGCCCGTTCGTTAACCTAGATAGTCCAAGATCCTGTTAGCTAACCTACATAGTCCAAGTGCCCGTTCGTTAACCTAGATAGTTCAAGTGCCCGCTAGGTAACCTAGACAGTCCAAGTGCCTGCTAGGTAACCTACATAGTCCAAGTGCCCGCTAGGGAACCTACATAGTCCAAGTGCCCGTTAGTTAACCTAGATAGTCAAAGTGCCTTCTAGGTAACCTAGATAGTCCAAATGCCCGCTAGGATACCCACATAGTCCAACTGCCCGATAGGGAACCAACATAGTCCAAGTGCCCGCTAAGGGACCTACATAGTCCAAGTTCCCGTTAGGGAACCTACATAGTCCAAGTGCCCTCTAGGGAACCTGCATCGTCCATGTGCCCGCCAGTTAACATAGATAGTCTAAGTCCCCGCTAGTTAACCTAGATAGTCCAAGTGCCCGCTAGTTAACATAGATCGTCCAGTGCCCGCTAGTTAACGTACATAGTCCAAGGTCCGTTAGTTAACCTAGATAGTCCAAGTGCCCGCTAGGTAACCTAGATAGTCCAATGGCCTGCTAGTTAACCTACATAGTCCAACGGCCCTCTAGTTAACCTAGATAGTCCAAGTCCCCGCTAGAGGACGTACATAGTCCAAGTGCCCGCTAGGTAACCTAGATAGTCTACGGGCCCGCTAGTTAACCTACATAGTCCAACTGCCCGATAGGGAACCTACATAGTCCAAGTGCCCGCTAAGGGACGAACATAGTCCAAGTGCCCGCTAGGGAACCTGCATAGTCAAACTGCCCGATAGGTAACCTAGATAGTCCAAGTGCCCGCTAGTAAACCTACATAGTCCAAGTGCCCACTGAGGAACCTGCATAGTCCAAGTGTCCGAAAGGGAACCTACGTATTCCAAGTGCCCATTAGGGCACCTAGATAGTCCAAGTGTCCATAGGGAACCTATATCGTCCAAGTGCCCTCTAGGGAACCTCCATAGTCAAAGTGCCCGCTAGGGAACCTGCATTGTACAAGTGACCTCTAGTTAACCTAGATAGTCCAAGTGCCCGCTAGGTAACCTAGATAGTCCAAGGGCCCGCTAGTTAACCTACAAAGTCCAAGTGCCCGATAGGAACCTACATAGTCCAAGTGCCCAATGAGGAACTTACATAGTCCAAGTGCCCGATAGGGAATCTTCATATTCCAAGTGCCCGTTAGGGAACCCAGATAGTCCAAGTGCCCATAGGGAACCTACATAGTCCAAGTGCCCTCTAGGGAAGCTACATATTCATAGTGCCCGCTAGGGAACCTGCATTGTCCAAGTGCCCGCTAGTTAACCTAGATCGTCCAAGTGTCCGCTAGTAAACCTACATAGTCCAAGTTCCCGTTAGGTAACCTAGATAGGCCAAGTGCCCGCTAGTAAACCTACATAGTACAATGGCCCGCTAGTTGACCTAGATAGTTCAAGTGCCCGCTAGTTAACCTAAGTAGTACAAATGTCTGATAGGGATCCTACATAGTCCAAGTGCCCGCTAGGTAACCTAGATATTCCAAGTTCCGGTTTGCTAACCTAGATAGTCCAAGTGCCCGCTAGGTAACCTACATAGTCCAAGTGCCCATTCGTTAACCTAGATAGTCCAAGTGCCCGCTAGGTAACCTATACTGTCCAAGTGCCTGCTAGGTTACCTACATAGTCCAAGTGCACGTTCGTTAACTTAGATAGTCCAAGTCGCGCTAGGTAACCTACATAGTCCAAGGGCCACTAGGTAACCTATAGTCCAAGTGCCCTCTAGGTAACCTACATATTCCAAGTTCCCGCTAGGTAACCTAGATAGTCAAAGTGCCCGTTACCTAACCTAGATAATCCAAGTGCCCGTGAGGTTACCTACATAGTCCACGTGCCCGTTCGTTAACCTAGATAGTACAATTGCCGGCTAGGTAACCTACATAGTCCAAG
This sequence comes from Tenrec ecaudatus, assembly GCF_050624435.1. Taxonomy (NCBI): domain Eukaryota; kingdom Metazoa; phylum Chordata; class Mammalia; order Afrosoricida; family Tenrecidae; genus Tenrec; species Tenrec ecaudatus. The sequence goes on from NW_027458221.1 coordinate 233,044, forward strand.
AGCCGGCAGGTAACTTAGACAGTTCAAGTGCCCGCTAGGTTACCTGCATAGTCCAAGAGCCTGTTAGGTAACCTTGATAGTTCAAGTGCCCGCTAGGTAACCTACATAGTCCAAGTGCCCGCTAGGTAACCTAGATAGTCCAAGTACCCGTTAGCTAACCTAGATAGTCCAAGTGCCCGCTAGGTAACCTCCATAGTCCAATTGCCTTCTAGGTAACCTCCATAGTCCAAGTGCCCACTAATTTACCTATATAGTCCAAGTGCCCGCTAGGGAAACTGCATCGTTCAAGTGCCCCCTAGTTAATCTAGATAGTCCAAGTGCCCGCTAGTTAACCTAGATAGTCCAAGTGCCAGCTACTTAACCTAGATCGTCCAAGTGCCCGCTAGTTAACCTACATAGTCCAAGGTCCGCTAGTTAACCTAGATATTCCAAGTGCCCCTTAGTTAACCTACATAGTCAAAGGGCCCTCTAGTTAACCTAGATAGTCCAAGTGCCCGCTAGGGGACATACATAGTCCAAGTGCCCGCTATGTAACCTAGATTGTCTAAGGGCCCGCTAGATAACCTACATAGTCCAACTGCCCGATAGGGAACCTACATAGTCCAAGTGCCCGCTAAGGGACGAACATAGTCCAAGTGCCCGCTAGGGAACCTACAAAATCCAAGTGCCCGCTAGGTAACCTATATAGTCCAAGTGCCCGCTAGTTAACCTACATAGTCCAAGTGCCCGCTGAGGAACCTACATAGTCCAAGTGTCCGAAAGGGAACCTACGTATTCCAAGTGCCCGTTAGGGCACCTAGATAGTCCAAGTAACCATAGGGAACCTATATAGTCCAAGTGCCCTCTAGGGAAGCTACATAGTCAAAGTGCCCGCTAGGGAACCTGCATTGTACAAGTGCCCGCTAGTTAACCTAGATAGTCCAAGTGCCCGCTAGGTAACCTAGATAGTCGAAGGGCCCGCCAGTTAACCTACATAGTCCAAGTGCCCGATAGGGAACCTACATAGTCCAAGTGCCCAATGAAGAACCTACATAGTCCAAGTGCCCGATAGGGAATCTTCATATTCCAAGTGCCCGTTAGGGAACCCAGATAGTCCAAGTGCCCATAGGGAAACTATATGGTCCAATGCCCTCTAGGGAAGCTACATATTCATAGTGCCCGCTAGGGAACCTGCATCGTCCAAGTGCCCACTAGTTAACCAAGATCGTCCAAGTGTCCGCTAGTAAACCTACATAGTCCAAGTTCCCGTTAGGTAACCTAGATAGGCCAAGTGCCCGCAAGGTGACCTACATAGTCCAAGTGCCCGCTAGGTAACCTAGATATTCCAAGTTCCGGTTTACTAATCTAGATAGTCCAAGTACCCGCTAGGTAACCTACATAGTCCAAGTGCCCATTCGTTAACCTAGATAGTCCAAGTGCCCGCTAGGTAACCTATACTGTCCAAGTGCCCGCTAGGTTACCTATATAGTCCATGTGCACGTTCTTTAATTTAGATAGTCCAAGTCGCGCTAGGTAACCTATATAGTCCAAGTGCCCGCTAGTTAAACTATAGTCCAAGTGCCCGCTAGGTAACCTACATATTCCAAGTTCCCGCTAGGTAACCAAGATTGTCCAAGTGCCCGTTACCTAACCTAGATAGTCCAAGTGCCCGTTAGGTTACCTACATAGTCCAAGTGCCCGCTAATTAACCTACATAGTCCAAGTGCCCGTTGGGTAACCTAGACAGTCCAAGTGCCCGATAGTTAACCTCCATAGTCCAAGTGCCCGCTAATTAACCTATATAGTCCAAGTGCCCGCTAGGGAACCTGCATCATCCAAGTGCCCGCTAGTTAATCTAGATAGTCCAAGTGCCCGCTAGTTAAGCTAGATAGTCCAAGTGGCCGCTAGTTAACCTAGATCGTCCAAGTGCCCGCTAGTTAACCTAGATCGCCCAAGTGCCCGCTAGTTAACCTACATAGTCCAAGGTCCGCTAGTTAAGCTAGATATTCCAAGTGCCCGCTAGTTAACCTACATAGTCCAAGGGCCCTCTAGTTAACCTAGATAGTCCAGGTGCCCACTAGGTGAAGTACATAGTCCAAGTGCCCGCTAGGTAACCGAGATAGTCTAAGGGCCCGCTAGTTAACCTACATAGTCCAACTGCCCGATAGGGAACCTACATAGTCCAAGCGCTCACTAAGGGACGAACATAGTCCAAGTGCCCGCTAGGGAACCTACATAGTCCAAGTGCCCGCTAGGTAACCTAGATAGTCCAAGTGCCCGCTAGTTAACCTACATAGTCCAAGTGCCCAATGAGGAACCTACATAGTCCAAGTGCCCGATAGGGAATCTTCATATTCCAAGTGCCCGTTAGGGAACCCAGATAGTCCAAGTGCCCGCTAGGTAACCTCCATAGTCCAAGTGCCCGCTAGGTAACCTCCATGGTCCAAGTGCCCGTTCGTTAACCTAGATAGTCCAAGTTCCTGTTAGCTAACCTACATAGTCCAAGTGCCCGTTCGTTAACCTAGATAGTTCAAGTGCCCGCTAGGTAACCTAGACAGGCCAAGTGCCTGCTAGGTAACCTACATAGTCCAAGTGCACGTTTGCTAACCTAGATCGTCAAAGGGCCCGCTAGTCAACCTACATAGTCCAAGGGCCCGCTAGTTAACCTATATAGTCCAAGTGCCCGCTAGTTAACCTTCATTGTCCAAGTCCCTGATGGGGAACCTACATAGTCCAAGTATCCGCTAGGTAACCTACATAGTCCAAATGCCCGCTAGTAACGTACATAGTCCAAGTGCCCGTTAGGTAACCTAGATAGTCCAAATGCCCGCTAGGGAACCCACATAGCCCAAGTGCCCATTAAAGAACTTACATAATCAAAGCCCTGCTAGGGAACCTACATAGTCCAAGTGCCCGCTAGGGAACCTAGATAGTCCAAGTACCCGTTAGCTAACCTAGATAGTCCAAGTGCCCGCTAGGTAACCTCCATAGTCCAAGTGCCCGCTAGGTAACCTCCATAGTCCAAGTGCCCGTTCGTTAACCTACATAGTCCAAGTTCCTGTTAGCTAACCTACATAATCCAAGTGTCCGTTCGTTAACCTAGATAGTTCAAGTGCCCGCTAGGTAACCTAGACAGTCCAAGTGCCTGCTAGGTAACCTACATAGTCTAAGTGCCCGCTAGGGACCTACATAGTCCAAGTGCCCGCTAGGTAACCTACATAGTCCAAGTGCCCGTTAGTTAACCTAGATAGTCAAAGTGCCTGCTAGGTAACCTAGATAGTCCAAATGCCTGCTAGGGTACCCACATAGTCCGACTGCCCGATAGGGAACCAACATAGTCCAAGTGCCCGCTAAGGGACCGACATAGTCCAAGTGACCGCTAGGGATCCTACATAGTCCAAATGCCCGTTAGGGTACCCACAGGGTCCAACTGCCCGAAAGGGAACCAACATAGTCCAAGTGCCCGCTAAGGGACCTACGTAGTCCAAGTGCCCGTTAGGGAACCTACATAGTCCAAGTGCCCTCTAGGGAACCTGCATCGTCCAAGTGCCCGCCAGTTAACATAGAGAGTCTAAGTTCCCGCTAGTTAACCTAGATAGTCCAAGTGCCCGCTAGTTAACCTAGATCATCCAAGTGCCCGCTAGTTAACCTACATAGTCCAAGGTCCGTTAGATAACCTAGAGAGTCCAAGTGCCCTCTAGATAACCTACATAGTCCAAGGGCCCTCTAGTTAACCTCGATAGTCCAAGTGCCCGCTAGGGGACGTACATAGTCCAAGTGCCCGCTGGACAACCTAGATAGTCCAAGTCCCCGCTAGTTGACCTACATAGTCCAAGTGCCGCTTGTTAACCTACATAGTCCAAGTGTCCGAAAGGGAACCTACGTATTCCAAGTGCCCGTTAGGGCACCTAGATAGTCCAAGTAACCATAGTGAACCTATATAGTCCAAGTGCCCTCTAGGGAAGCTACATAGTCAAAGTAGCCGCTAGGGAACCTGCATTGTAGAAGTGCCCGCTAGTTAACCTAGATAGTCCAAGTGCCCGCTAGGTAACCTAGATAGTCGAAGGGCCCCCTAGTTAACCTACATAGTCCAAGTGCCCGATAGGGAACCTACATAGTCCAAGTGCCCTCTAGGGAAGCTACATATTCATAGTGCCCGCTAGGGAACCTGCATTTTCCAAGTGCCCGCTAGTTAACCAAGATTGTCCAAGTGTCCGCTAGTAAACCTACATAGTCCAAGTCCCCGTTAGGTAACCTAGATAGGCCAAGTGCCCGCAAGATAACCTACATAGTCCAAGTGCCCGCTAGGTAACCTAGATATTCCAAGTTCCGGTTTACTAACCTAGATAGTCCAAGTGCCCGCTAGGTAAACTACATAGTCCAAGTGCCCATTCGTTAACCTAGGTAGTCCAAGTGCCCCCTAGGTAACCTATAGTGTCCAAGTGCCCGCTAGGTTACCTACATAGTCCAAGTGCACGTTCGTTAACTTAGATAGTCCAAGTTGTGCTAGGTAACATACATAGTCCAAGGGCCCGCTAGGTAACCTATATAGTCCAAGTGCCCGCTAGTTAAACTATAGTCCAAGTGCCCGCTAGGTAACCTACATATTCCAAGTTCCCGCTAGGTAACCTAGATAGTCCAAGTGCCCGTTACCTAACCTAGATAGTCCAAGTGCCCATTAGGTTACCTACATAGTCCACGTGCCGGTTCGTTAACCTAGATAGTCCAAGTGCCCGCTAGGTAACCTACATAGTCCAAGTGCCCGCTAATTAACCTACATAGTCCAAGTGCCCGTTAGGTAACCTAGACAGTCCAAGTGCCCGCTAGGTAACCTCCATAGTCCAAGTGCCCGCTAATTAACCTATATAGTCCAAGTGCCCGCTAGGGAACCTGCATCGGCCAAGTGCCCGCTAGTTAATCTAGATAGTACAAGTGCCCGCTAGTTAACCTACATAGTCAAAGGGCCCTCTATTTAAACTAGATAGTCCAAGTGCCCGCTAGGGGACGTACATAGTCCAAGTGCCCGCTAGGTAACCTAGATAGTCTAAGGGCCCGCTAGTTAACCTACATAGTCCAACTGCCCGATATGGAACTTACATAGTCCAAGATCCCGCTAAGGGACGAACATAGTCCAAGTGCCCGCTAGGGAACCTACATAGTCCAAGTGCCCGCTAGGTAACCTAGATCGTCCAAGTGCCCGCTAGTTAACCTACATAGTCCAAGTGCCCGCTGAGGAACCTACATAGTCCAAGTGTCCGAAAGGGAACCTACGTATTCCAAGTGCCCATTAGGGCACCTAGATAGTCCAAATAACCATAGGGAACCTATATAGTCCAAGTGCCCTCTAGGGAAGCTACATAGTCAAAGTGCCCGCTAGGGAACCTGCATTGTACAAGTGCCCGCTAGTTAACCTAGATAGTCCAAGTGCCCGCTAGGTAACCTAGATAGTCGAAGGGCCCGCTAGTTAACCTACATAGTCCAAGTGCCCGATAGGGAACCTACATTGTCCAAGTGCCCAATGAGGAACCTACATAGTCCAAGTGCCCGATAGGGAATCTTCATATTCCAATTGCCCGTTAGGGAACCCAGATAGTCCAAGTGCCCATAGGGAACCTATATGGTCCTAGTGCCCTCTAGGGAAGCTACATATTCATAGTGCCCGCTAGGGAACCTGCATCGTCCAAGTGCCCGCTAGTTAACCAAGATCGTCCAAGTGTCCGCTAGTAAACCTACATAGTCCAAGTTCCCGTTAGGTAACCTAGATAGGCCAAGTGCCCGTTACCTAACCTAGATAGTCCAAGTGCCCGTTAGGTTACCTACATAGTCCACGTGCCGGTTCGTTAACCTAGATAGTCCAAGTGCCCGCTAGGTAACCTACATAGTCCAAGTGCCCGCTAATTAACCTACATAGTCCAAGTGCCCGTTAGGTAACCTAGACAGTCCAAGTGCCCGCTAGGTAACCTCCATAGTCCAAGTGCCCGCTAATTAACCTATATAGTCCAAGTGCCCGCTAGGGAACCTGCATCGGCCAAGTGCCCGCTAGTTAATCTAGATAGTCCAAGTGCCCGCTAGGTAACCTACATAGTCCAAGTGCCCGCTAATTAACCTACATAGTCCAAGTGCCCGTTAGGTAAACTAGACAGTCCAAGTGCCCGCTAGGTAACCTCCATAGTCCAAGTGCCCGCTAATAAACCTATATAGTCCAAAGCCCGCTAGGGAACCTGCATCGTCCAAGTGCCCGCTAGTTAATCTAGATGGTCCAAGTGCCCGCTAGTTAAGCTAGATAGTACAAGTGGCCGCTAGTTAACCTAGATCGTCCAAGTGCCCGCTAGTTAACCTACATAGTCCAAGGTCCGCTAGTTAACCTAGATATTCCAAGTGCCTGCTAGTTAACCTACATAGTCCAAGGGCCCTCTATTTAACCTAGATAGTCCAAGTGCCCTCTAGGGAAGCTACATATTCATAGTGCCCGCTAGGGAACCTGCATTTTCCAAGTGCCCGCTAGTTAACCAAGATTGTCCAAGTGTCCGCTAGTAAACCTACATAGTCCAAGTCCCCGTTAGGTAACCTAGATAGGCCAAGTGCCCGCAAGATAACCTACATAGTCCAAGTGCCCGCTAGGTAACCTAGATATTCCAAGTTCCGGTTTACTAACCTAGATAGTCCAAGTGCCCGCTAGGTAACCTACATAGTCCAAGTGCCCATTCGTTAACCTAGGTAGTCCAAGTGCCCCCTAGGTAACCTATAGTGTCCAAGTGCCCACTAGGTTACCTACATAGTCCAAGTGCACGTTCGTTAACTTAGATAGTCCAAGTTGCGCTAGGTAACATACATAGTCCAAGGGCCCGCTAGGTAACCTATATAGTCCAAGTGCCCGCTAGTTAAACTATAGTCCAAGTGCCCGCTAGGTAACCTACATATTCCAAGTTCCCGCTAGGTAACCTAGATAGTCCAAGTGCCCGTTACCTAACCTAGATAGTCCAAGTGCCCATTAGGTTACCTACATAGTCCACGTGCCGGTTCGTTAACCTAGATAGTCCAAGTGCCCGCTAGGTAACCTACATAGTCCAAGTGCCCGCTAATTAACCTACATAGTCCAAGTGCCCGTTAGGTAACCTAGACAGTCCAAGTGCCCGCTAGGTAACCTCCATAGTCCAAGTGCCCGCTAATTAACCTATATAGTCCAAGTGCCCGCTAGGGAACCTGCATCGGCCAAGTGCCCGCTAGTTAATCTAGATTTTCCAAGTGCCCGCTAGTTAACCTATATAGTCCAAGGGCCCTCTATTTAAACTAGATAGTCCAAGTGCCCGCTAGGGGACGTACATAGTCCAAGTGCCCGCTAGGTAACCTAGATAGTCTAAGGGCCCGCTTGTTAACCTACATAGTCCAACTGCCCGATATGGAACTTACATAGTCCAAGATCCCGCTAAGGGACGAACATAGTCCAAGTGCCCGCTAGGGAACCTACATAGTCCAAGTGCCCGCTAGGTAACCTAGATCGTCCAAGTGCCCGCTAGTTAACCTACATAGTCCAAGTGCCCGCTGAGGAACCTACATAGACCAAGTGTCCGAAAGGGAACCTACGTATTCCAAGTGCCCATTAGGGCACCTAGATAGTCCAAATAACTATAGGGAACCTATATAGTCCAAGTGCCCTCTAGGGAAGCTACATAGTCAAAGTGCCCGCTAGGGAACCTGCATTGTACAAGTGCCCGCTAGTTAACCTAGATAGTCCAAGTGCCCGCTAGGTAACCTAGATAGTCGAAGGGCCCGCTAGTTAACCTACATAGTCCAAGTGCCCGATAGGGAACCTACATAGTCCAAGTGCCCAATGAGGAACCTACATAGTCCAAGTGCCCGATAGGGAATCTTCATATTCCATGTGCCCGTTAGGGTACCCAGATAGTCCAAGTGCCCATAGGGAACCTATATGGTCCAAGTGCCCTCTAGGGAAGCTACATATTCATAGTGCCCCCTAGGGAACCTGCATTGTCCAAGTGCCCGCTAGTTAACCAAGATTGTCCAAGTGTCCGCTAGTAAACCTACATAGTCCAAGTTCCCGTTAGGTAACCTAGATAGGCCAAGTGCCCGTTACCTAACCTAGATAGTTCAAGTGCCCGTTAGGTTACCTACATAGTCCACGTGCCGGTTCGTTAACCTAGATAGTCCAAGTGCCCGCTAGGTAACCTACATAGTCCAAGTGCCCGCTAATTAACCTACATAGTCCAAGTGCCCGTTAGGTAACCTAGACAGTCCAAGTGCCCGCTAGGTAACCTCCATAGTCCAAGTGCCCGCTAATAAACCTATATAGTCCAAGTGCCCGCTAGGGAACCTGCATCGTCCAAGTGCCCGCTAGTTAAGCTAGATAGTACAAGTGGCCGCTAGTTAACCTACATAATCCAAGGTCCGCTAGTTAACCTAGATATTCCAAGTGCCTGCTAGTTAACCTACATAGTCCAAGGGCCCTCTATTTAACCTAGATAGTCCAAGTGCCCGCTAAGGGACGTACATAGTCCAAGTGCCCGCTAGGTAACCTAGATAGTCTAAGGGCCCGCTAGTTAACCTACATAGTCCAACTGCCTGATAGGGAATCTACATAGTCCAAGTGCCCGCTAAGGTACGAACTTAGTCCAAGTGCCCGCTAGGGAACCTACATAGTCCAAGTGCCTGCTAGGTAACCTAGATAGTCCAAGTGCCCGCTAGTTAACCTACATAGTCCAAGTGCCCGTTGAGGAACCTACATAGTCCAAGTGTCCAAAAGGGAACCTACGTATTCCAACTGCCCATTAGGGCACCTAGATAGTCCAAGTGCCCTCTAGGGAACCTACATAGTCAAAGTGCCCGCTAGGGAACCTGCATTGTACAAGTGCCCTCTAGTTAACCTAGATAGTCCAAGTGCCCGCTAGGTAACCTAGATAGTCCAAGGGCCCGCTAGTTAACCTACATAGTCCAAGTGCCCAATGAGGAACCTACATCGTCCAAGTGCCCGATAGGGAATCTTCATATTCCAAGTGCCCGTTAGGGAACCCAGATTATCCAAGTGCCCATAGGGAACCTATGTAGTCCAAGTTCCCTCTGGGGAAGCTACATATTCATAGTGCCCGCTAGGGAACCTGCTTTGTCCAAGTGCCCGCTAGTTAACCTAGATCGTCCAAGTGTCCGCTAGTAAACCTACTTAGTCCAAGTTCCCGTTAGGTAACCTAGATAGGCCAAGTGCCCGCTAGTTAACCTACATAGTACAATGGCCCGCTAGTTGACCTAGATAGTCCAAGTGCCCGCTAGTTAACCTACATAGTCAAAGGGCCCGCTAGTTAACCTAAGTAGTACAAATTTCCGATAGGGATCCTACATAGTCCAAGTGCCCGCTAGGTAACCTAGATATTCCAAGTTCCGGTTTGCTAACCTAGATAGTCCAAGTGCCCGCTAGGTAACCTACGTAGTTCAAGTGCCCATTCGTTAACTTAGATTGTCCAAGTCACGGTAGGTAACCAAAATAGTCCAAGGGCCGCTAGGTAACCTATATAGTCCAAGTGCCCGCTAATTAAACTATAGTCCAAGTGCCCTCTAGGTAACCTACATATTCCAAGTTCCCGCTAGGTAACCTAGATAGTCCAAGTGCCCGTTACCTAACCTAGATAGTCCAAGTGCCCGTTAGGTTAACTACATAGTCCACGTGCCCGTTCGTTAACCTAGATCGTCCAATTGCCCGCTAGGTAACCTACATAGTCCAAGGGCCGGCTAGGTAACCTTTAGAATCCAAGTGCCCGCTAGGTAATCTAGATAGTCCAGGTGCCCGTTATGTAACCTAGATAGTCCAAGTGCCCGCTAGTTAACCTACATAGTCCAAGTGCCCCCTGGTTAACTTAAACAGTCCAAGTGCCCGCTAGGTTACCTGCATAGTCTAAGTGCCCGTTAGGTAACCTAGATAGTCCAAGTGCCCGCTACCTAACCTACATAGTCCAAGTGCCCGCTAGGTAACCTAGATAGTCCAAGTACCCGTTAGCTAACCTAGATAGTCCAAGTGCCCGCTAGGTAACCTCCATAGTCCAAGTGCCCGCTAGGTAACCTCCATAGTCCAAGTGCCCGTTCGTTAACCTAGATAGTCCAAGTTCCTGTTAGCTAACCTACATAGTCCAAGTGCCATTTCGTTAACCTAGATAGTTCAAGTGCCCGCTAGGTAACCAAGACAGTCCAAGTGCCTGCTAGGTAACCTACATAGTCCAAGTGCCCGTTTGCTAACCTAGATCGTCAAAGGGCCCACTAGTTAACCTACATAGTCCAAGGGCTCTCTAGTTAACCTAGATAGTCCAAGTGCCCGCTAGTTAACCTACATTGTCCAAGTCCCTGATGGGGAACCTACATAGTCCAAGTATCCGCTAGGTAACCTACATAGTCCAAATGCCCGCTAGTAACGTACATAGTCGAAGTGCCCGTTAGGTAAACTAGATAGTCCAAATGCCCGCTAGGGAACACACATAGTCCAAGTGCCCGTTAGAGAACTTACATAGTCAAAGCCCTGCTAGGGAACCTACATAGTCCAAGTGCCCGCTAGGGAACCTAGATAGTCCACGTACACGTTAGCTAACCTAGATAGGCCAAGTGCCCGCTAGTTAACCTACATAGTACAATGGCCCGCTAGTTGACCTAGATAGTCCAAGTGCCCGCTAGTTAACCTACATAGTCAAAGGGCCCGCTAGTTAACCTAAGTAGTACAAATTTCCGATAGGGATCCTACATAGTCCAAGTGCCCGCTAGGTAACCTAGATATTCCAAGTTCCGGTTTGCTAACCTAGATAGTCCAAGTGCCCGCTAGGTAACCTACGTAGTTCAAGTGCCCATTCGTTAACTTAGATTGTCCAAGTCACGGTAGGTAACCAAAATAGTCCAAGGGCCGCTAGGTAACCTATATAGTCCAAGTGCCCGCTAATTAAACTATAGTCCAAGTGCCCTCTAGGTAACCTACATATTCCAAGTTCCCGCTAGGTAACCTAGATAGTCCAAGTGCCCGTTACCTAACCTAGATAGTCCAAGTGCCCGTTAGGTTAACTACATAGTCCACGTGCCCGTTCGTTAACCTAGATCGTCCAATTGCCCGCTAGGTAACCTACATAGTCCAAGGGCCGGCTAGGTAACCTTTAGAATCCAAGTGCCCGCTAGGTAATCTAGATAGTCCAGGTGCCCGTTATGTAACCTAGATAGTCCAAGTGCCCGCTAGTTAACCTACATAGTCCAAGTGCCCCCTGGTTAACTTAAACAGTCCAAGTGCCCGCTAGGTTACCTGCATAGTCTAAGTGCCCGTTAGGTAACCTAGATAGTCCAAGTGCCCGCTACGTAACCTACATAGTCCAAGTGCCCGCTAGGTAACCTAGATAGTCCAAGTACCCGTTAGCTAACCTAGATAGTCCAAGTGCCCGCTAGGTAACCTCCATAGTCCAAGTGCCCGCTAGGTAACCTCCATAGTCCAAGTGCCCGTTCGTTAACCTAGATAGTCCAAGTTCCTGTTAGCTAACCTACATAGTCCAAGTGCCATTTCGTTAACCTAGATAGTTCAAGTGCCCGCTAGGTAACCAAGACAGTCCAAGTGCCTGCTAGGTAACCTACATAGTCCAAGTGCCCGTTTGCTAACCTAGATCGTCAAAGGGCCCACTAGTTAACCTACATAGTCCAAGGGCTCTCTAGTTAACCTAGATAGTCCAAGTGCCCGCTAGTTAACCTACATTGTCCAAGTCCCTGATGGGGAACCTACATAGTCCAAGTATCCGCTAGGTAACCTACATAGTCCAAATGCCCGCTAGTAACGTACATAGTCGAAGTGCCCGTTAGGTAAACTAGATAGTCCAAATGCCCGCTAGGGAACACACATAGTCCAAGTGCCCGTTAGAGAACTTACATAGTCAAAGCCCTGCTAGGGAACCTACATAGTCCAAGTGCCCGCTAGGGAACCTAGATAGTCCACGTACACGTTAGCTAACCTAGATAGTCCAAGTGCCCGCTAGGTAACCTCCATAGTCCAAGTGCCCGCTAGGTAACCTCCATAGTCCAAGTGCCCGTTCTTTAACCTATATAGTCCAAGTTCCTGTTAGCTAATCTACATAGTCCAAGTGCCCGTTCGTTAACCTAGATAGTTCAAGTGCCCGCTAGGTAACCTAGACAGTCCAAATGCCTGCTAGGTAACCTACATAGTCCAAGTGCCCAATGAGGAACCTACATAGTCCACGTGCCCGATAGGGAAACTTCATATTCCAAGTGCCCGTTAGGGAACCCAGATAGTCCAAGTGCCCATAGGGAACCTATATGGTCCAAATGCCCTCTAGGGAAGCTACATATTCATAGTGCCCGCTAGGGAACCTGCATTGTCCAAGTGCCCGCTAGTTAACCAAGATTGTCCAAGTGTCCGCTAGTAAACCTACATAGTCCAAGTTCCCGTTAGGTAACGTAGATAGGCCAAGTGCCCGCAAGGTAACCTACATAGTCCAAGTGCCCGCTACGTAACCTAGATATTCCAAGTTCCAGTTTACTAACCTAGATAGGCCAAGTGCCCGCTAGGTAACCTACATAGTCCAAGTGCCCATTCGTTAACCTAGATAATCCAAGTGCCCGCTAGGTAACCTATACTGTCCAAGTGCCCGCTAGGTTACCTACATAGTCCAAGTGCACGTTCGTTAACTTAGATAGTACAAGTCGCGCTAGGTAACCTATATAGTCCAAGGGCCCGCTAGGTAACCTATATAGTCCAAGTGCCCGCTAGTTAAACTATAGTCCAAGTGCCCGCTAGGTAACCTACATATTCCAAGTTCCCGCTAGGTAACCTAGATAGTCCAAGTGCCCGTTACCTAACCTACATAGTCCAAGTGCCCGTTAGGTTACCTACATAGTCCACGTGCCGGTTCGTTAACCTAGATAGTCCAAGTGCCCGCTAGGTAACCTACATAGTCCAAGTGCCCGCTAATTAACCTACATAGTCCAAGTGCCCGTTAGGTAACCTAGACAGTCCAAGTGCCCGCTAGGGAACCTCCATAGTCCAAGTGCCCGCTAATAAACCTATATAGTCCAAGTGCCCGCTAGGGAACCTGCATCGTCCAAGTGCCCGCTAGTTAATCTAGATAGTCCAAGTGCCCGCTAGTTAAGCTAGATAGTCCAAGTGGCCGCTAGTTAACCTAGATCGTCCAAGTGCCCGCTAGTTAACCTACATAGTCCAAGGTCCGCTAGTTAACCTAGATATTCCAAGTGCCCGCTAGTTAACCTACATAGTCCAAGGGCCCTCTATTTAACCTAGATAGTCCAAGTGCCCGCTAGGGGACGTACATAGTCCAAGTGCCCGCTAGGTAACCTAGATAGTCTAAGGGCCCGCTAGTTAACCTACATAGTCCAACTGACCGATAGGGAACCTACCTAGTCCAAGTGTCCGCTAAGGTACGAACATAGTCCAAGTGCCCGCTAGTTAACCTACATAGTCCAAGTGCCCGCTGAGGAACCTACATAGTCCAAGTGTCCGAAAGGGAACCTACGTATTCCAAGTGCCCATTAGGGCACCTAGATAGTCCAAGTGCCCATAGGGAACCTATATAGTCCAAGTGCCCTCTAGGTAACTTAAACAGTCCAAGTGCCCGCTAGGTTACCTGCATAGTCCAAGTGCCCGTTAGGTAACCTAGATAGTCCAAGTGCCCGCTAGGTAACCTCCATAGTCCAAGTGCTCGCTAGGTAACATCCATAGTCCAAGTGCCCGTTCGTTAACCTAGAGAGTCCAAGTTCCTGTTAGCTAACCTACATAGTCCAAGTGCCCGTTCGTTAACCTAGATAGTTCAAATGCCCGCTAGGTAACCTAGACAGTCCAAGTGCCTGCTAGGTAACCTACATAGTCCAAGTGCCCGTTTGCTAACCTAGATCGTCAAAGGGCCCGCTAGTTAACCTACATAGTCCAAGGGCCCTCTAGTTAACCTAGATAGTCCAAGTGCCCGCTAGTTAACTTACATTGTCCAAGTCCCTGATGGGGAACGTACATAGTCCAAGTATCCGCTAGGTAACCTACATAGTCCAAATGCCCACTAGTAACGTACGTAGTCCAAATGCCCGTTAGGTAACCTAGATAGTCCAAATGCCCGCTAGGGAACCTACATAGCCCAAGTGCCCGCTAGGTAACCTACATAGTCCAAATGCCCGCTAGAAACCTACATAGTCCAAGTGCAAGAAGGGAACCTACGTAATCCAAGTTCCCGCTAGGGAACCTACATATTCCAAATGCCCGTTAGGTAACCTAGATAGTCCAAATGCCCGCTAGGGTACCCACATAGTCTAAGTGCCCGCGAGGTAACCTACTTGTCCAAGTGCCCATTCATTAACCTAGATTTTCCAAGTGCCCTCTAGGTAACCTAGACTGTCCAAGTGCCCGCTTGGTTACCTACATAGTCCACGTGCCCGTTCGTTAACATAGATAGTACAAGAGCCCGCTAGTTAACCTACATAGTCCAAGGGCCCGCTAGTTAACCTAGATAGTCCAAGTGCCCGCTAGTTAACCTACATTGTCCAAGTCCCTGATGGGGAACCTACATAGTCCAAGTATCCGCTAGGTAACCTACATAGTCCAAATGCCCGCAAGTAACGTACATAGTCCAAGTGCCCGTTAGGTAACCTAGATAGTCCAAATGCCCGCTAGGGAACCCACATAGTCCAAGTGCCCGTTAGAGAACTTACATAGTCAACGTCCTGCTAGGGAACCTACATAGTCCAAGTGCCCGCTAGGTAACCTAGATAGTCCCAGTACCCGTTAGCTAACCTAGATAGTCCAAGTGCCCGCTAGGTAACCTCCATAGTCCAAGTGCCCGCTAGGTAACCTCCATAGTCCAAGTGCCCGTTCGTTAACCTAGATAGTCCAAGTTCCTGTTAGCTAACCTACATAGTCCAAGTGCCCGTTCGTTAACCTAGATAGTTCAAGTGCCCGCTAGGTAACCTAGACAGTCCAAGTGCCTGCTAGGTAACCTACATAGTCCAAGTGCCCGTTTGCTAACCTAGATCGTCAAAGGGCCCGCTAGTTAACCTACATAGTCCAAGTGCCCGATAGGTAACCTACATAGTCCAAGTGCCCAATGAGGAACCTACATAGTCCACGTGCCCGATAGGGAAACTTTATATTCCAAGTGCCCGTTAGGGAAACCAGATAGTCCAAGTGCCCATAGGGAACCTATATGGTCCAAGTGCCCTCTAGGGAAGCTACATATTCATAGTGCCCGCTAGGGAACCTGCATTGTCCAAGTGCCCGCTAGTTAACCAAGATTGTCCAAATGTCCGCTAGTAAGCCTACATAGTCCAAGTTCCCGTTAGGTAACCTAGATAGGCCAAGTGCCCGCAAGGTAACCTACATAGTCCAAGTGCCCGCTAGGTAACCTAGATATTCCAAGTTCCAGTTTACTAACCTAGATAGGCCAAGTGCCCGCTAGTTAACCTACATAGTCCAAGTGCCCATTCGTTAACCTAGACAGTCCAAGTGCCCGCTAGGTAACCTATACTGTCCAAGTGCCCGCTAGGTTACCTACATAGTCCAAGTGCACGTTCCTTAACTTAGATAGTCCAAGTCGCGCTAGGTAACCTATATAGTCCAAGGGCCCGCTAGGTCACCTATATAGTCCAAGTGCCCGCTAGTTAAACTATAGTCCAAGTGCCCGCTAGGTAACCTACATATTCCAAGTTCCCGCTAGGTAACCTAGATAGTCCAAGTGCCCGTTACCTAACCTACATAGTCCAAGTGCCCGTTAGGTTACCTACATAGTCCACGTGCCGGTTCGTTAACCTAGATAGTCCAAGTGCCCGCTAGGTAACCTACGTAGTCCAAGTGCCCGCTAATTAACCAACATAGTCCAAGTGCCCATTAGGTAACCTAGACAGTCCAAGTGCCCGCTAGGGAACCTCCATAGTCCAAGTGCCCGCTAATAAACCTATATAGTCCAAGTGCCCGCTAGGGAACCTGCATCGTCCAAGTGCCCGCTAGTTAATCTAGATAGTCCAAGTGCCCGCTAGTTAAGCTAGATAGTCCAAGTGGCCGCTAGTTAACCTAGATTGTCCAAGTGCCCGCTAGTTAACCTACATAGTCCAAGGTCCGCTAGTTAACCTAGATATTCCAAGTGCCCGCTAGTTAACCTACATAGTCCAAGGGCCCTCTATTTAACCTACATAGTCCAAGTGCCCGCTAGGGGACGTACATAGTCCAAGTGCACGCTAGGTAACCTAGATAGTTTAAGGGCCCGCTAGTTAACCTACATAGTCCAACTGCCCGATAGGGAACCTACATAGTCCAAGTGTCCGCTAAGGTACGAACATAGTCCAAGTGCCCGCTAGGGAACCTACATAGTCCAAGTGCCCGCTAGGTAACCTAGATAGTCCAAGTGCCCGCTAGTTAACCTACATAGTCCAAGGGCCCTCTATTTAACCTAGATAGTCCAAGTGCCCGCTAGGGGACGTACATAGTCCAAGTGCTCGCTAGGTAACCTAGATAGTCTAAGGGCCCGCTAGTTAACCTACATAGTCCAACTGCCCGATAGGGAACCTACATAGTCCAAGTGTCCGCTAAGGTACGAACATAGTCCAAGTGCCCGCTAGTTAACCTACATAGTCCAAGTGCCCGCTGAGGAACCTACATAGTCCAAGTGTCCGAAAGGGAACCTACGTATTCCAAGTGCCCATTAGGGCACCTAGATAGTCCAAGTGCCCATAGGGAACCTATATAGTCCAAGTGCCCTCTAGGGAACCTACATAGTCAAAGTGCTCACTAGGGAACCTGCATTGTACAAGTGCCCTCTAGTTAACCTAGATAGTCCAAGTGCCCGCTAGGTAACCTAGATAGTCCAAGGGCCCGCTAGTTAACCTACATAGTCCAAGTGCCCAATGAGGAACCTACATAGTCCAAGTGCCCGATAGGGAATCTTCATATTCCAAGTGCCCGTTAGGGAACCCAGATTGTCCAAGTGCCCATAGGGAACCTATATAGTCCAAGTTCCCTCTAGGGAAGCTACATATTCATAGTGCCCGCTAGGGAACCTGCATTGTCCAAGTGACCGCTAGTTAACCTAGATCGTCCAAGGGTCCGCTAGTAAACCTACATAGTCCAAGTTCCCGTTAGGTAACCTAGATAGGCCAAGTGCCCGCTAGTTAACCTACATAGTACAATGGCCCGCTAGTTGACCTAGATAGTCCAAGTGCCCGCTAGTTAACCTAGATAGTCAAAGTGCCCGCTTGTTAACCTAAGTAGTACAAATGTCCAATAGGGATCCTACATAATCCAAGTGCCCGCTAGGTAACCTAGATATTCCAAGTTCCGGTTTGCTAACCTAGATAGTCAAGTGCCCGCTATGTAACCTATACTGTCCAAGTGCCCGCTAGGTTACTTACATAGTCCAAGTGCACGTTCGTTAACTTAGATAGTCCAAGTCTCGGTAGGTAACCAACATAGTCTAAGGGCCGCTAGGTAACCTATATAGTCCAAGTGCCCGCTAGTTAACCTATAGTCCAAGTGCCCTCTAGGTAACTTAAACAGTCCAAGTGACCGCTAGGTTACCTGCATAGTCCAAGTGCCCGTTAGGTAACCTAGATAGTCCAAGTGCCCGCTAGGTAACCTCCATAGTCCAAGTGCCCGCTAGGTAACATCCATAGTCCAAGTGCCCGTTCGTTAACCTAGATAGTCCAAGTTCCTGTTAGCTAACCTACATAGTCCAAGTGCCCGTTCGTTAACCTAGATAGTTCAAGTGCCCGCTAGGTAACCTAGACAGTCCAAGTGCCTGCTAGGTAACCTACATAGTCCAAGTGCCCGTTTGCTAACCTAGATCGTCAAAGGGCCCGCTAGTTAACCTACATAGTCCAAGGGCCCTCTAGTTAACCTAGATAGTCCAAGTGCCCGCTAGTTAACCTACATTGTCCAAGTCCCTGATGGGGAACGTACATAGTCCAAGTATCCGCTAGGTAACCTACATAGTCTAAATGCCCACTAGTAACGTACGTAGTCCAAATGCCCGTTAGGTAACCTAGATAGTCCAAATGCCCGCTAGGGAACCTACATAGCCCAAGTGCCCGCTAGGTAACCTACATAGTCCAAATGCCCGCTAGAAACCTACATAGTCCAAGTGCAAGAAGGGAACCTACGTAATCCAAGTTCCCGCTAGGGAACCTCCATAGTCCAAGTGCCCGCTAATAAACCTATATAGTCCAAGTGCCCGCTAGGGAACCTGCATCGTCCAAGTGCCCGCTAGTTAATCTAGATAGTCCAAGTGCCCGCTAGTTAAGCTAGATAGTCCAAGTGGCCGCTAGTTAACCTAGATCGTCCAAGTGCCCGCTAGTTAACCTACATAGTCCAAGGTCCGCTAGTTAACCTAGATATTCCAAGTGCCCGCTAGTTAACCTACATAGTCCAAGGGCCCTCTATTTAACCTAGATAGTCCAAGTGCCCGCTAGGGGACGTACATAGTCCAAGTGCACGCTAGGTAACCTAGATAGTCTAAGGGCCCGCTAGTTAACCTACATAGTCCAACTGCCCGATAGGGAACCTACATAGTCCAAGTGTCCGCTAAGGTACGAACATAGTCCAAGTGCCCGCTAGGGAACCTACATAGTCCAAGTGCCCGCTAGGTAACCTAGATAGTCCAAGTGCCCGCTAGTTAACCTACATAGTCCAAGTGCCCGCTGAGGAACCTACATAGTCCAAGTGTCCGAAAGGGAACCTACGTATTCCAAGTCCACATTAGGGCACCTAGATAGTCCAAGTGCCCATAGGGAACCTATATAGTCCAAGTGCCCTCTAGGGAACCTACATAGTCAAAGTGCCCGCTAGGGAACCTGCATTGTACAAGTGCCCACTAGTTAACCTAGATAGTCCAAGTGCCCGCTAGGTAACCTAGATAGTCCAAGGGCCCGCTAGTTAACCTACATAGTCCAAGTGCCCAATGAGGAACCTACATAGTCCAAGTGCCCGATAGGGAATCTTCATATTCCAAGTGCCCGTTAGGGAACCCAGATTGTCCAAGTGCCCATAGGGAACCTATATAGTCCAAGTTCCCTCTAGGGAAGCTACATATTCATAGTGCCCGCTAGGGAACCTGCATTGTCCAAGTGCCCGCTAGTTAACCTACATTGTCCAAGTCCCTGATGTGGAACCTACATAGTCCAAGTATCCGCTAGGTAACCTACATAGTCCAAATGCCCGCTAGTAACGTACATAGTCCAAGTGCCCGTTAGGTAACCTAGATAGTCCAAATGCCCGCTAGGGAACCCACATAGTCCAAGTGCCCGTTAGAGAACTTACATAGTCAAAGCCCTGCTAGGGAACCTACATAGTCCAAGTGCCCGCTAAGTAACCTAGATAGTCCAAGTACCCGTTAGCTAACCTAGATAGTCCAAGTGTCCGCTAGGTAACCTCCATAGTCCAAGTGCCCGTTCGTTAACCTAGATAGTCCAAGTTCCTGTTAGCTAACCTCCATAGTCCAAGTGCCCGTTCGTTAACCTAGATAGTTCAAGTGCCCGCTAGGTAACCTAGACAGTCCAAGTGCCTGCTAGGTAACCTACATAGTCCAAGTGCCCGTTTGCTAACCTAGATCGTCAAAGGGCCCGCTAGTTAACCTACATAGTCCAAGGGCCCTCTAGTTAACCTAGATAGTCCAAGTGCCCGCTAGTTAACCTACATTGTCCAAGTCCCTGATGGGGAACCTACATAGTCCAAGTATCCGCTAGGTAACCTACATAGTCCAAATGCCCACTAGTAACGTACGTAGTCCAAATGCCCGTTAGGTAACCTACATAGTCCAAATGCCCGCTAGAAACCTACATAGTCCAAGTGCAAGAAGGGATCCTACATAATCCAAGTGCCCGCTAGGGAACCTACATAGTCCAAATGCCCGTTAGGTAACCTAGATAGTCCAAATGCCCGCTAGGGTACCCACATAGTCTAAGTGCCCACGAGGTAACCTACATAGTCCAAGTGCCGATTCATTAACCTAGATTTTCCAAGTGCCCTCTAGGTAACCTAGACTGTCCAAGTGCCCGCTTGGTTACCTACATAGTCCACGTGCCCGTTCGTTAACCTAGATAGTACAAGAGCCCGCTAGTTAACCTACATAGTGCAAGGGCCCGCTAGTTAACCTAGATATCCAAGTGCCCGCTAGTTAACCTACATTGTCCAAGTCCCTGATGGGGAACCTACATAGTCCAAGTATCCGCTAGGTAACCTACATAGTCCTAATGCCCGCTAGTAACGTACATAGTCCAAGTGCCCGTTAGGTAACCTAGATAGTCCAAATGCCCGCTAGGGAACCCACATAGTCCAAGTGCCCGTTAGAGAACTTACATAGTCAAAGCCCTGCTAGGGAACCTACATAGTCCAAGTGCCCGCTAGGGAACCTATATAGTCCAAGTACCCGTTAGCTAACCTAGATAGTCCAACTGCCCGCTAGGTAACCTACATAGTCCAAGTGCCCGTTCGTTAACCTAGATAGTCCAAGATCCTGTTAGCTAACCTACATAGTCCAAGTGCCCGTTCGTTAACCTAGATAGTTCAAGTGCCCGCTAGGTAACCTAGACAGTCCAAGTGCCTGCTAGGTAACCTACATAGTCCAAGTGCCCGCTAGTTAACCTAGATAGTCCAAGTGCCCGCTAGTTAACCTACATTGTCCAAGTCCCTGATGGGGAACCTACATTATCCAAGTATCCGCTAGGTAACCTACATAGTCCAAATGCCCGCTAGTAACGTACATAGTCCAAGTGCCCGTTAGGTAACCTAGATAGTCCAAATGCCCGCTAGGGAACCCACATAGTCCAAGTGCCCGTTAGAGAACTTACATAGTCAAAGCCCTGCTAGGGAACCTACATAGTCCAAGTGCCCGCTAGGGAACCTAGATAGTCCAAGTACCCGTTAGCTAACCTAGATAGTCCAAGTGCCCTCTAGGTAACCTCCATAGTCCAAGTGCCCGTTCGTTAACCTAGATAGTCCAAGTTCCTGTTAGCTAACCTACATAGTCCAAGTGCCTGTTCGTTAACCTAGATAGTTCAAGTGCCCGCTAGGTAACCTAGACAGTCCAAGTGCCTGCTAGGTAACCTACATAGTCCAAGTGCCCGCTAGGGAACCTACATATTCCAAGTGCCCGTTAGTTTACCTAGATAGTCAAAGTGCCTTCTAGGTAACCTAGATAGTCCAAATGCCCGCTAGGATACCCACAGAGTCCAACTGCCCGATAGGGAACCAACATAGTCCAAGTGCCCGCTAAGGGACCTCCATAGTCCAAGTGCCCGCTAGGTAACATCCATAGTCCAAGTGCCCGTTCGTTAACCTAGATAGTCCAAGTTCCTGTTAGCTAACCTACATAGTCCAAGTGCCCGTTCGTTAACCTAGATCGTTCAAGTGCCCGCTAGGTAACCTAGACAGTCCAAGTGCCTGCTAGGTAACCTACATAGTCCAAGTGCCCGTTTGCTAACCTAGATCGTCAAAGGGCCCGCTAGTTAACCTACATAGTCCAAGGGCCCTCTACTTAACCTAGATAGTCCAAGTGCCCGCTAGTTAACCTACATTGTCCAAGTCCCTGATGGGGAACGTACATAGTCCAAGTATCCGCTAGGTAACCTACATAGTCTAAATGCCCACTAGTAACGTACGTAGTCCAAATGCCCGTTAGGTAACCTAGATAGTCCAAATGCCCGCTAGGGAACCTACATAGCCCAAGTGCCCGCTAGGTAACCTACATAGTCCAAATGCCCGCTAGAAACCTACATAGTCCAAGTGCAAGAAGGGAACCTACGTAATCCAAGTTCCCGCTAGGGAACCTCCATAGTCCAAGTGCCCGCTAATAAACCTATATAGTCCAAGTGCCCGCTAGGGAACCTGCATCGTCCAAGTGCCCGCTAGTTAATCTAGATAGTCCAAGTGCCCGCTAGTTAAGCTAGATAGTCCAAGTGGCCGCTAGTTAACCTAGATCGTCCAAGTGCCCGCTAGTTAACCTACATAGTCCAAGGTCCGCTAGTTAACCTAGATATTCCAAGTGCCCGCTAGTTAACCTACATAGTCCAAGGGCCCTCTATTTAACCTAGATAGTCCAAGTGCCCGCTAGGGGACGTACATAGTCCAAGTGCACGCTAGGTAACCTAGATAGTCTAAGGGCCCGCTAGTTAACCTACATAGTCCAACTGCCCGATAGGGAACCTACATAGTCCAAGTGTCCGCTATGGTACGAACATAGTCCAAGTGCCCGCTAGGGAACCTACATAGTCCAAGTGCCCGCTAGGTAACCTAGATAGTCCAAGTGCCCGCTAGTTAACCTACATAGTCCAAGTGCCCGCTGAGGAACCTACATAGTCCAAGTGTCCGAAAGGGAACCTACGTATTCCAAGTCCACATTAGGGCACCTAGATAGTCCAAGTGCCCATAGGGAACCTATATAGTCCAAGTGCCCTCTAGGGAACCTACATAGTCAAAGTGCCCGCTAGGGAACCTGCATTGTACAAGTGCCCACTAGTTAACCTAGATAGTCCAAGTGCCCGCTAGGTAACCTAGATAGTCCAAGGGCCCGCTAGTTAACCTACATAGTCCAAGTGCCCAATGAGGAACCTACATAGTCCAAGTGCCCGATAGGGAATCTTCATATTCCAAGTGCCCGTTAGGGAACCCAGATTGTCCAAGTGCCCATAGGGAACCTATATAGTCCAAGTTACCTCTAGGGAAGCTACATATTCATAGTGCCCGCTAGGGAACCTGCATTGTCCAAGTGCCCGCTAGTTAACCTACATTGTCCAAGTCCCTGATGTGGAACCTACATAGTCCAAGTATCCGCTAGGTAACCTACATAGTCCAAATGCCCGCTAGTAACGTACATAGTCCAAGTGCCCGTTAGGTAACCTAGATAGTCCAAATGCCCGCTAGGGAACCCACATAGTCCAAGTGCCCGTTAGAGAACTTACATAGTCAAAGCCCTGCTAGGGAACCTACATAGTCCAAGTGCCCGCTAAGTAACCTAGATAGTCCAAGTACCCGTTAGCTAACCTAGATAGTCCAAGTGTCCGCTAGGTAACCTCCATAGTCCAAGTGCCCGTTCGTTAACCTAGATAGTCCAAGTTCCTGTTAGCTAACCTCCATAGTCCAAGTGCCCGTTCGTTAACCTAGATAGTTCAAGTGCCCGCTAGGTAACCTAGACAGTCCAAGTGCCTGCTAGGTAACCTACATAGTCCAAGTGCCCGTTTGCTAACCTAGATCGTCAAAGGGCCCGCTAGTTAACCTACATAGTCCAAGGGCCCTCTAGTTAACCTAGATAGTCCAAGTGCCCGCTAGTTAACCTACATTGTCCAAGTCCCTGATGGGGAACCTACATAGTCCAAGTATCCGCTAGGTAACCTACATAGTCCAAATGCCCACTAGTAACGTACGTAGTCCAAATGCCCGTTAGGTAACCTACATAGTCCAAATGCCCGCTAGAAACCTACATAGTCCAAGTGCAAGAAGGGATCCTACATAATCCAAGTGCCCGCTAGGGAACCTACATAGTCCAAATGCCCGTTAGGTAACCTAGATAGTCCAAATGCCCGCTAGGGTACCCACATAGTCTAAGTGCCCACGAGGTAACCTACATAGTCCAAGTGCCGATTCATTAACCTAGATTTTCCAAGTGCCCTCTAGGTAACCTAGACTGTCCAAGTGCCCACTTGGTTACCTACATAGTCCACGTGCCCGTTCGTTAACCTAGATAGTACAAGAGCCCGCTAGTTAACCTACATAGTGCAAGGGCCCGCTAGTTAACCTAGATATCCAAGTGCCCGCTAGTTAACCTACATTGTCCAAGTCCCTGATGGGGAACCTACATAGTCCAAGTATCCGCTAGGTAACCTACATAGTCCTAATGCCCGCTAGTAACGTACATAGTCCAAGTGCCCGTTAGGTAACCTAGATAGTCCAAATGCCCGCTAGGGAACCCACATAGTCCAAGTGCCCGTTAGAGAACTTACATAGTCAAAGCCCTGCTAGGGAACCTACATAGTCCAAGTGCCCGCTAGGGAACCTATATAGTCCAAGTACCCGTTAGCTAACCTAGATAGTCCAACTGCCCGCTAGGTAACCTACATAGTCCAAGTGCCCGTTCGTTAACCTAGATAGTCCAAGATCCTGTTAGCTAACCTACATAGTCCAAGTGCCCGTTCGTTAACCTAGATAGTTCAAGTGCCCGCTAGGTAACCTAGACAGTCCAAGTGCCTGCTAGGTAACCTACATAGTCCAAGTGCCCGCTAGTTAACCTAGATAGTCCAAGTGCCCGCTAGTTAACCTACATTGTCCAAGTCCCTGATGGGGAACCTACATTATCCAAGTATCCGCTAGGTAACCTACATAGTCCAAATGCCCGCTAGTAACGTACATAGTCCAAGTGCCCGTTAGGTAACCTAGATAGTCCAAATGCCCGCTAGGGAACCCACATAGTCCAAGTGCCCGTTAGAGAACTTACATAGTCAAAGCCCTGCTAGGGAACCTACATAGTCCAAGTGCCCGCTAGGGAACCTAGATAGTCCAAGTACCCGTTAGCTAACCTAGATAGTCCAAGTGCCCTCTAGGTAACCTCCATAGTCCAAGTGCCCGTTCGTTAACCTAGATAGTCCAAGTTCCTGTTAGCTAACCTACATAGTCCAAGTGCCTGTTCGTTAACCTAGATAGTTCAAGTGCCCGCTAGGTAACCTAGACAGTCCAAGTGCCTGCTAGGTAACCTACATAGTCCAAGTGCCCGCTAGGGAACCTACATATTCCAAGTGCCCGTTAGTTTACCTAGATAGTCAAAGTGCCTTCTAGGTAACCTAGATAGTCCAAATGCCCGCTAGGATACCCACAGAGTCCAACTGCCCGATAGGGAACCAACATAGTCCAAGTGCCCGCTAAGGGACCTACATAGTCCAAGTGCCCGTTAGGGAACCTACATAGTCCAAGTGCCCTCTAGGGAACCTGCATCGTCCATGTGCCCGCTAGTTAACCTAGATAGTCCAAGTGCCCGCTAGTTAACCTATATAGTCCAAGGTCCGTTAGTTAACCTAGATAGTCCAAGTGCCCTCTAGTTAACCTACATAGTCCAAGGGCCCTCTAGTTAACCTCGATAGTCCAAGTGCCCGCTAGGGGACGTACATAGTCCAAGTGCCCGCTGGGCAACCTAGATAGTCCAAGTGCCCGCTAGATTACCTACATAGTCCAAGTGCCCGCTGAGGAACCTACATAGTCCAAGTGTCCGAAAGGGAACCTACGTATTCCAAGTGCCCGTTAGGGCACCTAGATAGTCCAAGTAACCATAGGGAACCTATATAGTCCAAGTGCCCTCTAGGGAAGCTACATAGTCAAAGTGCCCGCTAGGGAACCTGCATTGTACAAGTGTCCGCTAGTTAACCTAGATAGTCCAAGTGCCCACTAGGTAACCTAGATAGTCGAAGGGCCTGCTAGTTAACCTACATAGTCCAAGTGCCCGATAGGGAACCTACATAGTCCAAGTGCCCAATGAGGAACCTACATAGTCCAAGTGCCCGATAGGGAATCTTCATATTCCAAGGGCCTGTTAGGGAACCCAGATAGTCCAAGTGCCCATAGGGAACCTATATGGTCCAAGTGCCCTCTAGGGAAGCTACATATTCATAGTGCCCGCTAGGGAACCTGCATCGTCCAAGTGCCCGCTAGTTAACCTACATTGTCCAAGTCCCTGATGGGGAACCTACATAGTCCAAGTATCCGCTAGGTAACCTACATAGTCCAAATGCCCGCTAGTAACGTACATAGTCCAAGTGCGCGCTAGGTAACCTACATATTCCAAGTTCCCGCTAGGTAACCTAGATAGTCCAATTGCCCGCTAGGTAACCTACATAGTCCAAGAGCCGGCAGGTAACTTCGATAGTTCAAGTGCCCGCTAGGTTAGCTGCATAGATAGTTACCTAACCTAGATAGTCCAAGTGCCCGTTAGGTTACCTACATAGTCCACGTGCCCGTTCGTTAACCTAGATAGTACAATTGCCCGCTAGGTAACCTACATAGTCCAAGAGCCGGCAGGTAACTTAGACAGTTCAAGTGCCCGCTAGGTTACCTGCATAGTCCAAGTGCCCGTTAGGTAACCTAGATAGTCCAAGTGCCCGCTAGGTAACCTACATAGTCCAAGTGCCCGCTAGGTAACCTAGATAGTCCAAGTACCCGTTAGCTAACCTAGATAGTCCAAGTGCCCGCTAGGTAACCTCCATAGTCCAAGTTCCCGTTAGGTAACCTAGATAGGCAAAGTGCCCGCTGGTTAACCTACATAGTACAATGGCCCGCTAGTTGACCTAGATAGTCCAAGTGCCAGCTAGTTAACCTAGATAGTCAAAGTGCCCGCTAGTTAACCTAAGTAGTACAAATGTCCGATAGGTATCCTACATAGTCCAAGTGTCCGCTAGGTAACCTAGATATTCCAAGTTCCGGTTTGCTAACCTAGATAGTCCAAGTGCCCGCTAGGTAACCTACGTAGTACAAGTGCCCATTCGTTAACCTAGATAGTCCAAGTGCCTGCTAGTTAACCTATACTGTCCAAGTGCCCGCTAGGTTACTTACATAGTCCAAGTGCACTTTCGTTAACTGAGATAGTCCAAGTCGCGGTAGGTAACCAACATAGTCCAAGGGCCGCTAGGTAACCTATATAGCCCAAGTGCCCGCTACTTAGCCTATAGTCCAAGTGCCCTCTAGGTAACCTACATATTCCATGTTTCCGCTAGGTAACCTAGATAGTCCAAGTGCCCGTTACATAACCTAGATAGTCCAAGTGCCCGTTAGGTTACCTACATAGTCCACGTGCCCGTTCGTTAACCTAGATAGTCCAATTGCCCGCTAGGTAACCTACATAGTCCAAGGGCCGGCTAGGTAACCTTTAGAATCCAAGTGCCCACTAGGTAATCTAGATAGTCCAGGTGCCCGTTAGGTAACCTAGATAGTCCAAGTGCCCGCTAGTTAACCTACACAGTCCAAGTGCCCGCTGGTTAACTTAAACAGTCCAAGTGCCCGCTAGGTTACCTGCATAATCCAAGTGCCCGTTAGGTAACCTAGATAGTCCAAGTGCCCGCTAGGTAACCTACATAGTCCAAGTGCCCACTAGGTAACCTAGATAGTCCAAGTACCCGTTAGCTAACCTAGATAGTCCAAGTGCCCGCTAGGTAACCTCCATTGTTCAAGTGCCCGCTAGGTAACCTCCATAGTCCAAGTGCCCGTTCGTTAACCTAGATAGTCCAAGTTCCTGTTAGCTAACTTACATAGTCCAAGTGCCCGTTCGTTAACCTAGATAGTCCAAGTGCCTGCTAGGTAACCTAAATAGTCCAAGTGCCCGTTTGCTAACCTAGATCGTCAAAGGGCCCGCTAGTTAACCTACATAGTCCAAGTGCCCGTTAGTTAACCTAGATAGTCAAAGTGCCTGCTAGGTAATCTAGATAGTCCAAATGCCCGCTAGTTAACCAAGATAGTCCAAGTGCCCGCTAGTTAACCTACATTGTCCAAGTCCCTGATGGGGAACTTACATAGTCCAAGTATCCGCTAGGTAACCTACATAGTCCAAATGCCCGCTAGTAATGTACATAGTCCAAGTGCCCGTTACGTAACCTAGATAGTCCAAATGCCCGCTAGGGAACCCACATAGCCCAAGTGCCCATTAGAGAACTTACATAATCAAAGCCCTGCTAGGGAACCTACATAGTTCAAGTGCCCGCTAGGGAACCTAGATAGTCTAAGTACCCGTTAGCTAACCTAGATAGTCCAAGTGCCCGCTAGGTAACCTCCATAGTCCAAGTGCCCGTTCGTTAACCTAGATAGTCTAAGTTCCTGTTAGCTAACCTACATAGTCCAAGTGTCCGTTCGTTAACCTAGATAGTTCAAGTGCCCGCTAGGTAACCTATACAGTCCAAGTGCCTGCTAGGTAACCTACATAGTCTCAGTGCCCGCTAGGGACCTACATAGTCCAAGTGCCCGCTAGGTAACCTACATAGTCCAAGTGCCCGTTAGTTAACCTAGATAGTCAAAGTGCCTGCTAGGTAACCTAGATAGTCCAAATGCCCGCTAGGGTACCCACATAGTCCAACTGCCCGATAGGGAACCAACATAGTCCAAGTGCCCGCTAAGGGACCGACATAGTCCAAGTGACCGCTAGGGAACCTACATAGTCCAAATGCCCGTTAGGGTACCCACAGAGTCCAACTGCCCGATAGGGAACCAACATAGTCCAAGTGCCCGCTAAGGGACCTACATAGTCCAAGTGCCCGTTAGGGAACCTACATAGTCCAAGTGCCCTCTAGGGAACCTGCATCGTCCAAGTGCCCGCCAGTTAACATAGAGAGTCTAAGTTCCCGCTAGTTAACCTAGATAGTCCAAGTGCCCGCTAGTTAACATAGATCGTCCAAGTGCCCGCAAGTTAACCTATATAGTCCAAGGTCCGTTAGTTACCCTAGATAGTCCAAGTGCCCTCTAGATAACCTACATAGTCCAAGGGCCCTCTAGTTAACCTCGATAGTCCAAGTGCCCGCTAGGGGACGTACATAGTCCAAGTGCCCGCTGGACAACCTAGATAGTCCAAGTGCCCGCTAGTTAACCTACATAGTCCAAGTGCCCGCTGAGGAACCTACATAGACGAAGTGTCCGAAAGGGAACCTACGTATTCCAAGTGCCCGTTAGGGCACCTAGATAGTCCAAGTAACCATAGGGAACCTATATAGTCCAAGTGCCCTCTAGGGAAGCTACCTAGTCAAAGTGCCCGCTAGGGAACCTGCATTGTACAAGTGCCCGCTAGTTAACCTAGATAGTACAAGTGCCAGTTAGGTAACCTAGATAGTCGAAGGGCCCGCTAGTTAACCTACATAGTCCAAGTGCCCGATAGGGAACCTACATAGTCCAAGTGCCCGATAGGGAATCTTCATATTCCAAGTGCCCGTTAGGGAACCCAGATAGTCCAAGTGCCCATAGGGAACCTATATGGTCCAAGTGCCCTCTAGGGAAGCTACATATTCATAGTGCCCGCTAGGGAACCTGCATTGTCCAAGTGCCCGCTAGTTAACCAAGATTGTTCAAGTGTCCGCTAGTAAACCTACACAGTCCAAGTTCCCATTAGGTAACCTAGATAGGCCAAGTGCCCGCTAGTTAACCTACATAGTCCAAGTGCCCGCTGAGGAACCTACATAGTCCAAGTGTCCGAAAGGGAACCTACGTATTCCAAGTCCCCATTAAGGCACCTAGAGAGTCCAAGTGCCCATAGGGAACCTATATAGTCCAAGTGCCCTCTAGGGAACCTACATAGTCAAAGTGCCCGCTAGGGAACCTGCATTGTACAAGTGCCCACTAGTTAACCTAGATAGTCCAAGTGCCCGCTAGGTAACCTAGATAGTCCAAGGGCCCGCTAGTTAACCTACATAGTCCAAGTGCCCAATGAGGAACCTACATAGTCCAAGTGCCCGATAGGGAATCTTCATATTCCAAGTGCCCGTTAGGGAACCCAGATTGTCCAAGTGCCCATAGGGAACTTATATAGTCCAAGTTCCCTCTAGGGAAGCTACATATTCATAGTGCCCGCTAGGGAACCTGCATTGTCCAAGTGCCCGCTAGTTAACCTACATTGTCCAAGTCCCTGATGGGGAACCTACATAGTCCAAGTATCCACTAGGTAACCTACATAGTCCAAATACCCGCTAGTAACGTACATAGTCCAAGTGCCCGTTAGGTAACCTAGATAGTCCAAATGCCCGCTAGGGAACCCACATAGTCCAAGTGCCCGTTAGAGAACTTACATAGTCAAAGCCCTGCTAGGGAACCTACATAGTCCAAGTGCCCGCTAAGTAACCTAGATAGTCCAAGTACCCGTTAGCTAACCTAGATAGTCCAAGTGTACGCTAGGTAACCTCCATAGTCCAAGTGCCCGTTCGTTAACCTAGATAGTCCAAGTTCCTGTTAGCTAACCTCCATAGTCCAAGTGCCCGTTCGTTAACCTAGATAGTTCAAGTGCCCGCTAGGTAACCTAGACAGTCCAAGTGCCTGCTAGGTAACCTACATAGTCCAAGTGCCCGTTTGCTAACCTAGATCGTCAAAGGGCCCGCTAGTTAACCTACATAGTCCAAGGGCCCTCTAGTTAACCTAGATAGTCCAAGTGCCCGCTAGTTAACCTACATTGTCCAAGTCCCTGATGGGGAACCTACATAGTCCAAGTATCCGCTAGGTAACCTACATAGTCCAAATGCCCACTAGTAACGTACGTAGTCCAAATGCCCGTTAGGTAACCTACATAGTCCAAATGCCCGCTAGAAACCTACATAGTCCAAGTGCAAGAAGGGATCCTACATAATCCAAGTGCCCGCTAGGGAACCTACATAGTCCAAATGCCCGTTAGGTAACCTAGATAGTCCAAATGCCCGCTAGGGTACCCACATAGTCTAAGTGCCCACGAGGTAACCTACATAGTCCAAGTGCCGATTCATTAACCTAGATTTTCCAAGTGCCCTCTAGGTAACCTAGACTGTCCAAGTGCCCGCTTGGTTACCTACATAGTCCACGTGCCCGTTCGTTAACCTAGATAGTACAAGAGCCCGCTAGTTAACCTACATAGTGCAAGGGCCCGCTAGTTAACCTAGATATCCAAGTGCCCGCTAGTTAACCTACATTGTCCAAGTCCCTGATGGGGAACCTACATAGTCCAAGTATCCGCTAGGTAACCTACATAGTCCTAATGCCCGCTAGTAACGTACATAGTCCAAGTGCCCGTTAGGTAACCTAGATAGTCCAAATGCCCGCTAGGGAACCCACATAGTCCAAGTGCCCGTTAGAGAACTTACATAGTCAAAGCCCTGCTAGGGAACCTACATAGTCCAAGTGCCCGCTAGGGAACCTATATAGTCCAAGTACCCGTTAGCTAACCTAGATAGTCCAACTGCCCGCTAGGTAACCTACATAGTCCAAGTGCCCGTTCGTTAACCTAGATAGTCCAAGATCCTGTTAGCTAACCTACATAGTCCAAGTGCCCGTTCGTTAACCTAGATAGTTCAAGTGCCCGCTAGGTAACCTAGACAGTCCAAGTGCCTGCTAGGTAACCTACATAGTCCAAGTGCCCGCTAGTTAACCTAGATAGTCCAAGTGCCCGCTAGTTAACCTACATTGTCCAAGTCCCTGATGGGGAACCTACATTATCCAAGTATCCGCTAGGTAACCTACATAGTCCAAATGCCCGCTAGTAACGTACATAGTCCAAGTGCCCGTTAGGTAACCTAGATAGTCCAAATGCCCGCTAGGGAACCCACATAGTCCAAGTGCCCGTTAGAGAACTTACATAGTCAAAGCCCTGCTAGGGAACCTACATAGTCCAAGTGCCCGCTAGGGAACCTAGATAGTCCAAGTACCCGTTAGCTAACCTAGATAGTCCAAGTGCCCTCTAGGTAACCTCCATAGTCCAAGTGCCCGTTCGTTAACCTAGATAGTCCAAGTTCCTGTTAGCTAACCTACATAGTCCAAGTGCCTGTTCGTTAACCTAGATAGTTCAAGTGCCCGCTAGGTAACCTAGACAGTCCAAGTGCCTGCTAGGTAACCTACATAGTCCAAGTGCCCGCTAGGGAACCTACATATTCCAAGTGCCCGTTAGTTTACCTAGATAGTCAAAGTGCCTTCTAGGTAACCTAGATAGTCCAAATGCCCGCTAGGATACCCACAGAGTCCAACTGCCCGATAGGGAACCAACATAGTCCAAGTGCCCGCTAAGGGACCTCCATAGTCCAAGTGCCCGCTAGGTAACATCCATAGTCCAAGTGCCCGTTCGTTAACCTAGATAGTCCAAGTTCCTGTTAGCTAACCTACATAGTCCAAGTGCCCGTTCGTTAACCTAGATCGTTCAAGTGCCCGCTAGGTAACCTAGACAGTCCAAGTGCCTGCTAGGTAACCTACATAGTCCAAGTGCCCGTTTGCTAACCTAGATCGTCAAAGGGCCCGCTAGTTAACCTACATAGTCCAAGGGCCCTCTACTTAACCTAGATAGTCCAAGTGCCCGCTAGTTAACCTACATTGTCCAAGTCCCTGATGGGGAACGTACATAGTCCAAGTATCCGCTAGGTAACCTACATAGTCTAAATGCCCACTAGTAACGTACGTAGTCCAAATGCCCGTTAGGTAACCTAGATAGTCCAAATGCCCGCTAGGGAACCTACATAGCCCAAGTGCCCGCTAGGTAACCTACATAGTCCAAATGCCCGCTAGAAACCTACATAGTCCAAGTGCAAGAAGGGAACCTACGTAATCCAAGTTCCCGCTAGGGAACCTCCATAGTCCAAGTGCCCGCTAATAAACCTATATAGTCCAAGTGCCCGCTAGGGAACCTGCATCGTCCAAGTGCCCGCTAGTTAATCTAGATAGTCCAAGTGCCCGCTAGTTAAGCTAGATAGTCCAAGTGGCCGCTAGTTAACCTAGATCGTCCAAGTGCCCGCTAGTTAACCTACATAGTCCAAGGTCCGCTAGTTAACCTAGATATTCCAAGTGCCCGCTAGTTAACCTACATAGTCCAAGGGCCCTCTATTTAACCTAGATAGTCCAAGTGCCCGCTAGGGGACGTACATAGTCCAAGTGCACGCTAGGTAACCTAGATAGTCTAAGGGCCCGCTAGTTAACCTACATAGTCCAACTGCCCGATAGGGAACCTACATAGTCCAAGTGTCCGCTATGGTACGAACATAGTCCAAGTGCCCGCTAGGGAACCTACATAGTCCAAGTGCCCGCTAGGTAACCTAGATAGTCCAAGTGCCCGCTAGTTAACCTACATAGTCCAAGTGCCCGCTGAGGAACCTACATAGTCCAAGTGTCCGAAAGGGAACCTACGTATTCCAAGTCCACATTAGGGCACCTAGATAGTCCAAGTGCCCATAGGGAACCTATATAGTCCAAGTGCCCTCTAGGGAACCTACATAGTCAAAGTGCCCGCTAGGGAACCTGCATTGTACAAGTGCCCACTAGTTAACCTAGATAGTCCAAGTGCCCGCTAGGTAACCTAGATAGTCCAAGGGCCCGCTAGTTAACCTACATAGTCCAAGTGCCCAATGAGGAACCTACATAGTCCAAGTGCCCGATAGGGAATCTTCATATTCCAAGTGCCCGTTAGGGAACCCAGATTGTCCAAGTGCCCATAGGGAACCTATATAGTCCAAGTTCCCTCTAGGGAAGCTACATATTCATAGTGCCCGCTAGGGAACCTGCATTGTCCAAGTGCCCGCTAGTTAACCTACATTGTCCAAGTCCCTGATGTGGAACCTACATAGTCCAAGTATCCGCTAGGTAACCTACATAGTCCAAATGCCCGCTAGTAACGTACATAGTCCAAGTGCCCGTTAGGTAACCTAGATAGTCCAAATGCCCGCTAGGGAACCCACATAGTCCAAGTGCCCGTTAGAGAACTTACATAGTCAAAGCCCTGCTAGGGAACCTACATAGTCCAAGTGCCCGCTAAGTAACCTAGATAGTCCAAGTACCCGTTAGCTAACCTAGATAGTCCAAGTGTCCGCTAGGTAACCTCCATAGTCCAAGTGCCCGTTCGTTAACCTAGATAGTCCAAGTTCCTGTTAGCTAACCTCCATAGTCCAAGTGCCCGTTCGTTAACCTAGATAGTTCAAGTGCCCGCTAGGTAACCTAGACAGTCCAAGTGCCTGCTAGGTAACCTACATAGTCCAAGTGCCCGTTTGCTAACCTAGATCGTCAAAGGGCCCGCTAGTTAACCTACATAGTCCAAGGGCCCTCTAGTTAACCTAGATAGTCCAAGTGCCCGCTAGTTAACCTACATTGTCCAAGTCCCTGATGGGGAACCTACATAGTCCAAGTATCCGCTAGGTAACCTACATAGTCCAAATGCCCACTAGTAACGTACGTAGTCCAAATGCCCGTTAGGTAACCTACATAGTCCAAATGCCCGCTAGAAACCTACATAGTCCAAGTGCAAGAAGGGATCCTACATAATCCAAGTGCCCGCTAGGGAACCTACATAGTCCAAATGCCCGTTAGGTAACCTAGATAGTCCAAATGCCCGCTAGGGTACCCACATAGTCTAAGTGCCCACGAGGTAACCTACATAGTCCAAGTGCCGATTCATTAACCTAGATTTTCCAAGTGCCCTCTAGGTAACCTAGACTGTCCAAGTGCCCGCTTGGTTACCTACATAGTCCACGTGCCCGTTCGTTAACCTAGATAGTACAAGAGCCCGCTAGTTAACCTACATAGTGCAAGGGCCCGCTAGTTAACCTAGATATCCAAGTGCCCGCTAGTTAACCTACATTGTCCAAGTCCCTGATGGGGAACCTACATAGTCCAAGTATCCGCTAGGTAACCTACATAGTCCTAATGCCCGCTAGTAACGTACATAGTCCAAGTGCCCGTTAGGTAACCTAGATAGTCCAAATGCCCGCTAGGGAACCCACATAGTCCAAGTGCCCGTTAGAGAACTTACATAGTCAAAGCCCTGCTAGGGAACCTACATAGTCCAAGTGCCCGCTAGGGAACCTATATAGTCCAAGTACCCGTTAGCTAACCTAGATAGTCCAACTGCCCGCTAGGTAACCTACATAGTCCAAGTGCCCGTTCGTTAACCTAGATAGTCCAAGATCCTGTTAGCTAACCTACATAGTCCAAGTGCCCGTTCGTTAACCTAGATAGTTCAAGTGCCCGCTAGGTAACCTAGACAGTCCAAGTGCCTGCTAGGTAACCTACATAGTCCAAGTGCCCGCTAGTTAACCTAGATAGTCCAAGTGCCCGCTAGTTAACCTACATTGTCCAAGTCCCTGATGGGGAACCTACATTATCCAAGTATCCGCTAGGTAACCTACATAGTCCAAATGCCCGCTAGTAACGTACATAGTCCAAGTGCCCGTTAGGTAACCTAGATAGTCCAAATGCCCGCTAGGGAACCCACATAGTCCAAGTGCCCGTTAGAGAACTTACATAGTCAAAGCCCTGCTAGGGAACCTACATAGTCCAAGTGCCCGCTAGGGAACCTAGATAGTCCAAGTACCCGTTAGCTAACCTAGATAGTCCAAGTGCCCTCTAGGTAACCTCCATAGTCCAAGTGCCCGTTCGTTAACCTAGATAGTCCAAGTTCCTGTTAGCTAACCTACATAGTCCAAGTGCCTGTTCGTTAACCTAGATAGTTCAAGTGCCCGCTAGGTAACCTAGACAGTCCAAGTGCCTGCTAGGTAACCTACATAGTCCAAGTGCCCGCTAGGGAACCTACATATTCCAAGTGCCCGTTAGTTTACCTAGATAGTCAAAGTGCCTTCTAGGTAACCTAGATAGTCCAAATGCCCGCTAGGATACCCACAGAGTCCAACTGCCCGATAGGGAACCAACATAGTCCAAGTGCCCGCTAAGGGACCTACATAGTCCAAGTGCCCGTTAGGGAACCTACATAGTCCAAGTGCCCTCTAGGGAACCTGCATCGTCCATGTGCCCGCTAGTTAACCTAGATAGTCCAAGTGCCCGCTAGTTAACCTATATAGTCCAAGGTCCGTTAGTTAACCTAGATAGTCCAAGTGCCCTCTAGTTAACCTACATAGTCCAAGGGCCCTCTAGTTAACCTCGATAGTCCAAGTGCCCGCTAGGGGACGTACATAGTCCAAGTGCCCGCTGGGCAACCTAGATAGTCCAAGTGCCCGCTAGATTACCTACATAGTCCAAGTGCCCGCTGAGGAACCTACATAGTCCAAGTGTCCGAAAGGGAACCTACGTATTCCAAGTGCCCGTTAGGGCACCTAGATAGTCCAAGTAACCATAGGGAACCTATATAGTCCAAGTGCCCTCTAGGGAAGCTACATAGTCAAAGTGCCCGCTAGGGAACCTGCATTGTACAAGTGTCCGCTAGTTAACCTAGATAGTCCAAGTGCCCACTAGGTAACCTAGATAGTCGAAGGGCCTGCTAGTTAACCTACATAGTCCAAGTGCCCGATAGGGAACCTACATAGTCCAAGTGCCCAATGAGGAACCTACATAGTCCAAGTGCCCGATAGGGAATCTTCATATTCCAAGGGCCTGTTAGGGAACCCAGATAGTCCAAGTGCCCATAGAGAACCTATATGGTCCAAGTGCCCTCTAGGGAAGCTACATATTCATAGTGCCCGCTAGGGAACCTGCATCGTCCAAGTGCCCGCTAGTTAACCTACATTGTCCAAGTCCCTGATGGGGAACCTACATAGTCCAAGTATCCGCTAGGTAACCTACATAGTCCAAATGCCCGCTAGTAACGTACATAGTCCAAGTGCGCGCTAGGTAACCTACATATTCCAAGTTCCCGCTAGGTAACCTAGATAGTCCAATTGCCCGCTAGGTAACCTACATAGTCCAAGAGCCGGCAGGTAACTTCGATAGTTCAAGTGCCCGCTAGGTTAGCTGCATAGATAGTTACCTAACCTAGATAGTCCAAGTGCCCGTTAGGTTACCTACATAGTCCACGTGCCCGTTCGTTAACCTAGATAGTACAATTGCCCGCTAGGTAACCTACATAGTCCAAGAGCCGGCAGGTAACTTAGACAGTTCAAGTGCCCGCTAGGTTACCTGCATAGTCCAAGTGCCCGTTAGGTAACCTAGATAGTCCAAGTGCCCGCTAGGTAACCTACATAGTCCAAGTGCCCGCTAGGTAACCTAGATAGTCCAAGTACCCGTTAGCTAACCTAGATAGTCCAAGTGCCCGCTAGGTAACCTCCATAGTCCAAGTTCCCGTTAGGTAACCTAGATAGGCAAAGTGCCCGCTGGTTAACCTACATAGTACAATGGCCCGCTAGTTGACCTAGATAGTCCAAGTGCCAGCTAGTTAACCTAGATAGTCAAAGTGCCCGCTAGTTAACCTAAGTAGTACAAATGTCCGATAGGTATCCTACATAGTCCAAGTGTCCGCTAGGTAACCTAGATATTCCAAGTTCCGGTTTGCTAACCTAGATAGTCCAAGTGCCCGCTAGGTAACCTACGTAGTACAAGTGCCCATTCGTTAACCTAGATAGTCCAAGTGCCTGCTAGTTAACCTATACTGTCCAAGTGCCCGCTAGGTTACTTACATAGTCCAAGTGCACTTTCGTTAACTGAGATAGTCCAAGTCGCGGTAGGTAACCAACATAGTCCAAGGGCCGCTAGGTAACCTATATAGCCCAAGTGCCCGCTACTTAGCCTATAGTCCAAGTGCCCTCTAGGTAACCTACATATTCCATGTTTCCGCTAGGTAACCTAGATAGTCCAAGTGCCCGTTACATAACCTAGATAGTCCAAGTGCCCGTTAGGTTACCTACATAGTCCACGTGCCCGTTCGTTAACCTAGATAGTCCAATTGCCCGCTAGGTAACCTACATAGTCCAAGGGCCGGCTAGGTAACCTTTAGAATCCAAGTGCCCACTAGGTAATCTAGATAGTCCAGGTGCCCGTTAGGTAACCTAGATAGTCCAAGTGCCCGCTAGTTAACCTACACAGTCCAAGTGCCCGCTGGTTAACTTAAACAGTCCAAGTGCCCGCTAGGTTACCTGCATAATCCAAGTGCCCGTTAGGTAACCTAGATAGTCCAAGTGCCCGCTAGGTAACCTACATAGTCCAAGTGCCCACTAGGTAACCTAGATAGTCCAAGTACCCGTTAGCTAACCTAGATAGTCCAAGTGCCCGCTAGGTAACCTCCATTGTTCAAGTGCCCGCTAGGTAACCTCCATAGTCCAAGTGCCCGTTCGTTAACCTAGATAGTCCAAGTTCCTGTTAGCTAACTTACATAGTCCAAGTGCCCGTTCGTTAACCTAGATAGTCCAAGTGCCTGCTAGGTAACCTAAATAGTCCAAGTGCCCGTTTGCTAACCTAGATCGTCAAAGGGCCCGCTAGTTAACCTACATAGTCCAAGTGCCCGTTAGTTAACCTAGATAGTCAAAGTGCCTGCTAGGTAATCTAGATAGTCCAAATGCCCGCTAGTTAACCAAGATAGTCCAAGTGCCCGCTAGTTAACCTACATTGTCCAAGTCCCTGATGGGGAACTTACATAGTCCAAGTATCCGCTAGGTAACCTACATAGTCCAAATGCCCGCTAGTAATGTACATAGTCCAAGTGCCCGTTACGTAACCTAGATAGTCCAAATGCCCGCTAGGGAACCCACATAGCCCAAGTGCCCATTAGAGAACTTACATAATCAAAGCCCTGCTAGGGAACCTACATAGTTCAAGTGCCCGCTAGGGAACCTAGATAGTCTAAGTACCCGTTAGCTAACCTAGATAGTCCAAGTGCCCGCTAGGTAACCTCCATAGTCCAAGTGCCCGTTCGTTAACCTAGATAGTCTAAGTTCCTGTTAGCTAACCTACATAGTCCAAGTGTCCGTTCGTTAACCTAGATAGTTCAAGTGCCCGCTAGGTAACCTATACAGTCCAAGTGCCTGCTAGGTAACCTACATAGTCTCAGTGCCCGCTAGGGACCTACATAGTCCAAGTGCCCGCTAGGTAACCTACATAGTCCAAGTGCCCGTTAGTTAACCTAGATAGTCAAAGTGCCTGCTAGGTAACCTAGATAGTCCAAATGCCCGCTAGGGTACCCACATAGTCCAACTGCCCGATAGGGAACCAACATAGTCCAAGTGCCCGCTAAGGGACCGACATAGTCCAAGTGACCGCTAGGGAACCTACATAGTCCAAATGCCCGTTAGGGTACCCACAGAGTCCAACTGCCCGATAGGGAACCAACATAGTCCAAGTGCCCGCTAAGGGACCTACATAGTCCAAGTGCCCGTTAGGGAACCTACATAGTCCAAGTGCCCTCTAGGGAACCTGCATCGTCCAAGTGCCCGCCAGTTAACATAGAGAGTCTAAGTTCCCGCTAGTTAACCTAGATAGTCCAAGTGCCCGCTAGTTAACATAGATCGTCCAAGTGCCCGCAAGTTAACCTATATAGTCCAAGGTCCGTTAGTTACCCTAGATAGTCCAAGTGCCCTCTAGATAACCTACATAGTCCAAGGGCCCTCTAGTTAACCTCGATAGTCCAAGTGCCCGCTAGGGGACGTACATAGTCCAAGTGCCCGCTGGACAACCTAGATAGTCCAAGTGCCCGCTAGTTAACCTACATAGTCCAAGTGCCCGCTGAGGAACCTACATAGACGAAGTGTCCGAAAGGGAACCTACGTATTCCAAGTGCCCGTTAGGGCACCTAGATAGTCCAAGTAACCATAGGGAACCTATATAGTCCAAGTGCCCTCTAGGGAAGCTACATAGTCAAAGTGCCCGCTAGGGAACCTGCATTGTACAAGTGCCCGCTAGTTAACCTAGATAGTACAAGTGCCAGTTAGGTAACCTAGATAGTCGAAGGGCCCGCTAGTTAACCTACATAGTCCAAGTGCCCGATAGGGAACCTACATAGTCCAAGTGCCCGATAGGGAATCTTCATATTCCAAGTGCCCGTTAGGGAACCCAGATAGTCCAAGTGCCCATAGGGAACCTATATGGTCCAAGTGCCCTCTAGGGAAGCTACATATTCATAGTGCCCGCTAGGGAACCTGCATTGTCCAAGTGCCCGCTAGTTAACCAAGATTGTTCAAGTGTCCGCTAGTAAACCTACACAGTCCAAGTTCCCATTAGGTAACCTAGATAGGCCAAGTGCCCGCTAGTTAACCTACATAGTCCAAGTGCCCGCTGAGGAACCTACATAGTCCAAGTGTCCGAAAGGGAACCTACGTATTCCAAGTCCCCATTAAGGCACCTAGAGAGTCCAAGTGCCCATAGGGAACCTATATAGTCCAAGTGCCCTCTAGGGAACCTACATAGTCAAAGTGCCCGCTAGGGAACCTGCATTGTACAAGTGCCCACTAGTTAACCTAGATAGTCCAAGTGCCCGCTAGGTAACCTAGATAGTCCAAGGGCCCGCTAGTTAACCTACATAGTCCAAGTGCCCAATGAGGAACCTACATAGTCCAAGTGCCCGATAGGGAATCTTCATATTCCAAGTGCCCGTTAGGGAACCCAGATTGTCCAAGTGCCCATAGGGAACTTATATAGTCCAAGTTCCCTCTAGGGAAGCTACATATTCATAGTGCCCGCTAGGGAACCTGCATTGTCCAAGTGCCCGCTAGTTAACCTACATTGTCCAAGTCCCTGATGGGGAACCTACATAGTCCAAGTATCCACTAGGTAACCTACATAGTCCAAATACCCGCTAGTAACGTACATAGTCCAAGTGCCCGTTAGGTAACCTAGATAGTCCAAATGCCCGCTAGGGAACCCACATAGTCCAAGTGCCCGTTAGAGAACTTACATAGTCAAAGCCCTGCTAGGGAACCTACATAGTCCAAGTGCCCGCTAAGTAACCTAGATAGTCCAAGTACCCGTTAGCTAACCTAGATAGTCCAAGTGTACGCTAGGTAACCTCCATAGTCCAAGTGCCCGTTCGTTAACCTAGATAGTCCAAGTTCCTGTTAGCTAACCTCCATAGTCCAAGTGCCCGTTCGTTAACCTAGATAGTTCAAGTGCCCGCTAGGTAACCTAGACAGTCCAAGTGCCTGCTAGGTAACCTACATAGTCCAAGTGCCCGTTTGCTAACCTAGATCGTCAAAGGGCCCGCTAGTTAACCTACATAGTCCAAGGGCCCTCTAGTTAACCTAGATAGTCCAAGTGCCCGCTAGTTAACCTACATTGTCCAAGTCCCTGATGGGGAACCTACATAGTCCAAGTATCCGCTAGGTAACCTACATAGTCCAAATGCCCACTAGTAACGTACGTAGTCCAAATGCCCGTTAGGTAACCTACATAGTCCAAATGCCCGCTAGAAACCTACATAGTCCAAGTGCAAGAAGGGAACCTACATAATCCAAGTGCCCGCTAGGGAACCTACATAGTCCAAATGCCCGTTAGGTAACCTAGATAGTCCAAATGCCCGCTAGGGTACCCACATAGTCTAAGTGCCCGCGAGGTAACCTACATAGTCCAAGTGCCGATTCATTAACCTAGATTTTCCAAGTGCCCTCTAGGTAACCTAGACTGTCCAAGTGCCCGCTTGGTTACCTACATAGTCCACGTGCCCGTTCGTTAACCTAGATAGTACAAGAGCCCGCTAGTTAACCTACATAATGCAAGGGCCCGCTAGTTAACCTAGATATCCAAGTGCCCGCTAGTTAACCTACATTGTCCAAGTCCCTGATGGGGAACCTACATAGTCCAAGTATCCGCTAGGTAACCTACATAGTCCAAATGCCCGCTAGTAACGTACATAGTCCAAGTGCCCGTTAGGTAACCTAGATAGTCCAAATGCCCGCTAGGGAACCCACATAGTCCAAGTGCCCGTTAGAGAACTTACATAGTCAAAGCCCTGCTAGGGAACCTACATAGTCCAAGTGCCCGCTAGGGAACCTATATAGTCCAAGTACCCGTTAGCTAACCTAGATAGTCCAAGTGCCCGCTAGGTAACCTCCATAATCCAAGTGCCCGTTCGTTAACCTAGATTGTCCAAGATCCTGTTAGCTAACCTACATAGTCCAAGTGCCCGTTCGTTAACCTAGATAGTTCAAGTGCCCGCTAGGTAACCTAGACAGTCCAAGTGCCTGCTAGGTAACCTACATAGTCCAAGTGCCCGCTAGTTAACCTAGATAGTCCAAGTGCCCGCTAGTTAACCTACATTGTCCAAGTCCCTGATGGGGAACCTACATTATCCAAGTATCCGCTAGGTAACCTACATAGTCCAAATGCCCGCTAGTAACGTACATAGTCCACGTGCCCGTTAGGTAACCTAGATAGTCCAAATGCCCGCTAGGGAACCCACATAGTCCAAGTGCCCGTTAGAGAACTTACATAGTCAAAGCCCTGCTAGGGAACCTACATAGTCCAAGTGCCTGCTAGGGAACCTAGATAGTCCAAGTACCCGTTAGCTAACCTAGATAGTCCAAGTGCCCGCTAGGTAACCTACATAATCCAAGTGCCCTTTCGTTAACCTAGATAGTCCAAGTTCCTGTTAGCTAACCTACATAGTCCAAGTGCCTGTTCGTTAACCTAGATAGTTCAAGTGCCCGCTAGGTAACCTAGACAGTCCAAGTGCCTGCTAGGTAACCTACATAGTCCAAGTGCCCGCTAGGGAACCTACATATTCCAAGTGCCCGTTAGTTTACCTAGATAGTCAAAGTGCCTTCTAGGTAACCTAGATAGTCCAAATGCCCGCTAGGATACCCACAGAGTCCAACTGCCCGATAGGGAACCAACATAGTCCAAGTGCCCGCTAAGGGACCTACATAGTCCAAGTGCCCGTTAGGGAACCTACATAGTCCAAGTGCCCTCTAGGGAACCTGCATCATCCATGTGCCCGCTAGTTAACCTAGATAGTCCAAGTGCCCGCTAGTTAACCTACATAGTCCAAGGTCCGTTAGTTAACCTAGATAGTCCAAGTGCCCTCTAGTTAACCTACATAGTCCAAGGGCCCTCTAGTTAACCTCGATAGTCCAAGTGCCCACTAGGGGACGTACATAGTCAAAGTGCCCGCTGGGCAACCTAGATAGTCCAAGTGCCCGCTAGATTACCTACATAGTCCAAGTGCCCGCTGAGGAACCTACATAGTCCAAGTGTCCGAAAGGGAACCTACGTATTCCAAGTGCCCGTTAGGGCACCTAGATAGTCCAAGTAACCATAGGGAACCTATATAGTCCAAGTGCCCTCTAGGGAAGCTACATAGTCAAAGTGCCCGCTAGGGAACCTGCATTGTACAAGTGTCCGCTAGTTAACCTAGATAGTCCAAGTGCCCACTAGGTAACCTAGATATTCGAAGGGCCCGCTAGTTAACCTACATAGTCCAAGTGCCCGATAGGGAACCTACATAGTCCAAGTGCCCAATGAGGAACCTACATAGTCCAAGTGCCCGATAGGGAATCTTCATATTCCAAGGGCCTGTTAGGGAACCCAGATAGTCCAAGTGCCCATAGGGAACCTATATGGTCCAAGTGCCCTCTAGGGAAGCTACATATTCATAGTGCCCGCTAGGGAACCTGCATCGTCCAAGTGCCCGCTAGTTAACCTACATTGTCCAAGTCCCTGATGGGGAACCTACATAGTCCAAGTATCCGCTAGGTAACCTACATAGTCCAAATGCCCGCTAGTAACGTACATAGTCCAAGTGCGCGCTAGGTATCCTACATATTCCAAGTTCCCGGTAGGTAACCTAGATAGTCCAATTGCCCGCTAGGTAACCTACATAGTCCAAGAGCCGGCAGGTAACTTAGATAGTTCAAGTGCCCGCTAGGTTAGCTGCATAGATAGTTACCTAACCTGGATAGTCCAAGTGCCCGTTAGGTTACCTACATAGTCCACGTGCCCGTTCGTTAACCTAGATAGTACAATTGCCCGCTAGGTAACCTACATAGTCCAAGAGCCGGCAGGTAACTTAAACAGCTCAAGTGCCCGCTAGGTTACCTGCATAGTCCAAGTGCCCGTTAGGTAACCTAGATAGTCCAAGTGCCCGCTAGGTAACCTACATAGTCCAAGTGCCCGCTAGGTAACCTAGATAGTCCAAGTACCCGTTAGCTAACCTAGATAGTCCAAGTGCCCGCTAGGTAACCTCCATAGTCCAAGTTCCCGTTAGGTAACCTAGATAGGCAAAGTGCCCGCTAGTTAACCTACATAGTACAATGGCCCGCTAGTTGACCTAGATAGTCCAAGTGCCAGCTAGTTAACCTAGATAGTCAAAGTGCCCGCTAGTTAACCTAAGTAGTACAAATGTCCGATAGGGATCCTACATAGTCCAAGTGCCCGCTAGGTAACCTAGATATTCCAAGTTCCGGTTTGCTAACCTAGATAGTCCAAGTGCCCGCTAGGTAACCTACGTAGTACAAGTGCCCATTCGTTAACCTAGATAGGCCAAGTGCCTGCTAGTTAACCTATACTGTCCAAGTGCCCGCTAGGTTAATTACATAGTCCAAGTGCACTTTCGTTAACTTAGATAGTCCAAGTCGCGGTAGGTAACCAACATAGTCCAAGGGCCGCTAGGTAACCTATATAGCACAAGTGCCCGCTAGTTAGCCTATAGTCCAAGTGCCCTCTAGGTAACCTACATATTCCATGTTTCCGCTAGGTAACCTAGATAGTCCAAGTTCCCGTTACCTAACCTAGATAGTCCAAGTGCCCGTTAGGTTACCTACATAGTCCACGTGCCCGTTCGTTAACCTAGATAGTCCAATTGCCCGCTAGGTAACCTACATAGTCCAAGGGCCGGTTAGGTAACCTTTAGAATCCAAGTGACCACTAGGTAATCTAGATAGTCCAGGTGCCCGTTAGGTAACCTAGATAGTCCAAGTGCCCGCTAGTTAACCTACACAGTCCAAGTGCCCGCTGGTTAACTTAAACAGTCCAAGTGCCCGCTAGGTTACCTGCATAGTCCAAGTGCCCGTTAGGTAACCTAGATAGTCCAAGTGCCCGCTAGGTAACCTACATAGTCCAAGTGCCCACTAGGTAACCTAGATAGTCCAAGTACCCGTTAGCTAACCTAGATAGTCCAAGTGCCCGCTAGGTAACCTCCATAGTTCAAGTGCCCGCTAGGTAACCTCCATAGTCCAAGTGCCCGTTCGTTAACCTAGATAGTCCAAGTTCCTGTTAGCTAACTTACATAGTCCAAGTGCCCGTTCGTTAACCTAGAAGTCCAAGTGCCTGCTAGGTAACCTAAATAGTCCAAGTGCCCGTTTGCTAACCTAGATCGTCAAAGGGCCCGCTAGTTAACCTACATAGTCCAAGTGCCCGTTAGTTAACCTAGATAGTCAAAGTGCCTGCTAGGTAACCTAGATAGTCCAAATGCCCACTAGTTAACCTAGATAGTCCAAGTGCCCGCTAGTTAA
Organism: Tenrec ecaudatus; assembly: GCF_050624435.1. Taxonomy (NCBI): domain Eukaryota; kingdom Metazoa; phylum Chordata; class Mammalia; order Afrosoricida; family Tenrecidae; genus Tenrec; species Tenrec ecaudatus. The sequence goes on from NW_027458221.1 coordinate 277,804, forward strand.
CCTACATTGTCCAAGTCCCTGATGGGGAACTTACATAGTCCAAGTATCCGCTAGGTAACCTACATAGTCCAAATGCCCGCTAGTAACGTACATAGTCCAAGTGCCCGTTAGGTAACCTAGATAGTCCAAATGCCCACTAGGGAACCCACATAGCCCAAGTGCCCATTAGAGAACTTACATAATCAAAGCCCTGCTAGGGAACCTACATAGTCCAAGTGCCCGCTAGGGAACCTAGATAGTCTAAGTACCCGTTAGCTAACCTAGATAGTCCAAGTGCCCGCTAGGTAACCTCCATAGTCCAAGTGCCCGTTCGTTAACCTAAATAGTCTAAGTTCCTGTTAGCTAACCTACATAGTCCAAGTGTCCGTTCGTTAACCTAGATAGTTCAAGTGCCCGCTAGGTAACATATACAGTCCAAGTGCCTGCTAGGTAACCTACATAGTCTCAGTGCCCGCTAGGGAGCTACATAGTCCAAGTGCCCGCTAGGTAACCTACATAGTCCAAGTGCCCGTTAGTTAACCTAGATAGTCAAAGTGCCTGCTAGGTAACCTAGATAGTCCAAATGCCCGCTAGGGTACCCACATAGTCCAACTGCCCGATAGGGAACCAACATAGTCCAAGTGCCCGCTAAGGGACCGACATAGTCCAAGTGACCGCTAGGGAACCTACATAGTCCAAATGCCCGTTAGGGTACCCACAGAGTCCAACTGCCCGATAGGGAACCAACATAGTCCAAGTGCCCGCTAAGGGACCTACATAGTCCAAGTGCCCGTTAGGGAACCTACATAGTCCAAGTGCCCTCTAGAGAACCTGCATCGTCCAAGTGCCCGCCAGTTAACATAGAGAGTCTAAGTTCACGCTAGTTAACCTAGATAGTCCAAGTGCCCGCTAGTTAACATAGATCGTCCAAGTGCCCGCTAGTTAACCTACATAGTCCAAGGTCCGTTAGTTAACCTAGATAGTCCAAGTGCCCTCTAGATAACCTACATAGTCCAAGGGCCCTCTAGTTAACCTCGATAGTCCAAGTGCCCGCTAGGGGACGTACATAGTCCAAGTGCCCGCTGGACAACCTAGATAGTCCAAGTGCCCGCTAGTTAACCTACATAGTCCAAGTGCCCGCTGAGGAACCTACATAGACGAAGTGTCCGAAAGGGAACCTACGTATTCCAAGTGCCCGTTAGGGCACCTAGATAGTCCAAGTAACCATAGGGAACCTATATAGTCCAAGTGCCCTCTAGGGAAGCTACATAGTCAAAGTGCCCGCTAGGGAACCTGCATTGTACAAGTGCCCGCTAGTTAACCTAGATAGTACAAGTGCCAGTTAGGTAACCTAGATATTCGAAGGGCCCGCTAATTAACCTACATAGTCCAAGTGCCCGATAGGGAACCTACATAGTCCAAGTGCCCGATAGGGAATCTTCATATTCCAAGTGCCCATTAGGGAACCCAGATAGTCCAAGTGCCCATAGGGAACCTATATGGTCCAAGTGCCCTCTAGGGAAGCTACATATTCATAGTGCCCGCTAGGGAACCTGCATTGTCCAAGTGCCCGCTAGTTAACCAAGATTGTCCAAGTGTCCGCTAGTAAACCTACACAGGCCAAGTTCCCATTAGGTAACCTAGATAGGCCAAGTGCCCGCAAGGTAACCTACATAGTCCAAGTGCCCGCTAGGTAACCTAGATATTCCAAGTTCCGGTTTACTAACCTAGATAGTCCAAGTGCCCGCTAGGTAACCTACATAGTCCAAGTGCCCATTCGTTAACCTAGATAGTCCAAGTGCCCGCTAGGTAACCTATACTGTCCAAGTGCCCGCTAGGTTACCTACATAGTACATGTGCACGTTCGTTAACTTAGATAGTCCAAGTTGCGCTAGGTAACATACATAGACCAAGGAGCCGCTAGGTAACCTATCTAGTCCAAGTGCCCGCTAGTTAAACTATAGTCCAAGTGCCCGCTAGGTAACCTACATATTCCAAGTTCCCGCTAGGTAACCTAGATAGTCCAAGTGCCCGTTACCTAACCTAGATAGTCCAAGTGCCCATTAGGTTACCTACATAGTCCACGTGCCGGTTCGTTAACCTAGATAGTCCAAGTGCCCGCTAATTAACCTACATAGTCCAAGTGCCCACTAATTAACCTACATAGTCAAAGTGCCCGTTAGGTAACCTAGACAATCCAAGTGCCCGCTAGGTAACCTCCATAGTCCAAGTGCCCGCTAATTAACCTATATAGTCCAAGTGCCCGCTAGGGAACCTGCATCGTCCAAGTGCCCGCTAGTTAATCTAGATAGTCCAAGTGCCCGCTAGTTAACCTACATAGTCCAAGGGCCCTCTATTTAACCTAGATAGTCCAAGTGCCCGCTAGGGGACGTACATAGTCCAAGTGCCCGCTAGGTAACCTAGATATTCTAAGGGCCCGCTAGTTAACCTACATAGTCCAACTGCCCGATAGGGAACCTACATAGTCCAAGGTCCCGCTAAGGGACGAACATAGTCCAAGTGCCCGCTAGGGAACCTACATAGTCCACGTGCCCGCTAGGTAACCTAGATAGTCCAAGTGCCCGCTAGTTAACCTACATAGTCCAAGTGCCCGCTGAGGAACCTACATAGTCCAAGTGTCCGAAAGGGAACCTACGTATTCCAAGTGCCCATTAGGGCACCTAGATAGTCCAAGTGCCCATAGGGAACCTATATGGTCCAAGTGCCCTCTAGGGAAACTACATATTCATAGTGCCCGCAAAGGAACCTGCATTGTCCAAGTGCCCGCTAGTTATCCTAGATCGTCCAAGGGTCCGCTAGTAAACCTACATAGTCCAAGTTCCCGTTAGGTAACCTAGATAGGCCAAGTGCCCGCTAGTTAACCTACATAGTACAATGGCCCGCTAGTTGACATAGATAGTCCAAGTGCCCGCTAGTTAACCTCGCTAGTCAAAGTGCCCTCTAGTTAACCTAAGTAGTACAAATGTCCAATAGGGATCCTACATAATCCAAGTGCCCGCTAGGTAACCTAGATATTCCAAGTTCCAGTTTGCTAACCTAGATAGTCCAAGTGCCCGCTATGTAACCTATACTGTCCAAGTGCCCGCTAGGTTACTTACATAGTCCAAGTGCACGTTCGTTAACTTAGATAGTCCAAGTCGCGTTAGGTAACCAACATAATGTAAGGGCCGCTAGGTAACCTATATAGTCCAAGTGCCCGCTAGTTAACCTATAGTCCAAGTGCCCTCTAGGTAACTTAAACAGTCCAAGTGCCCGCTAGGTTACCTGCATAGTCCAAGTGCCCGCTAGGTAACCTACACAGTCCAAGTGCCTGCTAGGTAACCTACATAGTCCAAGTGCCCGTTTGCTAACCTAGATCGTCAAAGGGCCCGCTAGTTAACCTACATAGTCCAAGGGCCCTCTAGTTAACCTAGATAGTCCAAGTGCCCTCTAGTTAACCTACATTGTCCAAGTCCCTGATGGGGAGCCTACATAGTCCAAGTATCCGCTAGGTAACCTACATAGTCCAAATGCCCACTAGTAACGTACGTAGTCCAAATGCCCGTTAGGTAACCTAGATAGTCCAAATGCCCGCTAGGGAACCTACATAGCCCAAGTGCCCGCTAGGTAACCTACATAGTCCAAATGCCCGCTAGAAACCTACATAGTCCAAGTGCAAGAAGGGAACCTACATAATCCAAGTGCCCGCTAGGGAACCTACATAGTCCAAATGCCCGTTAGGTAACCTAGATAGTCCAAATGCCCGCTAGGGTACCCACATAGTCTAAGTGCCCGCGAGGTAACCTACATAGTCCAAGTGCCCATTCATTAACCTAGATTTTCCAAGTACCCTCTAGGTAACCTAGACTGTCCAAGTGCCCGCTTGGTTACCTACATAGTCCACGTGCCCGTTCGTTAACCTAGAAAGTACAAGAGCCCGCTAGTTAACCTACATATTCCAAGGGCCCGCTAGTTAACCTAGATAGTCCAAGTGCCCGCTAGTTAACCTACATTGTCCATGTCCCTGATGGGGAACCTACATAGTCCAAGTATCCGCTATGTAACCTACATAGTCCAAATGCCCGCTAGTAACGTACATAGTCCAAGTGCCCGTTAGGTAACCTAGATAGTCCAAATGCCCGCTAGGGAACCCACATAGTCCAAGTGCCCGTTAGAGAACTTAGATAGTCAAAGCCCTGCTAGGGAACCTACATAGTCCAAGTGCCCGCTAGGGAACCTAGATAGTCCAAGTACCCGTTAGCTAACCTAGATAGTCCAAGTGCCCGCTAGGTAACCTACATAGTCCAAGTGCCCGTTCGTTAACCTAGATAGTCCAAGTTCCTGTTAGCTAACCTACATAGTCCAAGTGCCCGTTCGTTAACCTAGATAGTAAAAGTGCCCGCTAGGTAACCTAGACAGTCCAAGTGCCTGCTAGGTAACCTACATAGTCCAAGTGCCCGCTAGGGAACCTACATAGTCCAAGGGCCCGCTAGTTAACCTAGATAATCCAAGTGCCCGCTAGTTAACCTACATTGTCCAAGTCCCTGATGGGGAACCTACATAGTCCAAGTATCCGCTAGGTAACCTACATAGTCCAAATGCCCGCTAGTAACGTACATAGTCCAAGTGCCCGTTAGGTAACCTAGATAGTCCAAATGCCCGCTAGGGAACCCACATAGTCCAAGTGCCCGTTAGAGAACTTACATAGTCAAAGCCCTGCTAGGGAACTTACATAGTCCAAGTGCCCGCTAGGGAACCTAGATAGTCCATGTACCCGTTAGCTAACCTAGATAGTCCAAGTGCCCGCTAGGTAACCTCCATAGTCCAAGTGCCCGTTCGTTAACCTAGATAGTCCAAGTTCCTGTTAGCTAACCTACATAGTCCAAATGCCCGTTCGTTAACCTAGATAGTTCAAGTGCCCGCTAGGTAACCTAGACAGTCCAAGTGCCTGCTAGGTAACCTACATAGTCCAAGTGCCCGCTAGGGAACCTACATAGTCCAAGTGCCCGTTAGTTAACCTAGATAGTCAAAGTGCCTTCTAGGTAACCTAGATAGTCCAAATGCCCGCTAGGATACCCACATAGTCCAACTGCCCGATAGGGAACCAACATAGTCCAAGTGCCCGCTAAGGGACCTACATAGTCCAAGTGCCCGTTAGGGAACCTACATAGTCCAAGTGCCCTCTAGGGAACCTGCATCGTCCATGTGCCCGCCAGTTAACATAGATAGTCTAAGTTCCCGCTAGTTAACCTAGATAGTCCAAGTGCCCGCTAGTTAACCTAGATCGTCCAAGTGCCCGCTAGTTAACCTACATAATCCAAGGTCCGTTAGTTAACCTAGATAGTCCAAGTGCCCTCTAGTTAACCTACATAGTCAAAGGGCCCTCTAGTTAACCTCGATATTCCAAGTGCCCGCTAGGGGACGTACATAGTCCAAGTGCCCGCTGGGCAACCTAGATAGTCCAAGTGCCCGCTAGATAACCTACATAGTCCAAGTGCCCGCTGAGGAACCTACATAGTCCAAGTGTCCGAAAGGGAACCTACGTATTCCAAGTGCCCGTTAGGGCACCTAGATAGTCCAAGTAACCATAGGGAACCTATATAGTCCAAGTGCCCTCTAGGGAAGCTACATAGTCAAAGTGCCCACTAGGGAACCTGCATTGTACAAGTGCCCGCTAGTTAACCTAGATAGTCCAAGTGCCCGCTAGGTAACCTAGATAGTCGAAGGGCCCGCTAGTTAACCTACATAGTCCAAGTGCCCGATAGGGAACCTACATAGTCCAAGTGCCCAATGAGGAACCTACATAGTCCAAGTGCCCGATAGGGAATCTTCATATTCCAATTGCCCGTTAGGGAACCCAGATAGTCCAAGTGCCCATAGGGAACCTATATGGTCCAAGTGCCCTCTAGGGAAGCTACATATTCATCGTGCCCGCTAGGGAACCTGCATTGTCCAAGTGCCCGCTAGTTAACCAAGATCGTCCAAGTGTCCGCTAGTAAACCTACATAGTCCAAGTTCCCGTTAGGTAACCTAGATAGGCCAAGTGCCCGCAAGGTAACCTACAGAGTCCAAGTGCCCGCTAGGTAACCTAGATATTCCAAGTTCCGGTTTACTAACCTAGATAGTCCAAGTGCCCGCTAGGTAACCTACATAGTCCAAGTGCCCATTCGTTAACCTAGATAGTCCAAGTGCCCGCTAGGTAACCTATATTGTCCAAGTGCCCGCTAGGTTACCTACATAGTCCATGTGCACGTTCGTTAACTTAGATAGTCCAAGTCGCGCTAGGTAACATACATAGTCCAAAGGCCCGCTAGGAAACCTATATAATCCAAGTGCCCGCTAGTTAAACTATAGTCCAAGTGCCCGCTAGGTAACCTACATATTCCAAGTTCCCGCTATGTAACCAAGATAGTCCAAGTGCCCGTTACCTAACCTAGATAGTCCAAGTGCCCGTTAGGTTACCTACATAGTCCAAGAGCCCGCTAATTGACCTACATAGTCCAAGTGCCCGTTAGGTAACCTAGACAGTCCAAGTGCCCGATAGTTAACCTCCATAGTCCAAGTGCCCGCTAATTAACCTATATAGTCCAAGTGCCCGCTAGGGAACCTGCATCATCCATGTGCCCGCTAGTTAATCTAGATAGTCCAAGTGCCCGCTAGTTAAGCTAGATAGTCCAAGTGGCCGATAGTTAACCTAGATCGTCCAAGTGCCCGCTAGTTAACCTAGATCGCCCAAGTGCCCGCTAGTTAACCTACATAGTCCAAGGTCCGCTAGTTAACCCAGATATTCCAAGTGCCCGCTAGTTAACCTACATAGTCCAAGGGTCCTCTAGTTAACCTAGATAGTCCAAGTGCCCACTAGGGGAAGTACATAGTCCAAGTGCCCGCTAGGTAACCTAGATAGTCTAAGGGCCCCCTAGTTAACCTACATAGTCCAACTGCCCGATAGGGAACCTACATAGTCCAAGCGCTCGCTAATGGTCGAACATAGTCCAAGTGCTCGCTAGGGAACCTACATAGTCCAAGTGCCCGCTAGGGAACCTACATAGTCCAAGTGCCCGCTAGGTAACCTAGATAGTCCAAGTGCCCTCTAGTTAACCTACATAGTCCAAGTGCCCGCTGAGGAACCTACATAGTCCAAGTGTCCGAAAGGGAACCTACGTATTCCAAGTGCCCATTAGGGCACCTAGATAGTCCAAGTGCCCATAGGGAACCTATATAGTCCAAGTGCCCTATAGGGAACTTACATAGTCAAAGTGCCCGCTAGGTAACCTGCATTGTACAAGTGCCCTCTAGTTAACCTAGATCTTCCAAGTGCCCGCTAGGTAACCTAGGTAGTCCAAGGGCCCGCTAGTTAACCTACATAGTCCATGTGCCCGATAGGGAACCTACATAGTCCAAGTGCCCAATGCGGAACCTACATAGTCCAAGTGCCCGCTAGGGAACCTACAAAATCCAAGTGCCCGCTAGGTAACCTAGATAGTCCAAGTGCCCGCTAGTTAACCTACATAGTCCAAGTGCCCGCTGAGGAACCTACATAGTCCAAGTGTCCGAAAGGGAACCTACGTATTCCAAGTGCCCGTTAGGGCACCTAGATAGTCCAAGTAACCATAGGGAACCTATATAGTCCAAGTGCCCTCTAGGGAAGCTACATAGTCAAAGTGCCCGCTAGGGAACCTGCATTGTACAAGTGCCCGCTAGTTAACCTAGATAGTCCAAGTGCCCGCTAGGTAACCTAGATAGTCGAAGGGCCCGCTAGTTAACCTACATAGTCCAAGTGCCCGATAGGGAACCTACATAGTCCAAGTGCCCAATGAGGAACCTACATAGTCCAAGTACCCGATAGGGAATCTTCATATTCCAATTGCCCGTTAGGGAACCCAGATAGTCCAAGTGCCCATAGTGAACCTATATGGTCCAAGTGCCCTCTAGGGAAGCTACATATTCATAGTGCCCGCTAGGGAACCTGCATTGTCCAAGTGCCCGCTAGTTAACCAAGATCGTCCAAGTGTCCGCTAGTAAACCTACATAGTCCAAGTTCCCGTTAGGTAACCTAGATAGGCCAAGTGCCCGCAAGGTAACCTACATAGTTCAAGTGCCCGCTAGGTAACCTAGATATTCCAAGTTCCGGTTTACTAATCTAGATAGTCCAAGTGCCCGCTAGGTAACCTACATAGTCCAAGTGCCCATTCGTTAACCTAGATAGTCCAAGTGCCCGCTAGGTAACCTATATTGTCCAAGTGCCCGCTAGGTTACCTACATAGTCCATGTGCACGTTCGTTAACTTAGATAGTCCAAGTCGCGCTAGGTAACCTACATAGTCCAAAGGCCCGCTAGGTAACCTATATAATCCAAGTGCCCGCTAGTTAAACTATAGTCCAAGTGCCCGCTAGGTAACCTAAATATTCCAAGTTCCCGCTATGTAACCAAGATAGTCCAAGTGCCCGTTACCTAACCTAGATAGTCCAAGTGCCCGTTAGGTTACCTACATAGTCCAAGTGCCCGCTAATTAACCTACATAGTCCAAGTGCCCGTTAGGTAACCTAGACAGTCCAAGTGCCCGATAGTTAACCTCCATAGTCCAAGTGCCCGCTAATTAACCTATATAGTCCAAGTGCCCGCTAGGGAACCTGCATCATCCATGTGCCCGCTAGTTAATCTAGATAGTCCAAGTGCCCGCTAGTTAAGCTAGATATCCAAGTGGCCGATAGTTAACCTAGATTGTCCAAGTGCCTGCTAGTTAACCTAGATCGCCCAAGTGCCCGCTAGTTAACCTACATAGTCCAAGGTCCGCTAGTTAACCTAGATATTCCAAGTGCCCGCTAGTTAACCTACATAGTCCAAGGGCCCTCTAGTTAACCTAGATAGTCCAAGTGCCCACTAGGGGAAGTACATAGTCCAAGTGCCCGCTAGGTAACCTAGATAGTCTAAGGGCCCCCTAGTTAACCTACATTGTCCAACTGCCCGATAGGGAACCTACATAGTCCAAGCGCTCGCTAAGGGACGAACATAGTCCAAGTGCTCGCTAGGGAACCTACATAGTCCAAGTGCCCGCTAGGGAACCTACATAGTCCAAGTGCCCGCTAGGTAACCTAGATAGTCCAAGTGCCCGCTAGTTAACCTACATAGTCCAAGTGCCCGCTGAGGAACCTACATAGTCCAAGTGTCCGAAAGGGAACCTACGTATTCCAAGTGCCCATTAGGGCACCTAGATAGTCCAAGTGCCCATAGGGAACCTATATAGTCCAAGTGCCCTCTAGGGAACTTACATAGTCAAAGTGCCCGCTAGGGTACCTGCATTGTACAAGTGCCCTCTAGTTAACCTAGATAGTCCAAGTGCCCGCTAGGTAACCTAGATAGTCCAAGGGCCTGCTAGTTAACCTACATAGTCCAACGCCCCTCTAGTTAACCTAGATAGTCCAAGTCCCCGCTGGAGGACGTACATAGTTCAAGTGCCCGCTAGGTAACCTAGATAGTCTACGGGCCCGCTAGTTAACCTACATAGTATAACTGCCCGATAGGGAACCTACATAGTCCAAGTGCCCACTAAGGGACGAACATAGTCCAAGTGCCCGCTAGGGAACCTGCATAGTCAAAGTGCCCGATAGGTAACCTAGATAGTCCAAGTGCCCGCTAGTAAACCTACATAGTCCAAGTGCCCACTGAGGAACCTGCATAGTCCAAGTGTCCGAAAGGGAACCTACGTATTCCAAGTGCCCATTAGGGCACCTAGATAGTCCAAGTGCCCATAGGGAACCTATATCGTCCAAGTGCCCTCTAGGGAACCTCCATAGTCAAAGTGCCCGCTAGGGAACCTGTATTGTACAAGTGACCTCTAGTTAACCTAGATAGTCCAAGTGCCCGCTAGGTAACCTAGATAGTCCAAGGGCCCGCTAGTTAACCTACAAAGTCCAAGTGCCCGATAGGGAACCTACATAGTCCAAGTGCCCAATGAGAAACCTACATAGTCCAAGTGCCCGATAGGGAATCTTCATATTCCAAGTGCCCGTTAGGGAACCCAGATAGTCCAAGTGCCCATAGGGAACCTACATAGTCCAAGTGCCCTCTAGGGAAGCTACATATTCATAGTGCCCGCTAGGGAACCTGCATTGTCCAAGTGCCCGCTAGTTAACCTAGATCGTCCAAGTGTCCGCTAGTAAACCTACATAGTCCAAGTTCCCGTTAGGTAACCTAGATAGGCCAAGTGCCCGCTAGTTAACCTACATAGTACAATGGCCCGCTAGTTGACCTAGATAGTTCAAGTGCCCGCTAGTTAACCTAGATAGTCAAAGTGCCCGCTAGTTAACCTAAGTAGTACAAATGTCCGATAGGGATCCTACATAGTCCATGTGCCCGCTAGGTAACCTAGATATTCCAAGTTCCGGTTTGCTAACCTAGATAGTCCAAGTGCCCGCTAGGTAACCTACATATTCCAAGTGCCCATTCGTTAACCTAGATAGTCCAAGTGCCCGCTAGGTAACCTATACTGTCCAAGTGCCTGCTAGGTTACCTACATAGTCCAAGTGCACGTTCGTTAACTTGATAGTCCAAGTCGCGCTAGGTAACCTACATAGTCCAAGGGCCACTAGTTAACCTATAGTCCAAGTGCCCTCTAGGTAACCTACATATTCCAAGTTCCCGCTAGGTAACCTAGATAGTCAAAGTGCCCGTTACCTAACATAGATAGTCCAAGTGCCCGTGAGGTTACCTACATAGTCCACGTGCCCGTTCGTTAACCTAGATAGTACAATTGCCCGCTAGGTAACCTACATAGTGCAAGAGCCGGCAGGTAACTTAGACAGTTCAAGTGCCCGCTAGGTTACCTGCATAGTCCAAGTGCCCGTTAGGTAACCTAGATAGTCCAAGTGCCCGCTAGGTAACCTACATAGTCCAAGTGCCCGCTAGGTAACCTAGATAGTCCAAGTACCCGTTAGCTAACCTAGATAGTCCAAGTGCCCGCTAGGTAACCTCCATAGTCCAATTGCCTTCTAGGTAACCTCCATAGTCCAAGTGCCCAATAATTTACCTATATATTCCAAGTGCCCGCTAGGGAAACTGCATCGTTCAAGTGCCCGCTAGTTAATCTAGATAGTCCAAGTGCCCGCTAGTTAACCTAGATAGTCCAAGTGCCCGCTACTTAACCTAGATCGTCCAAGTGCCCGCTAGTTAACCTACATAGTCCAAGGTCGGCTCGTTAACCTAGATATTCCAAGTGCCCCTTAGTTAACCTACATAGTCAAAGGGCCCTCTAGTTAACCTAGATAGTCCAAGTGCCCGCTAGGGGACATACATAGTCCAAGTGCCCGCTATGTAACCTAGATAGTCTAAGGGCCCGCTAGATAACCTACATAGTCCAACTGCCCGATAGGGAACCTACATAGTCCAAGTGCCCGCTAGGGAACCTACAAAATCCAAGTGCCCGCTAGGTAACCTAGATAGTCCAAGTGCCCGCTAGTTAACCTACATAGTCCAAGTGCCCGCTGAGGAACCTACATAGTCCAAATGTCCGAAAGGGAACCTACGTATTCCAAGTGCCCGTTAGGGCACCTAGATAGTCCAAGTAACCATAGGGAACCTATATAGTCCAAGTGCCCTCTAGGGAAGCTACATAGTCAAAGTGCCCGCTAGGGAACCTGCATTGTACAAGTGCCCGCTAGTTAACCTAGATAGTCCAAGTGCCCGCTAGGTAACCTAGATAGTCGAAGGGCCCGCTAGTTAACCTACATAGTCCAAGTGCCCGATAGGGAACCTACATAGTCCAAGTGCCCAATGAGGAACCTACATAGTCTAAGTGCCCGATAGGGAATCTTCATATTCCAAGTGCCCGTTAGGGAACCCAGATAGTCCAAGTGCCCATAGGGAACCTATGTCGTCCAAGTGCCCTCTAGGGAAGCTACATATTCATAGTGCCCGTTAGGGAACCTGCATTGTCCAAGTGCCCGCTAGTTAACCAAGATCGTCCAAGTGTCCGCTAGTAAACCTACATAGTCCAAGTTCCCGTTAGGTAACCTAGATAGGCCAAGTGCCCGCAAGGTAACCTACATAGTCCAAGTGCCCGCTAGGTAAACTAGATATTCCAAGTTCCGGTTTACTAATCTAGATAGTCCAAGTGCCCGCTAGGTAACCTACATAGTCCAAGTGCCCATTCGTTAACCTAGATAGTCCAAGTGCCCGCTAGGTAACCTATACTGTCCAAGTGCCCGCTAGGTTACCTATATAGTCCATGTGCACGTTCTTTAACTTAGATAGTCCAAGTCGCGCTAGGTAACCTATATAGTCCAAGTGCCCGCTAGTTAAACTATAGTCCAAGTGCCCGCTAGGTAACCTACATATTCCAAGTTCCCGCTAGGTAACCAAGATTTTCCAAGTGCCCGTTACCTAACCTAGATAGTCCAAGTGCCCGTTAGGTTACCTACATAGTCCAAGTGCCCGCTAATTAACCTACATAGTCCAAGTGCCCGTTAGGTAACCTAGACAGTCCAAGTGCCCGATAGTTAACCTCCATAGTCCAAGTGCCCGCTAATTAACCTATATACCCAAGTGCCCGCTAGGGAACCTGCATCATCCAAGTGCCCGCTAGTTAAGCTAGATAGTCCAAGTGCCCGCTAGTTAAGCTAGATAGTCCAAGTGGCCGCTAGTTAACCTAGATCGTCCAAGTGCCCGCTAGTTAACCTAGATCGCCCAAGTGCCCACTAGTTAACCTACATAGTCCAAGGTCCGCTAGGTAACCTAGATATTTCAAGTGCCCGCTAGTTAACCTACATACTCCAAGGGCCCTCTAGTTAACCTAGATAGTCCAAGTGCCCACTAGGGGAAGTACATAGTCCAAGTGCCCGCTAGGTAACCTAGATAGTCTAAGGGCCCGCTAGTTAACCTACATAGTCCAACTGCCCGATAGGGAACCTACATAGTCCAAGCGCTCGCTAAGGGACGAACATAGTCCAAGTGCCCGCTAGGGAACCTACATAGTCCAAGTGCCCGCTAGGTAACCTAGATAGTCCAAGTGCCCGCTAGTTAACCTACATAGTCCAAGTGCCCGCTGAGGAACCTACATAGTCCAAGTGTCCGAAAGGGAACCTACGTATTCCAAGTGCCCATTAGGGCACCTAGATAGTCCAAGTGCCCATAGGGAACCTATATAGTCCAAGTGCCCTCTAGGGAACTTACATAGTTAAAGTGCCCGCTAGGGTACCTGCATTGTACAAGTGCCCTCTAGTTAACCTAGATAGTCCAAGTGCCCGCTAGGTAACCTAGATAGTCCAAGGGCCTGCTAGTTAACCTACATAGTCCAACGGCCCTCTAGTTAACCTAGATAGTCCAAGTACCCGCTGGAGGACGTACATAGTCCAAGTGCCCGCTAGGTAACCTAGATAGTCTACAGGCCCGCTAGTTAACCTACATAGTCCAACTGCCCGATAGGGAACCTACATAGTCCAAGTGCCCGCTAAGGGACGAACATAGTCCAAGTGCCCGCTAGGGAACCTGCATAGTCCAAGTGCCCGATAGGTAACCTAGATAGTCCAAGTGCCCGCTAGTAAACCTACATAGTCCAAGTGCCCACTGAGGAACCTGCATAGTCCAAGTGTCCGAAAGGGAACCTACGTATTCCAAGTGCCCATTAGGGCACCTAGATAGTCCAAGTGCCCATAGGGAACCTATATCGTCCAAGTGCCCTCTAGGGAACCTACATAGTCAAAGTGCCCGCTAGGGAACCTGCATTGTACAAGTGCCCTCTAGTTAACCTAGATAGTCCAAGTGCCCGCTAGGTAACCTAGATAGTCCAAGGGCCCGCTAGTTAACCTACAAAGTCCAAGTGCCCGATAGGGAACCTACATAGTCCAAGTGCCCAATGAGGAACCTACATAGTCCAAGTGCCCGATAGGGAATCTTCATATTCCAAGTGCCCGTTAGGGAACCCAGATAGTCCAAGTGCCCATAGGGAACCTACATAGTCCAAGTGCCCTCTAGGGAAGCTACATATTCATAGTGCCCGCTAGGGAACCTGCATTGTCCAAGTGCCCGCTAGTTTACCTAGATCGTCCAAGTGTCCGCTAGTAAACCTACATAGTCCAAGTTCCCGTTACGTAACCTAGATAGTCCAAGTGCCCACTAGTTAACCTACATAGTACAATGGCCCGCTAGTTGACCTAGATAGTTCAAGTGCCCGCTATTTAACCTAGATAGTGAAAGTGCCCGCTAGTTAACCTAAGTAGTACAAATGTGCGATAGGGATCCTACATAGTCCATGTGCCCGCTAGGTAACCTAGATATTCCAAGTTCCGGTTTGCTAACCTAGATAGTCCAAGTGCCCGCTAGGTAACCTACATATTCCAAGTGCCCATTCGTTAACCTAGATAGTCCAAGTGCCCGCTAGGTAACCTATACTGTCCAAGTGCCTGCTAGGTTACCTACATAGTCCAAGTGCACGTTCGTTAACTTAGATAGTCCAAGTCGCGCTAGGTAACCTACATAGTCCAAGGGCCACTAGGTAACCTATAGTCCAAGTGCCCTCTAGGGAACCTACATATTCCAAGTTCCCGCTAGGTAACCTAGATAGTCAAAGTGCCCGTTACCTAACCTAGATAGTCCAAGTGCCCGTGAGGTTACCTACATAGTCCACGTGCCCGTTCGTTAACCTAGATAGTACAATTGCCCGCTAGGTAACCTACATAGTCCAATAGCCGGCAGGTAACTTAGACAGTTCAAGTGCCCGTTAGGTTACCTGCATAGTCCAAGTGCCCGTTAGGTAACCTAGATAGTCCAAGTGCCCGCTAGGTAACCTACATAGTCCAAGTGCCCGCTAGGTAACCTAGATAGTCCAAGTACCCGTTAGCTAACCTAGATAGTCCAAGTGCCCGCTAGGTAACCTCCATAGTCCAATTGCCTTCTAGGTAACCTCCATAGTCCAAGTGCCCAATAATTTACCTATATAGTCCAAGTGCCCGCTAGGGAAACTGCATCGTTCAAGTGCCCGCTAGTTAATCTAGATAGTCCAAGTGCCCGCTAGTTAACCAAGATAGTCCAAGTGCCCGCTACTTAACCTAGATCGTCCAAGTGCCCGCTAGTTAACCTACATAGTCCAAGGTCCGCTAGTTAACCTAGATATTCCAAGTGCCCCTTAGTTAACCTACATAGTCAAAGGGCCCTCTAGTTAACCTAGATAGTCCAAGTGCCCGCTAGGGGACATACATAGTCCAAGTTCCCACTATGTAACCTAGATAGTCTAAGGGCCCGCTAGATAACCTACATAGTACAACTGCCCGATAGGGAACCTACATAGTCCAAATGCCCGCTAAGGGACGAACATAGTCCAAGTGCCCGCTAGGGAACCTACAAAATCCAAGTGCCCGCTAGGTAACCTAGATAGTCCACGTGCCCGCTAGTTAACCTACATAGTCCAAGTGCCCGCTGAGGAACCTACATAGTCCAAGTGTCCGAAAGGGAACCTACGTATTCCAAGTGCCCGTTAGGGCACCTAGATAGTCCAAGTAACCATAGGGAACCTATATAGTCCAAGTGCCCTCCAGGGAAGCAACATAGTCAAAGTGCCCGCTAGGGAACCTGCATTGTACAAGTGCCCGCTAGTTAATCTAGATAGTCCAAGTGCCCGCTAGGTAACCTAGATAGTCGAAGGGCCCGCTAGTTAACCTACATAGTCCAAGTGCCCGATAGGCAACCTACATAGTCCAAGTGCCCAATGAGGAACCTACATAGTCCAAGTGCCCGAGAGGGAATCTTCATATTCCAAGTGCCCGTTAGGGAACCCAGATAGTCCAAGTGCCCATAGGGAACCTATATGGTCCAAGTGCCCTCTAGGGAAGCTACATATTCATAGTGCCCGCTAGGGAACCTGCATTGTCCAAGTGCCCGCTAGTTAACCAAGATCGTCCAAGTGTCCGCTAGTAAACCTACATAGTCCAAGTTCCCGTTAGGTAACCTAGATAGGCCAAGTGCCCGCAAGGTAACCTACATAGTCCAAGTGCCCGCTAGGTAAACTAGATATTCCAAGTTCCGGTTTACTAATCTAGATAGTCCAAGTGCCCGCTAGGTAACCTACATAGTCCAAGTGCCCATTCGTTAACCTAGATAGTCCAAGTGCCCGCTAGGTAACCTATACTGTCCAAGTGCCCGCTAGGTTACCTATATAGTCCATGTGCACGTTCTTTAACTTAGTCCAAGTCGCGCTAGGTAACCTATATAGTCCAAGTGCCCGCTAGTTAAACTATAGTCCAAGTGCCCGCTAGGTAACCTCCATATTCCAAGTTCCCGCTAGGTAACCAAGATTGTCCAAGTGCCCGTTACCTAACCTAGATAGTCCAAGTGCCCGTTAGGTTACCTACATAGTCCAAGTGCCCGCTAATTAACCTACATAGTCCAAGTGCCCGTTAGGTAACCTAGACAGTCCAAGTGCCCGATAGTTAACCTCCATAGTCCAAGTGCCCGCTAATTAACCTATATAGTCCAAGTGCCCGCTAGGGAACCTGCATCATCCAAGTGCCCGCTAGTTAAGCTAGATAGTCCAAGTGCCCGCTAGTTAAGCTAGATAGTCCAAGTGGCCGCTAGTTAACCTAGATCGTCCAAGTGCCCGCTAGTTAACCTAGATCGCCCAAGTGCCCGCTAGTTAACCTACATAGTCCAAGGTCCGCTAGTTAACCTAGATATTTCAAGTGCCCACTAGTTAACCTACATAGTCCAAGGGCCCTCTAGTTAACCTAGATAGTCCAAGTGCCCACTAGGGGAAGTACATAGTCCAAGTGCCCGCTAGGTAACCTAGATAGTCTAAGGGCCCGCTAGTTAACCTACATAGTCCAACTGCCCGATAGGTAACCTACATAGTCCAAGCGCTCGCTAAGGGACGAACATAGTCCAAGTGCCCGCTAGGGAACCTACATAGTCCAAGTGCCCGCTAGGTAACCTAGATAGTCCAAGTGCCCGCTAGTTAACCTACATAGTCCAAGTGCCCGCTGAGGAACCTACATAGTCCAAGTGTCCGAAAGGGAACCTACGTATTCCAAGTGCCCATTAGGGCACCTAGATAGTCCAAGTGCCCATAGGGAACCTATATAGTCCAAGTGCCCTCTAGGGAACTTACATAGTCAAAGTGCCCGCTAGGGTACCTGCATTGTACAAGTGCCCTCTAGTTAACCTAGATAGTCCAAGTGCCCGCTAGGTAACCTAGATAGTCCAAGGGCCTGCTAGTTAACCTACATAGTCCAACGGCCCTCTAGTTAACCTAGATAGTCCAAGTGTCCGCTGGAGGACGTACATAGTCCAAGTGCCTGCTAGGTAACCTAGATAGTCTACGGGCCCGCTAGTTAACCTACATAGTCCAACTGCCCGATAGGGAACCTACATAGTCCAAGTGCCCGCTAAGGGACGAACATTGTCCAAGTGCCCGCTAGGGAACCTGCATAGTCCAAGTGCCCGATAGGTAACCTAGATAGTCCAAGTGCCCGCTAGTAAACCTACATAGTCCAAGTGCCCACTGAGGAACCTGCATAGTCCAAGTGTCCGAAAGGGAACCTACGTATTCCAAGTGCCCATTAGGGCACCTAGATAGTCCAAGTGCCCATAGGGAACCTATATCGTCCAAGTGCCCTCTAGGGAACCTACATAGTCAAAGTGCCCGCTAGGGAACCTGCATTGTACAAGTGCCCTCTAGTTAACCTACATAGTCCAAGTGCCCGCTAGGTAACCTAGATAGTCCAAGGGCCCGCTAGTTAACCTACAAAGTCCAAGTGCCCAATGAGGAACCTACATAGTCCAAGTGCCCGATAGGGAATCTTCATATTCCAAGTGCCCGTTAGGGAACCCAGATAGTCCAAGTGCCCATAGGGAACCTACATAATCCAAGTGCCCTCTAGGGAAGCTACATATTCATAGTGCCCGCTAGGGAACCTGCATTGTCCAAGTGCCCGCTAGTTAACCTAGATCGTCCAAGTGTCCGCTAGTAAACCTACATAGTCCAAGTTCCCGTTAGGTAACCTAGATAGGCCAAGTGCCCGCTAGTTAACCTACATAGTACAATGGCCCGCTAGTTGACCTAGATAGTTCAAGTGCCCGCTAGTTAACCTAGATAGTCAAAGTGCCCGCTAGTTAACCTAAGTAGTACAAATGTCCGATAGGGATCCTACATAGTCCAAGTGCCCGCTAGGTAACCTAGATATTCCAAGTTCCGGTTTGCTAAGCTAGATAGTCCAAGTGCCCGCTAGGTAACCTACATAGTCCAAGTGCCCATTCGTTAACCTAGATAGTCCAAGTGCCCGCTAGGTAACCTATACTGTCCAAGTGCCTGCTAGGTTACCTACATAGTCCAAGTGCACGTTCGTTAACTTAGATAGTCCAAGTCGCGCTAGGTAACCTACATAGTCCAAGGGCCACTAGGTAAACTATAGTCCAAGTGCCCTCTAGGGAACCTACATATTCCAAGTTCCCGCTAGGTAACCTAGATAGTCAAAGTGCCCGTTACCTAACCTAGATAGTCCAAGTGCCCGTGAGGTTACCTACATAGTCCACGTGCCCGTTCGTTAACCTAGATAGTATAATTGCCCGCTAGGTAACCTACATAGTCCAAGAGCCGGCAGGTAACTTAGACAGTTCAAGTGCCCGCTAGTTTACCTGCATAGTCCAAGTGCCCGTTAGGTAACCTAGATAGTCCAAGTGCCCGCTAGGTAACCTACATAGTCCAAGTGCCCGCTAGGTAACCTAGATAGTCCAAGTACCCGTTAGCTAACCTAGATAGTCCAAGTGCCCGCTAGGTAACCTCCATAGTCCAATTGCCTTCTAGGTAACCTCCATAGTCCAAGTGCCCAATAATTTACCTATATAGTCCAAGTGCCCGCTAGGGAAACTGCATCGTTCAAGTGCCCGCTAGTTAATCTAGATAGTCCAAGTGCCCGCTAGTTAACCTAGATAGTCCAAGTGCCCGCTACTTAACCTAGATCGTCCAAGTGCCCGCTAGTTAACCTACATAGTCCAAGGTCCGCTAGTTAACCTAGATATTCCAAGTGCCCCTTAGTTAACCTACATAGTCAAAGGGCCCTCTAGTTAACCTAGATAGTCCAAGTGCCCGCTAGGGGACATACATAGTCCAAGTGCCCGCTATGTAACCTAGATAGTCTAAGGGCCCGCTAGATAACCTACATTGTACAACTGCCCGATAGGGAACCTACATAGTCCAAGTGCCCGCTAAGGGACGAACATAGTCCAAGTGCCCTCTAGGGAACCTACAAAATCCAAGTGCCCGCTAGGTAACCTAGATAGTCCAAGTGCCCGCTAGTTAACCTACATAGTCCAAGTGCCCGCTGAGGAACCTACATAGTCCAAGTGTCCGAAAGGGAACCTACGTATTCCAAGTGCCCTTTGGGGCACCTAGATAGTCCAAGTGCCCATAGGGAACATATATCGTCCAAGTGCCCTCTAGGGAACCTACATAGTCAAAGTGCCCGCTAGGGAACCTGCATTGTACAAGTGCCCTCTAGTTAACCTAGATAGTCCAAGTGCCCGCTAGTTAACCTAGATAGTCCAAGGGCCCGCTAGTTAACCTACAAAGTCCAAGTGCCCGATAGGGAACCTACATAGTCCAAGTGCCCAATGAGGAACCTACATAGTCCAAGTGCCCGATAGGGAATCTTCATATTCCAAGTGCCCGTTAGGGAACCCAGATAGTCCAAGTGCCCATAGGGAACCTACATAGTCCAAGTGCCCTCTAGGGAAGCTACATATTCATAGTGCCCGCTAGGGAACCTGCATTGTCCAAGTGCCCGCTAGTTAACCTAGATCGTCCAAGTGTCCGCTAGTAAACCTACATAGTCCAAGTTCCCGTTAGGTAACCTAGATAGGCCAAGTGCCCGCTAGTTAACCTACATAGTACAATGGCCCGCTAGTTGACCTAGATAGTCCAAGTGCCCGCTAGTTAACCTAGATAGTCAAAGTGCCCGCTAGTTAACCTAAGTAGTTCAAATGTCCAATAGGGATCCTACATAGTCCAAGTGCCCGCTAGGTAACCTAGATATTCCAAGTTCCGGTTTGCTAACCTAGATAGTCCAAGTGCCCGCTAGATAACCTACATAGTCCAAGTGCCCATTCGTTAACCTAGATAGTCCAAGTGCCCGCTAGGTAACCTATACTGTCCAAGTGCCCGCTAGGTTACTTACATAGTCCAAGTGCATGTTCGTTAACTTAGATAGTCCTAGTCGTGGTAGGTAACCAACATAGTCCAAGCGCCGCTAGGTAACCTATATAGTCCATGTGCCCGCTAGTTAACCTATAGTCCAAGTGCCCTCTAGGTAACCTACATATTCCAAGTTCCCGCTTGGTAACCTATAGTCCAAGTGCCCGTTACCTAACCTAGATAATCCAAGTGCCCGTTAGGTTACCTATATTGTCCAAGTGCCCGCTAGTTAACCTACATAGTCCAAGGTCCGCTAGTTAACCTAGATATTCCAAGTGCCCCTTAGTTAACCTACATAGTCCAAGGGCCCTCTAGTTAACCTAGATAGTCCAAGTGACCGCTAGAAGACGTACATAGTCCAAGTGCCTGCTAGGTAATCTAGATAGTCTAAGGGCCCGCTAGTTAACCTACATAGTCCAACTGCCCGATAGGGAACCTCCATAGTCCAAGTGCCCGCTAAGGGACGAACATAGTCCAAGTGCCCGCTAGGGAACCTGCATAGTCCAAGTGCCCGCTAGGTAACCTAGATAGTCCAAGTGCCCGCTAGTTAACCTACATAGTCCTAGTGCCCGATGAGGAAACTACATAGTCCAAGTGTCCGAAAGGGAACCTACGTATTCCAAGTGCCCATTAGTGCAACTAGATAGTCCAAGTGCCCATAGGGAACATATATCGTCCAAGTGCCCTCTAGGGAACCTACATAGTCAAAGTGCCCGCTAGGGAACCTGCATTGTACAAGTGCCCTCTAGTTAACCTAGATAGTCCAAGTGCCCGCTAGGTAACCTAGATAGTCCAAGGGCCCGCTAGTTAACCTACAAAGTCCAAGTGCCCGATAGGGAACCTTCATAGTCCAAGTGCCCAATGAGGAACCTACATAGTCCAAGTGCCCGATAGGGAATCTTCATATTCCAAGTGCCCGTTAGGGAACCCAGATAGTCCAAGTGCCCATAGGGAACCTACATAGTCCAAGTGCCCTCTAGGGAAGCTACATATTAATAGTGCCCGCTAGGGAACCTGCATTGTCCAAGTGCCCGCTAGTTAACCTAGATCGTCCAAGTGTCCGCTAGTAAACCTACATAGTCCAAGTTCCCGTTAGGTAACTTAGATAGGCCAAGTGCCCGCTAGTTAACCTACATAGTACAATGGCCCGCTAGTTGACATAGATAGTCCAAGTGCCCGCTAGTTAACCTAGATAGTGAAAGTGCCCGCTAGTTAACCTAAGTAGTACAAATGTCCAATAGGGATCCTACATAGTGCAAGTGCCCGCTAGGTAACCTAGATATTCCAAGTTCCGGTTTGCTAACCTAGATAGTCCAAGTGCCCGCTAGGTAACCTACATAGTCCAAGTGCCCATTCGTTAACCTAGATAGTCCAAGTGCCCGCTAGGTAACCTATACTGTCCAAGTGCCCGCTAGGTTACTTACATAGTCCAAGTGCACGTTCGTTAACTTAGATAGTCCAAGTCGCGGTAGGTAACCAACATAGTCCAAGGGCCGCAAGGTAACCTATATAGTCCAAGTGCCCGCTAGTTAACCTATAGTCCAAGTGCCCTCTAGGTAACCTACATATTCCAAGTTCCCGCTAGGTAACCTATAGTCCAAGTGCCCGTTACCTAACCTAGATAGTCCAAGTGCCCGTTAGGTTACCTATATTGTCCAAGTGCCCGCTAGTTAACCTACATAGTCCAGGGTCCGCTAGTTAACCTAGATATTCCAAGTGCCCGCTAGTTAACCTACATAGTCCAAGGGCCCTCTAGTTAACCTAGATAGTCCAAGTGACCGCTAGAAGACGTACATAGTCCAAGTGTCCGCTAGGTAACCTAGATAGTCTAAGGGCCCGCTAGTTAACCTACATAGTCCAACTGCCCGATAGGGAACCTACATAGTCCAAGTGCCTGCTAAGGGACGAACATAGTCCAAGTGCCCGCTAGGGAACCTGCATAGTCCAAGTGCCCGCTAGGTAACCTAGATAGTCCAAGTGCCCGCTAGTTAACCTACATAGTCCAAGTGCCCGATGAGGAACCTACATAGTCCAAGTGTCCGAAA